>NC_089823.1:16454387-16760766 GCF_035046505.1 Tiliqua scincoides
ACCGGTGGTGTCCTGCCACTACCCCTCAGGGACCCAGCAGGCCTCCATGGCCCAGAGTTCTACATAAGATTTGCACATTCTCAGAACAGCCCCCCCCCCAATTCATGACTCACTGATTGTGGCAGGAGACAAGGCAAAGGCAGTGTGACTCATTCAGATACTCAGGGCTCAATCCTATCCAGTTTTCTAGTGCCAGTGCAGCTGTGCCAATGGGGGAGATGCCCAGATGCCTCCTCAAGGTATGAGAACATTTGTTCCCTTACCTTGGATCTGCATTGCGGTTGCACAAGTGCTGGAAAGTTGGATAGGACTGGGCCCTCAATGGGCACAACCTTCGATTTATTTCAGTATTTATTTCCAAGTTTTAGGCTGCACTCCTTTACAGATTTACCTGGGTGTAAGTTCTTTGAGCTCAGTTAAACCTATTTCAGAGAAGACTTGTATAGGCTTGTATTGCTAGACTTCATTTTTCATAAGATGACTATAGGAGCTTACAGGAGCAGCGATATCTTAAGGTGCATATCACTGAAACGGCTTCTGTATAGGGAGTGTTTTTAATGATGCAGTCATACAAAATGCCAGTATGTGGCACCTTCCCTGGGGGAAGGTGATCCGAAGAAGGTAAGGCTGGAAGAATAAATTCGGTTAGCACACAGCAGGCAGCCTCCCTCTTGGGTCAGTACTTTGGGTTAATCTGCACACTTAGTTATTTCATTCAATTTCTGCAGCCCATTAGCAGTTCTCTTGCAACACCAAGGCACGCGCTGGTCGACATGCAGTTTAGAAATCACTGTGCTAATCCATTAAAACAGAGAGATCAACACATTCCCTGCATGGATTATAGATTAGTACTAAGACAAAGTGAGAAGGGGCACATTTTGGGAACATTTTCATCTCCTGCAAAGCGCACAACTTTCCTTTTCCACAGCGCAGCTCAGAACTGGACAGGTGTTGTTTTGAAGAGTGAATGCATTCTCTACTGCTGGGCTATGATGTCATTTGTAATTTGGTGCCAATCATGCTTAGCTGACTAGCTGAGGCAGAATATAGATATGGTACATCGGTGGAAGCCCTCTGCACCTGAATGGCAATGTCATGGCCTCTGTACTGCATTACTTCAATAGGATGTGAATGGACTCTCATTTATTTTTTTCCCCAGCTAGCCAACAGGCAGCCCAATTCTTTAGGCTCATGGCGCTGGCAGAATTAGCGTTCACAAAAGCAGTTCCGGCAGTGCGCAGAATCATGTGCTGCCAAAGTGCCAATGAGAAGGCCAGAGCTTTCCTGAGCATATCAGAGGAGTTCCTTGGGCCCACCAACAGAGATAAGGCAGCAGGGAAGGCAGATGGGGAGAGGCAGAACAGGGGCAAGGAGGGTGGTACAAGATGGCCAAGGAGGCAGGGGACTTGGGATGGGGTGGCGACGGAGGGAAGGTAAAGGAGGTGGGCTCAGTGGCAGTGGTGCCCACCAAATCCAAATCCCTTCCTAGGCCCGGTCCACTATCCCCGGTCAACACAGACTGGTGCAGTTCTGAATGTTCCATTATACAGAGGAGATATCTGAAAATAACACTCCTCATGCAGTAGTGGCCTTTTTGGTGCTGTACCAGCAGGGGGTGGAGGATAGGACTGGGCTCCAGGTGTCATTGGGTTGGGGGAAGACTGCCAACCACTTGCTGGGGCAGGAAGGACTCATTCCATCTTCCTCTGACAGAATCCACTTCTCCTTGTATGTCATTTCCCCATTTAGGCATGAGTAACTACATGCAACTAGAACTGGATCTGGGTGAAAATATTCCCACGCAATGCTGATTGGGAAGCAATGCAGTGTGGCAAGGCAGGCAACTTTGCCTATGTTTTCCTCCCACCCAAAGCAGAAGCACATTAGAAAAACACACACCGGTACACTCATCAGGAGGCAAGATTGGTGGTAGCTCCCCATTGAGTACAGTCATTGCAAACCCAAATTTGCCTCTGTATAAAGTGTGAAAAGGCAGCAATCTGCTACATAAAAACTGCTACGTGTTACAGAGGAAATCACCTAAGAGGGGCTTAAATAGCATCAAATCCAATATTTTAGTACCGAGATGGAAGTATTGTCTTGTGCAGCACATCAGTGTAGTTCCAAGAAAAATAAGGGAACCATTTGGCTGATTAAAAGAAAGTACCACTCGAAAGTGTTTTCTAATTAAGTTACCTGGGAGGGAAAAAAATATTCAGCTTAAATAGGGCCAGATGGCTTCAAAAAAAAATGCTTCAACTGGAAACGGCTTCACGTCTAGCTCCTAAAAGTCTGGTTTCTGCTGGCACCGCTGAGGGCCGGCTCCAGCATCTAAGTCAACAGACACAAGGAAGGCTGGCTTCTACATAATTTATTAACCATTTCTAAATATGTTTTACAAGAGTTCATGTCGCTGGGAACACAGAATCCTCATGAGCGGCATGAAGCAGCCGCCGTTAAATAAAATGGCATTGTTAACATTAATCCCGATCAAATGGAGGACCCTTTAGCAATTACACTCTAAAAGGTCAGGCACTAGATTGCTTAACGTGGTGTTCAAGAGGGGTATTATCACTATACTGTGGATGAAATGTCTGTGTTGATACCACGAAACCTCCTTTCCCAAGGCCCAACTCTCTCAGTTTACACCATCAGAAGCAGTAGCATAGCTACGGGTGGGGGGGCACAGCACTAAGTTTTGAGGGCGCCTCAATGCGCCATGTAGGCTGCCCCTCCCCCTCCCCATTGGAGTTATTCCCCATGGTTAGAGTAAAGCGTATGGTACCCCATGGTAGAGTAAAGCGTAGAGTAAAGCGTAAATACTCTAACCCCATGGTTAGAGTAAAGCCCCTAGTATCCCCTGGGGGCTGGGGATTAGAATAGGCCCTCAGTTTGGCTCTACTTGTCGTAAGAGGCAACTAAACAGCCACCGGGTAGATGGGACTCGTCAGCCTGGGAAGGCAGCTCATCTGAGAGAAGGAAAACTCTGATCCCAAACCTCCACTGCCTTGTGGCTACATCCAGTTATGGAAAAGGCTTCAGGAGTCAACCTCGAGGCAAAATCAGGAGCCAGCTCAGTTCGTGGCTGAACACAATCACGTTCTGGCAACTCCTGCGACGCCGCTGGAACCAACCGTATTGGCCTCTGCCTTTCCATTGGACCATTTCAGTGACGTGGAGAGGGGGGATTTGCTGCATGGGTAACAGCCTATCCTCCATACCTACTTTATCCAGGCTTCACGCACTGGAGAGGACACTCTGTTCTAGAACCACCATTCAGAGCGTGACACCGTAGTCTTCCGAGACTGAAGGATGCCAACAAGAAGAGTAAAGCGGGAGAGATGCTTCAGAAATATCCAGTCTGCTTTTGTGATGAAAGTGTTAATGTGCCTACAGACTACCCAAAGTCTTATTTCAAGGGGGGTGTTTGCTTAGGGCTCAATCCTAACCAGGTCTACTCAGAAGTAAGTCCTATTGTGTTCAATGGGTCTTACTCCCAGGAAAGTGAGGTTAGGATTGCAGCCTAAGTCTCCAGTCCCAAGTAGAAATTATGAACAATCTACCAGCAGTACCTTCTGAAACAGTGCAGATCTTCTTGAAATAGGATCAGGAATATATCATGAGACAATAGAAGAGAGCGTTGTAAAGAAAATCACTTTATACTGCTTTGTGGTTTCTGGCGACATTGCTGCCAAAAGTCCTGTAAATAGCATACTGTTACTTCATTTTTATTTTCAGCATTACATTGTAGACTACTGATTGTCTGTTTCACTTTATTGGTCTAACAGTAGTCTACTGCAAAACTAAATCCTTATGGCACAAAATAAAAGTGAAAGAAAAATACAATGTCATTTCTTACCCTAAATATCCATCTTTTTAGAAGCCTTACAGTGAAATCCTATGCATGCCTACCCAGAAATGTTCCATTTATTTCAGTGGAACATACTTCTAGATAAATATGTATAGCAGGGCTTCTCAAACTAGGGTAATCACTATGGTCTCTACCCCTTTAAGGGGCGGGGGCAGGGGGGAGGTAGCAACGCAATCCCCAGGATCGCATCGCTAAGGGGGGCACAGAGACTGGCATTTACTTACCAGCCCCTGCAGCAGCTTCCTGGGGATGTGGACAACCCTCTGCAGGACTCCTTGAAGCTTCAAAAGTGAAAGCAGAGTGATTGCGCTCCACCTCCAGTTTTGCAGAGGCGGAGTGCAATTGCTCCGCTTTCACTTTCTAAGCTTCGGGGAACCCTGAGGATGGTCACGCAGGGCTCCCTGCCCTCCGGGGAGGCTGCTTCAGATACTGGTAAGTAAATACCAGTCCCTGCACCCGCTCTTAGCGACACAATCCTGGGGATCATGCCCCCCCACAAGGACTCTCAGACTCTGTGGCTCAAACTCTCCCAGAGAGTTTGAGAACCGCTGGTGTATAGGATTTCAGCCCTAATGAGTGTGTATTCCTATAAAAATTATATTCCAAAAATGTCTTCAAGAAGATAGTTGCCCTGTCTTCAGTGGGAAAGTTGGCCTGTGAACAGAGAGAGCTTCTATGGCTACCAGTGCTGTTCTCATTCACTATAGTTCTGAACATGCAAAAAAGAGATGGACATGGAGTTCTTCCCTTCACTGAGGTAAACAGAGATGTCAGCGCATGCAAGAGATGTGCTGGAATAGGCCATATGCTTGGAGTTTGGCTGGCTGCCTGTGTGTTTTCCGCACCATTTTTTTTTTTCCTGGGAACTGCTAGTGCAATGTGCAACATCACCATCCCTGATAGGAGGGGAGAGAGCGCAAATACTCACCTGGAATTCCAACGGGAGTCAAAGATTTACTGGGAACCATTTGTAGCAGAAAAAGGTGGTGGGGAAAGGGTTAAGCACTGCCTTTCCTGCCCTGCAGCTCACCCCCAACTCAAAATTGCTGTCTTGCAAGCAGTGTTCTCTCTAAGGGAGTACGAACCCCTTCTGTGGTCATGCAGCAGGGTCTTTGGACGCTCGGTGATTATGTCATACATCATCACCGGAATTCCAGGAAAGCCATGCTCTGAGCTGTGCAGAACTCGGTTTTGAGCTTCACGGCTACACAACAGTGCAGCTTACAGGGAACCACCATTGACAAGATTTTTTTCATTGAGGGGGGGGGAGGACTGTTAGAACTTTGTAATGCACATTTTTTCAGTAATGTATAGTTTGTCCCTAAGCGAGTTTGTGCTTCTTTGTTTTGGAAGGAAATGTGCCAGCCCAGACACAGTCTAAAATAAAATCAGCGCCTGCTTTAATGCCCACTTATCCTGACCGGAACATTATATTTATACAGCAGAGTGCCTGGATTTTCAACCCCAAAAGCCTCTCAACAGCTCAGGCTGAGAGACTTTAGAAGTAAACCTGGCCAGATGTTCAGGATTACATCCTCTGTTGCTCCTGTGTGTTGGCTTCATAAATTTTAGCTTATCAAAGTGTGAGCTGAAACTGAAGGCTTATTTTCCTGAACGTAATTCATCTTGAAATGAACCTTTTTATTTCATTTTAACGGCACCATGAGCTGCTTCAGGGTTAGGAGAGGATAACTTTAAAAAAAAACAACAACAATCTAAAGTCAATTACATTCGTTGTTTTTATTAGAGGAAAGAAATGGGTTTTGTACTTGCCTTGGGACACCCAGTAGTTATGCAATGGATAGTCATGGTCACTGCCTTCAGATTGCCCTAAGTTGTTGGCCCCTTTCGGGAGTTACCCTCTGCATATTTATTCAACATATGGGACGGGAAGGGGAAGAGGACCAAGCCATCTAACTATGCCCCCAAGCACCCATAACTTCAGTGCACAAGGTAGTGCTAAACTAGAGTATTTCTCTACAATTTGTATCCCATGTTGCCTTGCGGACACAAATTTTGAACCAGTAGATGCCCACAGCTGTGGCGAGCAGAAGCATTGGGGTGGAGGGATAGTGGTGTGGTCCATGGTATGTCGACATAATTAGCTGATGTGGTCCCCATCCTTATGTTCAGCAAAGGGAAGGAGACTTCTCTAAAGGATTTATGAGTTCAAATTCATATCGCTTCTATGTTGGGTGTCAGCAAGGGGCTGTACCTCTGAAATGGGGGCATCTCTCCATAGTGTACGCAGCATAGCACATGCATAGAACATGCAGTGGGTTCCAGATTCAATCTTCGTTTAGTAATAGGCAAAACCTTTGAGGGACACAGTTTTTTACTGATTCATTTTTTAACCCATGTAAAAAAATGCAACTGCATATATATATATATATATAAAATAAAATTTTAAGATCAACACCAGAACATACATAAAACATGTCATGTGTATGAATTCAATAGAGAAGTCAATGATGTTAGGAATTGTCAGTGGAACACGAAGGGACCGGCAAAGAATGCACTGGCTTGATACCATCAAAACAGTTACAAAGATGGAACCACTGGAAGAAGCCTGCTTGACAGGGTAGCTTGGAGAGCTGTCACCTATAATGTCCTGAAGAGTCAAGAACAACTGAATAAATAAAATGAACATGACAGAGATTTTAGGGTTTTAAAACTTATCTTCTCTTGTTTGAGAAAAATAACTAAAATTGGAGCCAAGAGAATGACTACTGTTCCCCTTAAAAACAGGATAGGAGGGTCATTATGTCAAAGTGACCTAAAGAGATCATGATTGGCAGAACATAAGAACAGCCCCACTGGATCAGGCCATAGGCCCATCTAGTCCAGCTTCCTGTATCTCACAGCGGCCCACCAAATGCCCCAGGGAGCACACCAGATAACAAGTGACCTCATCCTGGTGCCCTCCCTTGCATCTGGCATTCTGACAAAACCCATTTCTAAAATCAGGAGGTTGCGCATACACATCATGGCTTGTACCCCATAATGGATTTTTCCTCCAGAAACTCGTCCAATCCCCTTTTAAAGGTGTCTAGGCTAGACGCCAGCACCACATCCTGCGGCAAGGAGTTCCACAGACCGACCACACGCTGAGTAAAGAAATATTTTCTTTTGTCTGTCCTAACCCGCCCAACACTCAATTTTAGTGGATGTCCCCTGGTTCTGGTATTATGTGAGAGTGTAAAGCACATCTCCCTATCCACTCTGTCCATCCCCTGCATAATTTTGTATGTCTCAATCATGTCCCCCCTCAGGCGTCTCTTTTCTAGGCTGAAGAGGCCCAAACGCCATAGTCTTTCCTCATAAGGAAGGTGCCCCAGCCCCTTAATCATCTTAGTCGCTCTCTTTTGCACCTTTTCCATTTCTACTATGTCTTTTTTGAGATGTGGCGACCAGAAATGGACACAATACTCCAGGTGTGGCCTTACCATCAATTTGTACAATGGCATTATAATACTAGCCGTTTTGTTCTCAATACCCTTCCTAAGGATCCCAAGCATAGAATTGGCCTTCTTCACTGCCGCCGCACATTGGGTCGACACTTTCATCGACCTGTCCACCACCACCCCAAGATCTCTCTGCTGATCTGTCACAGACAGCTCAGAACCCATCAGCCTATATCTAAAGTTTTGATTTTTTGCCCCAATGTGCATGACTTTACACTTACTGACATTGAAGCGCATCTGCCACATGTAGATCATAACTTTCCCAAAGGGAGAATTCCAGGATCTTGTGTAACCAGAGTTGTGGGCCAGGAACATTTTGAGATGCAGGACAGAATGTCCTCCTAATTAAAACTGGGACCATGCACCAAACCTGTCATAATACGCCCAATAAGGAGGTGGAAGTGACATACAGTGTCACATGGGTAACTTGTTTATCTCACGTTATTTAATGTGATTTCTGGGTGTGGTTCTTGGAGAAACAAGATGAAAAATGGAGAGTGAACATTTGTATCCAAACTGAATCAATTGGCTTGTGTAACTTACTATTGTGGAAATAAAGTCTCCAAACCCTTTTAAAAGGTCTGTGACTGTTTGGCATTGCGTCAGTGAAAAGAATCTGAAAATCTGAAAATCACACACAAAGCATAGAGGTGGACCTCTGTATCTGTGGATCAGGTATCCGCAGACTCAGTTACCATGGATCGGGGGGCCCCTGTGCCTTCTGTGCCGATTCCATTACCATAGTTTTTGTGTCATAGCACTGGAAGCGCCAGCATTTCTTCCTTAAACAAAGCAAAATTGTGGCTGAAATGAAGAGTGACTGAACCAGCCTGCATGCTAGGTTGGAGCCTACTGAACAGTAACAGGAAATGCTTCCCATTCACATTGAGTATCAGCCCAATCCTAAAGCTAGCGGCTCTGTCGGTTGCAGCAGTGCCAAAATGGCTACTGCTGCATCCAGAGGCATCACCAAGGTCTCCTGGGGGAAAGGGGACTTTCAGCCCCTTCCCCCAGGGAAAGCCCCAAGTTCTGCAATGGGGCTTCTCAAGTCTGTGCCAGCTATGTTGGCTATGTTGCCCTGGAGTAGCAGCGGTCTCCACCCTCATTAAGCCTCTGGTATCCTGCAGGTAGTGTGCAGGTTTGTTGCTTGTTGCTCTTTAGTTCAGCAAGGCTTTCGCTTTGTTTAAGGAAGAAACACAGAAACTAAGGTAATGGAATGGGCATGGGGAGGCGTGGGGGGCTGCTTCAGTGTTTGAACAGTGCCGCCCCCCCCCCCCGTATCCACGGTTTCCATATCTGTGGTGAGAGTATGTGTGTATAACCTTGCACAGGGCACAAAATATCCTGGCACCAGCTCTGGATGTGCCTCACTGACTCCTAGATGCAGAATAAATGGCAGATCTGCTTTTCCTGGGAATCTGACTTGGGGGTGGGGCACCCCCACAAGCCTTTGAAAAGTTCCTTTCTAATATTAAATTTAATGATGTGGTGGGCCATGACATCATGGCGAATCTTCTTGAGCCCAGTTCCAGTTCCAGGGGGTCTGGGAAAGTGCCTCATATGTCCAGCTGCATCTTCCATTGGGACATCAGGGGGTGGAGATGGTGGGCTTCTTAAAGCCTAGACGCCTTTAAAAGGGGATTGGACAAGTTTCTGGAGGAAAAATCCATTATGGGGTACAAGCCATGATATGTATGCGCGTCCTCCTGATTTTAGAAATGGGTTATGTCAGAATGCCAGGTGCAGGGGAGGGCACCAGGATGAGATCTCTTGTTATCTGGTGTGCTCCCTGGGGCATTTGGTGGGCCGCTGTGAGATACAGGAAGCTGGACTAGATGGGCCTATGGCCTGATCCAGTGGGGCTGTTCTTATGTTCTTATGAGAGGCTGGGGTTCTCATCGCCTGCCAAAGATGAAGTGCTGCTCAAAGAGCAGAGTGAGTCCAAGGATGTTTTGGACAAATGGGATTGGCACCTGGTGGACACAAAGATATACTAGGCATTAGAATTCCAACTCAGTGATGAGCAGAAATGAAGCAGAGCTGAGCACTGCAGAGAGGCCTCTTCCAGGTGCTTATACTCTCCCAAAGAGCCAATAATCTATGCCGTGAGCTGTGAAATGGGCTCATGGAGGCTCTGCTTAGCCTTCTTTGCAGTGTGTGGGGTACTTAGAAAGAGCCCTCCTTTTTAGCCAGACCTATCCTTCTCATCCCCTTGCAATTTCATATATGTAGATGAAAGACAAGAGGAAACCTAGCAGACCAGATAGCTGATACTGAGTTAGTATAAACCAAGCCAAAATCAGCTGGGTTCAACTCAGCTGCTAATGGCTTAGATACTGCAGATACTTTCCTATAAGTCGACCTCACAGATAAGTCAAGGGCAAGTTTTGAGCCAACAATCATGGAATTTTCTATGACCCTCGGATAAGTCCGGGGTTAAACTTAGGGGGGTGTCTGACTATAGTTTTGTCTGATTTTACCCGAGGCCAGATCCTGAAAAATAACCTACCACTAATTGTCACCTAAGAACTGTAGTCTCTAATTTATTAAAAACACAGTAAAAGATCATAACAAACATTTTTATTCTTTTTTGAATTCTGGTTTTCACCACCTTTTTGTAAACACTGTCAGAGTAAGTGCACTGTAAACAACATACCAGTGGTTCCCAACCTGGTATTCATGTACTCCCACGGACACTCAACAGAACCTTTAGGGGTACTTGAAAAAGAATGGAATAATGGCAGAAAAAGGCAGGTCGTGCTCCAGAATGCACGGCCTGGAAGGGAGGGAGGTAGTTGGCTGTGAAAGCCCCACCAAAATCTAGTTTTTGGTCATCAATTCATGTATGAACCAGTGATTGAAAACCAGCACAGTAAAAAAGCTGAAACATAATATGGAAAGTGATCAATCACCCAGAATTTCTCAGCACACTTCTGGTGCAAAACAGTGCAAAGGCAGAGTCTTCTCTTCTTCAAACAGATATAAAGAGAAAACACTCTGACGAATACATGAAGTCTGGGCTTTCATATGGAGGAGATGAGGGCTTGTCTTACTAATTACAAACATTTTGCTACTAGGAAGGGCACAATTTATGGAAATGGGCTGCCAAGGGATATGCAAGTGATAAAGGTTGAACCATGAATCAAATCCACCTTTAAGGTGTCTGATGTGTTAAGCCAGTTCTACATACAGCATATAACACATAACTGGGAGTGTGCAATTCAATTCACAGCAGAGAGATGTAGCTGCATATATTTGCAGCCCTTTTTACTCAGAAGCAGACCCACTGCTTTCCATGGGAGTTATTCTTAAGTAATGGTGCACTGAATTGTAGCTTGGGAAGGAGGGTCCAATCCTGGTGTTTCAAAAAACAGACCTGCTTTGCAAGCATTTGCGAAGCAGAACCAGAACCAGGCTGCAGCAGGAGATTAAAAGGTTAACTTTGGCTGGAATTTCCCAGTTGCCGTAGAAGGGATCTCTGCCCTGCCTGCCTGGTGCCTGCCTTCTGCTTGAGAAACTTGGTGCCTGCCTATCTGCCGCTTGAGAAACGAAACTGTCAGAGTTGAAAGGCTCTGCTCTCTGATTGACCCAGAGATCAGGTGAAGTGATAATTGGAGCTTCATTACTTGGCAAAAATTTCACGTACTATACGGTATATCGGTATATCACAGTATACGGTACTAAACTATACTATACTATACTATACGGCATACATACTATACGGTATGTCCATGACAGAAGAGTGCATTTGGGGGGGGGGGGGCAGACTCTTCTAAAATTCACCACCATCACTGTTTCAAGGTAAAGGAACTCAGGAACCTCTGTCTGACACCTTGAAGAGATCCTGCCAATCAAAGTGGACATTTCTGGACTAGATGGATTAATGACCTACTCAGCATAAGTCATATATTCACATCTTCATATGTTCATTTCTGTCTTTTCCTCCATGTATCCTGGCTTTGTAGCTAACAGCAGACTTTGTGGCTTCCTGCCAGCTTCACCTGATTGAAGATCACATTTATCTGTCAGAGCCGACAGCTTGCCAATGTGTACTAAATTCTGAAATACTGAAAGCCCTTTATGAGTGACAAGTGAGACAAAATCCACACATGTCTGATGGCTGAAAGCCCAGTTCTATTCTTGTTTATATGGATGTACATTCAGTGGAACTTACTTTAAAGTAAGCATGCAAAGAATTGCAGTTTGCAATTGCATAAATACCAACATGGGCTTTTCACTCTCTATTGTTTTTGTTTGTTTTTCATAGAGCTTGATCTTTGATCTTTGAAGTTAGGAGAAGGATTACAGACAATAGCATATATTGCATTGGAGGATGAACAATTGACATAGTACATAATATTGTTCATATTCATTCACATTACCCAAAAATGTGACATGAATGAGACAAATATATTTGGAAACAGGTTCACTGGGTCATGATCAGCTGATGTATTGACCAATGTATCTTTGGTCACAGATCTAAGTTTGTTGGCACGTAATAAATGGAAAGGCAAATATTCCTTCAAATGATGACACACAGAGAACATAAGAACATAAGAACAGCCCCACTGGATCAGGCCATAGGCCCATCTAGTCCAGCTTCCTGTATCTCACAGCGGCCCACCAAATGCCCCAGGGAGCACACCAGATAACAAGAGACCTCATCCTGGTGCTCTCCCCTACATCTGGCATTCTGACTTAACCCATTCCTAAAATCAGGAGGTTGCGCATACACATCATGGCTTGTACCCCATAATGGATTTTTCCTCCAGAAACTTGTCCAATCCCCTTTTAAAGGCGTCTAGGCTAGACGCCAGCACCACATCCTGTGGCAAGGAGTTCCACAGACCGACCACGCGCTGAGTAAAGAAATATTTTCTTTTGTCTGTCCTAACCCGCCCAACACTCAATTTTAGTGGATGTCCCCTGGTTCTGGTATTATGTGAGAGTGTAAAGAGCATCTCCCTATCCACTCTGTCCATCCCCTGCATAATTTTGTATGTCTCAATCATGTCCCCCCTCAAGCGTCTCTTTTCTAGGCTGAAGAGGCCCAAACACCGTAGCCTTTCCTCATAAGGAAGGTGCCCCAGCCCCGTAATCATCTTAGTCGCTCTCTTCCTTCATAGAGGTTTCCTCCCTTCATACCTGCAGTCCAAGATTTGACTGGTTGTTTCAATCAGTGTATGAATTTCTACCTTGCTGTATCTTTGATCATCATTCCTCGTTGGCTTTTGGTCCCCCAGTCTCTCTGCCATGTTTCCTACCAACAGCATCCAAGCTGGTCTGTCCCAAAGTGGCCTAGAAGTGTTGAAAGGTAATTGTAGATGTCAACGAGGTCCGGAACAGAGTGACCATTAACATCTGTATTCTACTATTTGGCTCTATGAGTCTATAAGAACCTTAGGCTATAATCCTGTTCAGACACTGCACTGATGCGCACCAAAACCAGCGCAAATACCGCCATATCCTAAATCCATCCAGCCCCTAGATTAGCTATCTAATAGATACCTGCAATTTAGTTTCATATTTTAATCTGCTGGGGTTTTTTTGCCACTGTGATTTTAAGTATTTTTAATATTCGTTTCATTATGTACATTTTTAACCAACTTGAGTGCCCGGCTTGTAGCCTAGGAAAAGGCAGTATAAAAATCTTCTGGCTTTGCCCTTTTCCAAAATGGAAAAGGCCGCCCAAGTCTTTTGCCATCTTCTAAGATGATGGCTGCCAGCTTCTTGTGACCCACTAGAAATCGTATTGCGACCCACCAAATGGGTTGCGACCCACAGCTTGAGAAACACTGTTCTAAACCAGGGGTCTTCAAACCCAGACCCGGGGACCAGATGCAGGCCTAAACGTTTAGAGACCCCTGTTCTAAACAAACACACACACACACACAGTGGTGGACCTTGGGCAGAGGCAGGGGGCAAAAGCTGGCAGTGCTCACCGTGTCCCCCCACTGTGCCACTGCACCTTCCCGATGGAGCCATTCTGTAGGCCGGCTTGGCAGTATGCAAAAAGTCTTCTGAAGCTACTCGCGCAATCTTAAGCAATTCTTGCAGTTTTGTCAGGAAACAAACAACACAGTTCCAAACAACACAGTCCTGGAACGTGCTGGAATCCCTAGCATGTATGCACTGCTGAAACAGAGACGCCTGCGTTGGCTCAGTCATGTTGTGAGAATGGGTGATGGCCGGATCCCAAAGGATCTTCTCTATGGAGAACTCGTGCAAGGAAAGCCTCCTACAGGTAGACCACAGCTGCGATACAAGGACATGTGCAAGAGCGATCTGAAGGCCTTAGACCTCAACAAGTGGGAAACCCTGGCCTTTGAGCAGCCCGCTTGGAGGCAGGCTGTGCAGAATGGCCTCTCCCAGTTTGAAGAGACACTTGGCCAACAGACTGAGGCAAAGAGGCAAAGAAGGAAGGCCCATAGCCAGGGAGACAGACCAGGGACAGACTGCACTTGCTCCCAGTGTGGAAGGGATTGTCGCTCCCGAATTGGCCTTTTCAGCCACACTAGACGCTGTTCCAGAACCACCTTTCAGAGCATGATACCAGAGTCTTTCGAGACTGAAGGTTGCCAACAGAATGTCAGGAAACCAAAAGTATTATTTAAACTGCGCGAGAAGTCTCAGAAGGCTTTCGGAGTCAATTGCGCAAGGCTCCATAAACAATGGTTGGTCTACCGCAGGGGTGGCATGATGGAAGGGGGCAGTATGTCGCAAACCTGCACTGCAGGGGCAGGTCTGTTAGGTTTGCTTAGTACAAGAATCTGTATCAGCTTAAAAGTTGGAATTTCTCATCTCAGAAAACATCTCTCTGTCTTTTTCCCCCTCCAGAATACTCTGCAGCCGTTCCAGGAATCCCATCATCATACGCTGCTATCTTAAGACTGAAGTCTGCCAGCTCGTTGTACTCCTCATCTGCCTTTAACTCAAGGAGCCAGCAAAAATCAAGCAGCCCTGCCTTGGGAAGCATCTCTGCACCAAGCTGGCAAGGAACAGCACAACATTATCACTCGCCGACAAACCTCTATCACTTCTCAGAGGCCTTCAAACACGATGGTATGTTCAGCTCTCCCTTGTGGATCCTTTGCTGAGAAAACAGAGAGCGGAGGCTCTGACATTTTCAAAGCCTATTTGTTATATTCAGATTGTTTCTGCATCTGTCACTAAATTTCAATAAACAGCATCCTGCAGGAAAAAAAAATGCACTTTCTTGTACATCTCTTAGATTAATCTTAAAACAAGCACTTTCAACATATTTCCTAAGGTGCTTCTCTCACTGAAGTCATAGTAATGTTAACGGTGGAAAACTAGACATGAAATGAAATTGCATTACCACCCAACCTGATATATATTACTTATGTCTGTATCTTTGAAACTCAATACAACAAGCCTTGAGAAACCAATATATTTTCTCCCTCGATTGTGCTGGTATTTTTCAAATTGACTCCATAACACTCGTTATGCAGTTTATAACAGCGAAGTTCTATTTATCAAGCTAATTTTATTGTAAATCAAACATGTTTTATACAAGTCTTCCATGATACAGATAACACACCTTTGTATTTTCCCAGTGTAAAAATCCTCAGACAAATAATATTATCTGGCATTTCTTTTTCCCCCCTTTTGGTGATGAATTTTAACAATGTCTTTGTATTATGTATTGGTAGTGACAATCCTAAAACGATGAATACAAGAATTCATATGGCATGATGAAAACTCACAAGGGAAGATTATTACAACCCAGGCTGGGCAAGAACTGATCAGATTGCCCTTAGTGGACTCAAGTGGAACTAATATTAATAATGATTTTTCCAAATGCTCTACAACAATGCAATAGTCACTAGCATACCTGGGAAGGGGGCAAATACCCTGGGGCGCAACTGCAACCCCATCCCCCTGCAACCCTTTTGTTGTTGCTGTTGTTTGATCTTAAGGTGCTGGTGGACAGGTCGATGAAAGTGTCGACTCAATGTGCGGTGGCAATAAAGAAGGCCAATTCTATGCTTGGGATCATTAGAAAAGGTATTGAGAACAAAATGGCTAATATTATTATGCCGTTGTACAAATCGATGGTAAGGCCACACCTGGAGTATTGTGTCCAGTTCTCATCGCCACATCTCAAAAAGGACATAGTGGAAATGGAAAAGGTGCAAAAGAGAGCGACTAAGATGATTGCTGGGCTGGGGCACCTTCCTTATGAGGAAAGGCTAAGGCGTTTGGGCCTCTTCAGCCTAGAAAAGAGGTGCCTCAGGGGGGACATGATTGAGACATACAAAATTATGCAGGGGATGGACAGAGTGGATAGGGAGATGCTCTTTACACTCTCACATAACACCAGAACCAGGGGACATCCACTAAAATTGAGTGTTGGGAGAGTTAGGACAGACAAAAGAAAATATTTCTTTACTCAGCATGTGGTTGGTCTGTGGAACTCCTTGCCACAGGATGTGGTGAAGATGTCTGGCTTAAATGCCTTTAAAAGGGGATTGGACAAGTTTCTAGAGGAAAAATTCATTACTGGGTACAAGCCATGATGTGCATGTACAACCTCCTGATTTTAGAAATGGGCTATATCAGAATGCCAGATGCAAGGGAGGGCACCAGGATGAGGTCTCTTGTTATCTGGTGTGCTCCCTGGGGCATTTGGTGGGCCGCTGTGAAATACAGGAAGTTGGACTAGATGGGCCTATGGCCTGATCCAGTGGGGCTGTTCTTATGTTCTAAGGCCCCTTTACAAGCCAGGCCTCTGGAAGGTCCAAAAAGGTCACTTCCAGTATTTGCAGAAAAGCAGAAGCAACCTTTTTAGGTCTTCGGGAAGCCTCAGAAAGCCTACCGAGGGCCAGGGAGGTTGAGCGCGGTCTCAAAAGATCACTTGCGGTTATCGCTGAAAAGCCCAATCTTATCCTTTTCCCTGCCGTAGCAGGCAGCATGGTTGTGGAGAGGGGTCTGATTGGAAGTCCTGGGAGAAGGAAAAACTTTTTTCCTTACTTCCCTGTAAGCTTCTTTATTGCCAATGGGCCTCCTCAAACATGCATAAGCTGTTTAGCTAGTACAAGTCCAAGGAAAGAAAAGGGGTGTGTCAAGAGGTGAGGAAGAGAATAGGTGTGCACCAGGACACACCCCCTCCTACCCTGATACACCTCCTCCTCTGCCCAGTCTCCACCCTGTTCTGCCCAGTCCCCTTGCCCTGTTCCCCCCACCCCACCAACTTATCTCCATCAGTGGGCCTTCCTCATTCTTTTTTCATGCATGAGGTCTCTGTGGCCTCTCCAGTGGCAGTCCAGAAGCACACAATTATGCAGATTAGTTGCGTCATTAGATCAGATCAGTTCAGATTACATCAGTCATTTTCACATAGGTTGTTGGCAACCTTCAGTCTCGGAAGACTATGGTATCGCGCTCTGGATGGTGGTTCTGGCACAGCGTCTAGTGTGGCTGAAAAGGCCGATACGGGAGTGACAACCCTTCCACACCGGGAGCAAGTGCAGTCTGTCCCTGGTCTGTCTCCCTGGCTGTGGGCCTTCCTTCTTTGCCTCTTTGCCTCAGACTGTTGGCCAAGTGTCTCTTCAAACTGGGAAAGGCCATGCTGCACAACCTGCCTCCAAGCGGGCCGCTCAGAGGCCAGGGTTTCCCACCTGTTGAGGTCCACTCTTAAGGCCTTCAGATTGCTCTTGCACATGTCCTTGTATCGCAGCTGTGGTCTACCTGTAGGGCGCTTTCCTTGCACAAGTTCTCCATAGAGGAGATCCTTTGGGATCCGGCCATCATCCATTCTCACGACATGACCGAGCCAACACAGGCGTCTCTGTATCAACAGTGCATACATGCTAGGGATTCCAGATTGTTCCAGGACTGTGTTGTTTGGAACTTTGTACTGCCAGGTGATGCCGAGGATGTGTCGGAGGCAGCGCATGTGGAATGCGTTCAGTTTCCTCTCCTGTTGTGAGCGAAGAGTCCATGACTCGCTGCAGTACAGAAGTGTACTCAGGACACAAGCTCTGTAGACCTGGATCTTGGTATGTTCCGTCAGCTTCTTGTTGGATCAGACTCTCTTTGTGAGTCTGGAAAACGTGGTAGCTGCTTTACCGATGCGTTTGTTTAGCTCGGTATCAAGAGAAAGAGTGTCGGAGATCGTTGAGCCAAGGTACACAAAGTCATGGACAACCTCCAGTTCATGTGCAGAGATTGGAATGCAGGGAGGTGAGTCCACATCCTGAACCATGAGGCTGATCGTCATTTTCACATATATGGCACACAAATGTTCAAATACCCACTTTCAACTTTCTAACAACCCTGCTTTCTGACAAGTGAACTAACGATGGCCACCAAATGGTTATCTCAACATGCTACTCAGGAGTCTGAATTGACAAACATGAAAATCAGATGGCGGTGAGGGCAGGAAGGGTCTCTTGGCAGCCGCTATCACAAAGGTTCTTAATGCTATGTTACAAGAGCCTTTACCATACTGCAGTTCCTTGGGTAATGTCGGTGCCCCCCTCTCTCACGACAAATGCCCAAACTCAGTTTATTTTTTTCCCATGGCTCTCAGTTTTTTGGCAATACAAAAATCCCTGCTGGATCAGGCCGAAGGACCATTTTAGTCCAGCATCATGTTTCCCACAACGGCCCACCATTTGCCTCTGGGACAACCTCTGTCACATCTAAAGTTCTGGGCAGTTAGATCAAAAAGGCAATTTCAGTTGTTGTAACATCAGTTTTTTTGATATGATTGAGTTCTTATTTCAAAACAGCTGCCTGCATGTGCTACCCTGAGAATTTCAAAAACTGATTAAGAGATCAGACTGTCTCTTTCCACAGTAATGAAGGTTAATTGAAAGACCCTGAAGAGCCATCACCTCGAGTACGTACAGAGCAACTGTAAATTGAAAGCAAACATTCAAAGAATGAGCACCGAAGTGAAAATGATGTGATGAACAACAGATAACACCTGATTTTCCTGATCCATGCTAAGTCTTCAGTAGCAGATAAGAACACTGCTGAGTTTTGGAACTAGACAAGTTTAGAAATGAGTCATACAGTTTTTGTTTTGTTTTTAAGAAACGGAGCCAGAATCCCTTTGGATTTTGATTAGGCTCAGAAATAAACTTGATTTTTTTTTATAATCACTGGAAAAGTTCAGAAAAAAAACAAGCTCTTTTCACATTGAGGTGTGTATGTATGGGGGGGGGGGATTCCTCCAGACAGCAGGTAATTAGAAAAAAGCATCTGATGTATGTCAATAAAATTCCTGATGAAAAAGAGGAAAGAAAAATGTTGCCCCTGGGAAATTACAGTAGTAAGTGATGGCATATGCCTGTCTGCCTTTATCTCTTAATAGATCTGTCTTTATTAAGTAAAGTCTTTGATTTATTATGTATCAACATCCTTGTCATGACTCTTTATAACCTATTAATATCTCTTCCCATCTTTTGGAGAAATAATGATAGAAAATGCAAGTTGGTACACAGGCAGCTCAAACAATTATGGAGACTGAGATTTGGAATTGTGTTGCTCAGCACCTCTCCTCTTTTTGTCTACTTAAAAAGGTCTGGGTAATCACTAAGAACACCCCCCCCCCAACAAAAAAACATCCCTAGCTATCTGTGCTAGAGGAATGCCATAACAAATCCCTCCATTTGTTATGGACGCTATAACAGCGTCCACAGACACTATAAGATGCTTACAAAGTAAAATCCTCACTCTAGCAAAATGCCCATCAAGTTGAAAAGGGAGATCTTTTCTATTACAGAGATATAAAAGATGGTGGGATGTTGTAATGGTGGGGTGTTGTAATATCTTGAGGTGCACTGAAGGATGAGGAGAAGGGCAGGGTTTGCCATCCTAGAGTTGGCACTGAAATTCTGAAAAAGTGAAATTCATAGTGAATTTTAGAGTTGCTTCTAATACCAACCGTATTGGCTTCTGCCTTTCATTGGACCATTTCAGCGACATGGAGAGGGGGGATTTGCTGCATGGGTAACAGTCTATCTTCCATATCTACTTTACCCAGGCTTTGCACACTGTAGAGGACACTCTGTTCCAGAACCACCATTCAGAGCGCAATACCATGGTCTTCTGAGACCGAAGGATGCCAACACAGCTCTAATGAAAAGCATCTGTGAAATTTCAAGGAACACCAGATACATTCCTATCCAACAAATGCAATATCTCAGGGTTATACATCCTTAGACTACAATTTAGGCCCTTGTGCAGCATTGTAGTATGTATATAAATAGAACTGTTCACTTACATGGGATAAATTAGAAGCATGGCCCATTGGAAGGATGGTTTTGATGGCTCCAGTCAATAAGAATCAAACTGTCTTTGAACTACATAACCCTGTCTTGGATTGTGTTTCTTGGCCACCTTATAGAATGATGGAATGGGATTGGGAAAAATATTTTTATTTCCAAACCCATTTTGAAGTCTGGCCATACTCAAGGCGATGTCAAAAGAAGCACAATATGCAGCTATTCTTTCATTTCCTCAAACTTAATTCGTTGCAGTGGTGATGGTGATGCTGGGATCTCCAAACAGGAAAGTCTTCTTGTGGAGCTCTCATTAGGCTGCAATTCTATGCACTTTTTCTTTAGAGTAAGTTCTACTGAATTCAAGGAGACTTACTTCTGACTAGACATGCATAGACTTGTGTTAGAGCTGCCACAGCAGCTGAGGTGCCATAGGAAATGTAGTTGAAAGACAGTTTCATCTGGAGTAAGGAATTAAAATAATCAGCGTCTGAACTGCCAGCTCAAAACATCCAGTCATTCTTAATGCAATAAATATGCTATGTCCAATTCTATGTGCTTTCTCTATGCAAGGTACAGGTATCTTGTTGTTTTGATTGCTTCCCGGGGCATCTGGTGGGCCACTGAGATACAGGATGCTGGACTAGATGAGCCCTTGCCCTGATCCAGCAGGACTCTGCTTATGTTCTTACATTCTTATAAGGGACACATCAATCAGCAGATAAATTTGAAATAATTCCAATTTACAAGCAAGAGGGCTCTCATCAAAATACAGCTGGTTGTTATGAGATAGGAGAAATTCAGTTCCTAGGTCAGTAATTTCAAATTTTGGCAAGATCTCTATTTGCAACCATGAATAAATGCATCTGATTTAGGCCTGGCTCAGAGGCAGGCTCCTATTGGATGGCCTGATTTTGGAACATGACAGATGAGGGTCAAACCATAGGCACCAGGTGTGGTTAAGTTAGACTGGAATGAAGTGCCATATCAAGCAGAAGGACCAGAGGGGATATGTAAGGGCAAAAGTAGATGAGATCTGAAAACATAGCATTGTTCATCTACTTACTTGCTTTTTCACTAAAGTAGCAGGCAATCTGGATCCAGTCCAGATTAGGAATGTAGCAAAGAGGTTCAATCTTGTCTTTCCATGCCAGTTTTCCATCAAAAGCCCCCTTCCCCTAAGTCCTCCTCCTCTGCAATAAGTAGCTATTTGGTCTTACTTGTTATGCTGACACTTCCAGAGTAAAATAACCACTTGGGGGGGGGGGGGTTCCACAAACAAAATAGCACTGAAGTAAAGCAAACCAACCCTTGCATTGCATGTCCAAATCAGATTGGGGCCATGCATGGCTGCTATTTTAGTGTAAACGCCAGCAGCTACTTCGACAGTGATGCACTTGGGATCTTATCTAGTTCTATCCTAAGGTTGCAAAGCTGAAAATATTCTTTGTAAACCCAATAACCAGGTGTAGGGGAGAGCTAACCTGTATCTTTTAAGCAACTGTTCTTAGAACCAAAACCTGTGCCTTCCTGGAGACCTTTATCATACTTTTGGGACTGTGTCTACCATAATCTTGTTTCGTTGTTTTTACAATGAAAATAAGTAACTGATGTCACTATTTATTCCTACAATTGTTGGATTTCTATAACTTGTTTCTACAATGTCATTAATAAGATGTATGGTAAATACTAAAATTCTATCTGCATTTACTTAAGCCCCACTATAAAGTCCCCAAACTGGATTTTTTTTTTTTTTTAAGCATAGTTGCCAACTACTTAAACTTCAGTTTTGTTTAAAAAAAAAATAGAGCGGTGGCATAGCTAGAGGTGCAAAAGAGAGTGACTAAGGTGATTACTGGGCTGGGGCACCTTCCTTATGAGGAAAGGCTATGTCAGAATGCCAGATGCAAGGGAGGGTACCAGGATGAGGTCTCTTGTTATCGGGTGTGCTCCCTGGGGCATTTGGTGGGCCGCTGTGAGATACAGGAAACTGGACTAGATGGGCCTATGGCCTGATCCAGTGGGGCTGTTCTTATGTGTGCAAAACACTAAGTTTTGCACTAAGTTTTGGCTGGAGCTTCACGCAATGTGCATGGGACCCTTCCATTCCACCATTCCAGGCGGTGGGAGCAAAATGGAAGTGTACGCCCTACAAAACTTAGTGCTTTGTACCCCCTCTAAGCTCTGAAATAGAGAAATATTTACTATTATTCCCATGAATGACACTTCAGAATTTTTTTTCTGTGGCTAATTCTCTTTCTATGAGTTAGAAGCTACTCTGCTCTTTTGAAGATGGGTGGAGCAGAAAGTAATGGAAAATAAATGTCTGCAGATGTCTTCCTGTGAGTCCCCTGTAGATAGATTGCTGATACTCATATCTGTAATTTGCTAGGAGCCTCTTCATGCTCCTGTGAGAACCCAAATTGACAAGGATTGATCTGAATCATTATGTCTGCTGAGAAGCAGAAGAGCCCAATCATGCAAACACTTATGCACAAGGGTATTTTTGTGCATGCAAAAATCTTCCAAATTAGCAGATGAAATTGTCGGCTTGTTTAAGAGCATTTGTGTCATGAGAATTAGAAACCAAAAGATATGAAGCAAATCATTCCATCGTTGATATAGAACTCTGATTTGCAAAGTGCCATAAAAGCTTTTAACATTCCTGGGAAGTTAAGGTTACCCTTCTCCCAGTATATAAATACTGTTAATATTAATATTTAATATTCTCCCCCCTCCCCTTTTCGGCAGGAGTGTGACAAGCAGAAATGTCAAAATTGAAGTCTATTCCAGCATGGAGATTGAGGAGGGAAGCCTGAACTTCACTGCCTGATTTTCCTGCTTGTCTGCTTAAAAGCATGGGAAGTCTCCCAGAAAAAAAAGCTGATCATATCTTGATACAGATGTAACACCGACACTTGGTTTAGTGGTATATAAATGGGCCTGGAATGAATCCTGAATGAATGCCTCCTCTTGCGCTTTGCAATTCCGTCCCGTGTTTGTGGCAAACTGTAGTTTGCTATTACATCTGAGTTAGAAAACGTTTTTTCCTTGCTCTGAAACAAACAAGGGTTTGATTCTGGTTTGCAATTCTGGCTTGTGGGGCTACAGTTTGCTGGTTCATATGTACTGTGGTTTTTCCACAAACTTCAGATTCACGACAGCACCAGCAATTAGGTTCTGTGATAAGCTCCCTACTATAGATACGTTTTGATGTCCATTAATTCAGTGTCCCAGGGGAAGCACAACCCCAAAGCCCATTCTGGGCTCATTAATGTATTACCAAACCATGACTTGACATTGCATCTGCATTGTTCTCCATGAGGAGGCTAGAGGACATGGGCCAATTCGCGCTTTCATGGTCAACACTTGAAGATTTTTGAAGGAGGGCCTTCTCTGCAGCTGCACAGCTGGCCCTTGCACCGCCCCAGGGCACAGGACCACAATGTACTGCCCCCCCGGCAACACGCTGTGCCCCCCTGAGATACACAGGCTATAAAGCCTTGTGCAACATTCCGCAATGCTCCGAAAGCCTTCTGAGGCCTCCAGAGCACCTTTAAGCATGTTGTTGGCAACCTTCAGTCTCGAAAGACTATGGTATTGCGCTCTGAAAGGCGGTTCTGGAACAGCGTCTAGTGTGGCTGAAAAGGCCAATTCGGGAGTGACAATCCCTTCCACACCGGGAGCAAGTGCAGTCTGTCCCTGGTCTGTCTCCCTGGCTATGGGCCCTCCTTCTTTGCCTCTTTGCCTCAGACTGTTGGCCAAGTGTCTCTTCAAACTGGGAAAGGCCATGCTGCACAGCCTGCCTCCAAGCGGGCCGCTCAGAGGCCGGGGTTTCCCACTTGTTGAGGTCAATCCCTAAGGCCTTCAGATCCCTCTTGCAGATGTCCTTGTAACGCAGCTGTGGTCTACCTGTAGGCCGCTTTCCTTGCACAAGTTCTCCATAGAGGAGATCCTTTGGGTTTAAACAATACTTTTTTAAACCTTTAAGGGTTTAAACCTTTAAACAATACTTCCAGTTTTCCAACAAAACCTGGAAGTACTGTTAAAGGTGCTCTGGAAGCCTCAGAAGGCTTTTGGAGCATCTGCAGTCACAACACGGGGCTTCACCTGCCCCTGGAATGACTTCATACGGTGGGTGGAGGCAGCGGTGGCACTGTGGGTGGAAGCAATAACATGGTGGGGGCTGGCAGTGCCAGCAGGGCCCACAGGCATGGTGCCTGGGGCTTTTGCCCTCCTGCCCACTGCTGCTTCTCCTGTATGGAATTTCCTGCACACTGAGGTCTCTTAGATGCACCTTACCACAAATAAGGTTGAAGCACTATCAAGAACCGATAACGTTTACCCTGCTAAGCCCCAAGACTGTTGAACCATTTCCCACAAGAAATGTGGCAAATCCTGGAAAATGGCCCGTTTACACAGACCTTGAAAACCTGATTTTTCCTATTCGTTTTGCCTACTGAATATGTCAGGTCTGCAACTACTGTTTACTGCTGCTGTTTGCTGCATTGCTATTGATTGTATTGGATTTTTATTGTGGTTATTTTAGTGATAATCTTGCCTGGAGATATTTTAGTGAGGTTAAAAACAAATGAATAATAAAATAAATATCGTTTAGTGCACGACAAGAGGGAGTTTATCTTTCTCCTAATACATATAATTGAAATGAGGGTGTCCACAATTTTATTTTCCATTCTCAGTTATGTGCTATCTTCCATATAATGTTAAGTTTACCACCTTTTGTTTCCCTGCTTGGGAGTAAATCCCATTGGATTCAGTGAATTTAATCCTGACAGCACTTACTAATCCTTAAAATAAAAACCATCTAGCATCTGGATAAAGGGGAGATATTTAACTCTGGATCAAGGACAGGTCTTTGGCAGATCCCACTTGCTTCTGGTGGGCACAGGGATGGTGTCCAGTCATTTCCAGCAGGGTCTGGGAGTAGAACTTAATGCAAAAGCAATTTGTGTAAGAAGGTACAGGTCAATTGATGGAGGGGGAAAATGCAGGTGATCTGATTAAGGGTGCAATCCTAAGCCCTTATGTCAGTGCTTTCCAGCACTGGCATAGTGGTGCCAATGGGACATGTGCTGCATCCTGCAGTTGGGTGTCTGTTAAGGTAGCAGCCCCAGGCCTGCTGGTAATTTGTAGGCTGGATAGAACCAGGCCCTGATGTCTTGGCCTGACTGAGCATAGCATCATGGGAGTGGCTGATGCAACACCAAGGCAGCAGGGACTGTCACCTGGTATGTCACCCCACAGTGACTCAGCACATCAGCAGATAATGGCTCGCTCTTATTGGCTGAAGCGAGTATATACTCCAGCCAGGGCAAGTTCCCGTGTGGGAGATGCAGAGTGGATTTTGTGCCGAAGCCTACGTCAGTGTGTTTCGTGACTCGTGTGCTATTGGACTGTTTGCTTATCAAGTCTGCCTTGATCTGTATATACTGTACATAGTAAAGGACATTTGGTGGAGGACATCTGCCGTGTGTCGTCTTCATTCCCGGGAGTACTGCGGTCTGGCCTTGGGAGATAGTCACGCTGAGCGTTGGGCTGCTAGCTCACTGCAACAGTGTCCCTCAGAGCTCCATTCCCGTTATGTCAGTGCTAGAAAGCACTGACATCAGGGGTTAGGATTGTGCCCTCTGGTGATCGGTTTTTGAACTGGCCCCTGTAACAACAGTTCTGCAGCCATTAGAGGGTGTTCATGTTTTGCTTAGTGCCAGGAAAAGCTACAAATCAAACCTCTTGATAAAGGTACAGGAGTAGGCCAGACTGGTTGGCAACTCTAGGTCCTCCATCGCCTAGTTTCAATGGCTCATTCTCACATACAAGCCATCTCATGCTTTTACAATATCTTAGTGAGGAATGTGTATACAGTATACAAACCAGGTCAGAGACAACCCAAGTGGGACCCAAAAACATTTCCTAGGAACTGACCTTTCACTATTGTCTCTGAAGGAAATGGTGCTTTCTGTCTTCACAGATAGTGTGGATTATGGGCCAGTGTTCATACAGGAACCTGAAAATGTGATTTTTCCCATGGATTCAGATGAAAAGAAAGTGTCCTTCGGTTGTCAAGCTCGAGGGAACCCTACTCCAACCTACAGGTAAATATGCAACCTTGTTCAAGTCTCTCCCTAGCTTTTTGATGTATTCATTGAGGGGTCACTTGCCCTTTTCTGGGGATCCAAGGAACTTCAAGGCTGCCTTGGGTGGGTGGCCCAAGAGTAGGTGACCAATAGGGTGGCCCAAGTCTGCTGTGCATGAGATGGTGTGGATTTGAGATTGAAGCCATTTCAGAACGCATAGATTTAAGCCACCCTGTAGATTTGCATTTATTTCCCTGTTAAATGTTCTTGAACTAGAGCCAGAGAGCAGGAAGAAAGCCCTTATAGTGTTCTGCAAATATAGGGCTAATTTGATAGCTAACGTGTTATGGAATAAGGAATTTTTCCTGTTTACGGTACTTTAACACAACAGCCCTTTGCAGACAGCTAAATGCCAGGAATAGCCAGTGAAGGAGGGTGGGATTACGCTGACTGGTCTTACTCCCAGCATCCCTGAGTTGAAAGGACCTTGTATGGATCGCTTGTTTTGCATGCAGAGAGTCTATAATGCCGTTGTACAAAACTATGGTAAGGCCACACCTGGAGTATTGTGTCCAGTTCTGGTTGCCGCATCTCAAAAAAGACATAGTGGAAATGGAAAAGGTGCAAAAGAGAGCGACTAAGATGATTACGGGGCTGGGGCACCTTCCTTATGAGGAAAGGCTACGGCGTTTGGGCCTCTTCAGCCTAGAAAAGAGACGCCTGAGGGGGGACATGATTGAGACATACGAAGTTATGCACAGGAAGGATAAAGTGGATAGAGAGATACTCTTTACACTCTCACATAACACCAGAACCAGGGGACATTCACTAAAATTGAGTGTTGGGCGGGTTAGGACAGACAAAAGAAAATATTTCTTTACTCAGCGTGTGGTTGGTCTGTGGAACTCCTTGCCACAGGATGTGGTGCTGGCGTCTAGCCTAGACGCCTTTAAAAGGGGATTGGACAAGTTTCTGGAGGAAAAATCCATTATGGGGTACAAGCCATGATGTGTATGCGCAACCTCCTGATTTTAGAAATGGGTTATGTCAGAATGCCAGATGCAAGGGAGAGCACCAGGATGAGGTCTCTTGTTATCTGGTGTGCTCCCTGGGGCATTTGGTGGGCCGCTGTGAGATACAGGAAGCTGGACTAGATGGGCCAATGGCCTGATCCAGTGGGGCTGTTCTTATGTTCTTATGTTATGTTCTCAGATTCATGCCCTGAATGAATGCCAGGAAGGGCTGGGGCAAAAAAAACAAACACCTTCTCTGAAATCCTGTCAGTATATAGACAGGAAATCCTGCCCTGTCAGTACATATTCAAGTCAGTATGTAGACAATACTAACAGAGCTGGATGGTGTGACTTCTATAAGGCAGCCTCAAATGTTATGTTGCGCACACATAGACTCTCTTCACAGAATGTAAGAACTGCATTTTCACAGGGTACAGATTGTGCACGCTAAGGCTGCCCACAGTAATCACCATTGTATTTATTTTGCTATGCGAACTGCTTTGGGAACAACTTTTTTGTTGAAAACTGGTAAATAAATTAGTAATAGTAGCCAGTGGCATCACTAGAGGAGGTACAAAGCAGGAGGCAGGAGGTCTGGTCTAGAGGGTAGAGCCTCCATTTGCCTGAAGATTAACATCCACAAGGTCGCCAGTTCGAGGCCACAGGCACCGTGCGACCTTGAAGCAGCTGGCAAGCTGCAGCTGAGCTGTTCCATCTGCTCGGAGTGTGGGAGGATGGAGGCCAGAATGTTAAACCAGATCGGAGTGTAACACCTTGAATGTGGTGGTTCTTGAAAGAAAGAACCTTCTTTCAATTTGTAAAAATCCCTGCGTGGATTTAATAAGCCTGCCTATGTAAACCGCCTTGAATAAAGTCTTGAATAAAGACCAAGAAAGGCGGTATATAAATACTGTATATTATTATTATATTATATTACAAAGCACTGCTGCTTGCAAATGACCCCTCCCCTTTGGAGCTATTCTGGGTGGTGAGAGCAAAATGGAGGCATTTGCACACCACGGTGAGACTCCCTGCATAACTTAGTGCTTTGCACTCCCTCTAGCTATGCCACTGGTACATAGCTGGTACACTGGAAATTCTAAGCAGAAGGTAGGCTTGTAGGCCTGATTCTGCTGCCCTCTCCATGTGCTGATTGTCCCCAGAATTAAGGTCAGAGGTTAGGTGTTGGCTGGTGGCTGAAAAGGAGACCAGGGTTTCATGTGGGTAAGATGTAAGTGGATTTGAAAATGAAAATGACAAAGCTCTCTTGGAGTTCAGGCCTGCCTAATGCTATCATGTCCAGAATATAATTGTTCCTTGAACAACTCAGAATTAAAAAATAGACCATATAAGTGGGCCCAGGAGGAGGGGAGAAACAAGAACAGGGATTAAACCAATTTGGAAAATACTGACCTCAGCAAAACTGCAGGTGGATACATGGAACAGTTAGTCAGATGTAAGAGCCACAGAATGAGTCAGAACATTGGTCATTCCAACTCAGCATTGCTGCTTATGTCAAATAAAGGTTTAGAGGGGAGTCTTGCAGCCCTTGGAGATGATAGAGATTGAAATGATGGAAATCTTGTGCATGCAAAGTAAGTCCTTGAGCACTGGGCTTCAACCTCTTCTCATGCCTTCTGACCCCATCCCATAGTCACAGAGAAGGATATTTCCCAGAAGATCCAGAAGCAGGCATGGGAACCTGTGCTGACTTCTTTTTTAACAAATAGCACTGTGGTGGCAGGTCCAAAATAAGATGGAGCTACTGGGGTGGGGGGGAGCTTCCTTTCTGCTCTGTCCCCATGTGCTATTTTAATGAGAAAAACACTTCAAGTGACATCTTTAAGGTGTTTTTCTCATTAAAATGGCAAGGGAATGCAATCAGCATTGGCTCATGACAGGGGCAAAGCATTCAAGCTTTCCTATTCTCCCCTGCAGTATCATCCCATTTTGGTTGCCCCAGAGTTGTTTCCCTAAAACACATACATACACACACACACACACACACACACACACACACACACACACACACACAACACCATATAGACCAGCTCAAAAAATGTAATATAATATGTACTTCAGCTTTTATATGGCAGGCAAAGCTATTTTTCCACTCTGGTGAGGAATGGAACAGCCCAGCTAATTCTGTATCAGAATTTTGCTTCTTGTGATGCAGAATATTTGGTGTTACTTTGCCACCAAACTGTGATTTTCTTTTACATATAAGACCATACATCTTATAGCTGAGAGTACATTTCTATTTTCTGCCTATGTTTCCAGAAATGCCTTGGCTCCTGAATGCACTCGGCAGAATTCTGACTTGTTTCTGACAAAGTCGCCTTCTGGTTACAAGCCATGTAATGTATTCTCTGCTTCCCCAAGCGTATCCTTCCATCTACTGCTCTTGGTTGTCCGTATATAAACACCAGATAAGAGCTGTACTATGTAGCTGTTGCCAGAGATAGAAATAAGTTCGGGGCAAACTTACACAAGTTCTTATATAAAGAAAAATTGTCCTTTGAGGCTCAAAAGTCAAGTGGAAATTCAAATTCCTTGTGGGCATTTCTGGAGAGAATTAGTGGCAGATTGCAGAGCAACCCAGATGTTTCCAGAAGACCAGAGCAAAAGTAAACCAGAGGTTCTTTAACCTAGTATATCTGTTGGGTCATGCCCTTGACAGCCCATTTCAGAGTGCAAGCAGGTTTAAGCCAAAGTGACAGAAGTTGTTCCACATGCAGTTAGGAATGAGTGAACATTCTAGCTCCTTTTGCTTTCTGCGACATTTGGGGTTTTTTTTTCCTCCACTGTCCTGCTCTGCTGGCATCAACCAATCAGTCATGAAGGGAGCTTGTGTGCCTGAGACAGACATATGAAACTACCATGTACTGAGTGGTCCATCTGCTCAGTGTTATCTGTGCTGATGGCTGACAGTGACTCTCTAGGGCAGTAGTTCCTAAACATTTGCATGCCTTGAACCAATTCATCCTCTGCAGCAGATTGTGATCCAGTGCTCAATGCTTCTCCCACAAAACCTTCCTGGGAGCTCCTAGAGGCTGCTTCCAGGTTGTCCTAGGTCTGCAACCCATGGCCTTTGCAGGTCCAGAACACCTCCAGGTGCCATTGGCCTTTGCAGGTCCAGAAGTGACCTTTCCAGGAGTCACAGCTGCAAACTGGAAAGTAAACCAGGTTGCTTCCAGTCACTTCCAGGAGATGTTCTAGGGCCTGTGGAGGCCAATAGAGTGAGTCATAGGCCTGGCACAACCCAGAAGTGGCATCCAGGAATTCCCAAAAAGGCTTTGTGAGTGAAGCATTGAACATTGGGTCACGGCCCACCAGTGGTTCAGGACCCACAGTTTGGGAAACACTGCTCTAGCATTTCAGACAGGGCTGCAAATGGCAGCCACCTCCTTGCAGTCCAAGAATGCTTACATTACCTCTTGTTTGGTCTTATGACTTCACAAAAACCAGTCAAGGCATGCAAAGGACTACATTAATGCTTTGTTTACATAAGCATACAATAAATATATGAAGTAAATAAATTTTGTATGACTTCTTGAAATGGATACTTATTAAACAATGACTTTTTCTGCTTTCCTCCCAAGATGGTTGCGAAATGGAACCGAGATTGACATTGAAAGTGATTACCGTTACAGTTTGATAGAAGGGAGCCTTATCATTAATAATCCCAGCGAAATGAAAGATTCTGGGCAGTACCAGTGCTTTATCTCCAACTTGTTTGGCAGCATTTTGAGCAAGGAGGCCACACTTCAGTTTGCATGTGAGTAACAATTTGCTATTGAGCCTATACAGTTTTCAGCAGCAGCATTTCAACAATGAATTCATGAAATGTTTTGTATAGTAGGGATTTGCTATAGGAAGAATGTGGCTCATTTATTAAGGGCTGAACCATTTGGTCTATCACTTGTTGTGTCTATTCAGTGAAGTCACATAGTATTACTTAGAAACTAGGGCCCAACTTATAAGTTAATTCAGTCGAAGAAGATGTTGGACCTGTTGTTCACATTATGGCTGCCCCACATCACCATTACGACATGTAGTGTGGTCTGTTATGTGACTCTTCTGCCTAGTGTGGAACATTTCCATGGTTATGTTGCCTGCTTTTGGCACTAGCTGCCAATATTGGAGAAAGTCTTCATGTGCATGGGGGAAACCATAAATGTGTACATGACTTCATGACATAACAGTGGCAACAAAAAGCCATCACATTTCTAGCTGTTTCAGGGTAACCAGCAATGGATATTAGATCTAGTTAGATCATGGAAGCTCTGCTTTAAGACACAATATGTATATGAAAAACATTGATGCAACACTACCCAACCTAAAAAAAAATCTCCAAGAAATGAGCTCCTGCTACAAGGGCGAGCAGATGTCAGACTTGTAAGATCTACATTTTATAGTGTACTAGATCTCCAAAGTCCACCAACCAAAGCCAGGTGCAAAATGGTGTACTGGCAGCATGAGCATATACTTAGAATTAAGGACCAAAGTGCCTCTGAGCACATGTTCAACCTAGGAATTTCTTTTCAGCATACAGAACTGAGCTGGTAGTCTCTTCACACCACTTTTGGTCTTCTCCTAAGCTTTCTCCATTTTAGCAGCCTAATTTAGGAAAGGGGGAAGCTTTTTTCTGATGATCCAGCAATAAGATCTTGCCAATCTACCAGTAGATCCTGACCAGTCCAAGGCAGGATCTGTTCTAGACCATGCCCAGGCAACTTAGTTCATAATCTGAGTTACTGTTAGGAAATGTTTCGTGTTGTTCCTGCTTCATCAGACCAGGTTATTTTTGCCTTTTCTACTTGAAATCCCATGGCACTGGTTTTATCAATAGCCATCATTCAGCTAGCAAAGGGTGAAAAGCTATAAGCTCCCTTCAGTACATATGGTCACTTTAAAAGTTGATAAATAGCATCATTATTGTTTGGACACGTCTGACTTAAGAATTATAGATTTCTTCTTTGAGCTCCTTGGCGGAAGGGTATCTGTTCCATTTAGAATGTATCCCTTCTTGACTTGGATGAGCAACACTGAACACCGTAATCTTGATGTGGTATTATTTCCAATGCCTACCATACAATGGTTCTTTTCTCTTCCAACTAGATAAACAGGCATCCCCCCTTATCTGTGGGATCCGTATCCGCAGTTTCACTTATCCACGGTTCATAAAATCCCCTCATTACACAAATGACGTCGCTGATTGCGACGCTCCTGTTGATATCTCCTGTGTCTCGCTGTGCTCTGTGCTGCTGCAAACACTAACAGGAAACAGGAAGCACTAACAGGAAGCAGGCTGGTCATCACGTTGTCAGCCCTCCAACCCACTTCTTATTAGTGTTTTCTGCTTCCTGTTAGCATTTGCAGGAGCACGGCATAGAGCACAGTGTTTTCTGTTTCCTATTAGCATTTGCAGACAACACAGAGCGCAGTAAACACAGGGATGGTGGAAGACAGGAGACAGAGACGGGGCTGTAATCATTGACACAGGAATGATATGTATGATGAAAGAATTTGTGAACTACTTCTTGAAGGATTCGCTGCTATCTGCGGTTTCTGGTACCTGCTGTGGCAGCTGGAACCTATCACCCATGGATTCAGGGGGACACCTATATTACAATTAATATACCTAAAGGTTGCCTTCATCATTTTGGAGGAGAAGGTATCTGGAATATATCTGTCACATTTCTAAAGAACTCGGTAATAACAAATTTTCTCTTAAGATACAGGGGCTTTTTGTGACGTGTTGCATTTCTCTGTGTAAAACTGTCACTGTGCTACATTAGCCTATTGCCGTGCTGTTAGGGCCTTTGAATTGATAATGTGACATCTTCAGCTTCTTTCGCATCCTGCTGAGAGCAGAACTGAAACCTGCTAGGTTTAGCTGCTCACGAATTTGTATCAAACACAAAATGAATTGGAAGGGGGAAAACAACCCCCAAGTTTTCCCATGCTTTTTTCCAGCTTCTAAATCTCTGTATGTCAGCTCTGTTACATTGCTAGCATGCATCTAAACGCAGAACACATTATTTTCCGAGGGTTTTTTGAATGATACACAAACAAAGTTCTTGGCATGTTGGCTCTGAAGTAAGCCCTGGTATTTTCAATGGGTTTTGTTTTTGTTTTTTTTCCCCCAGGAAAGCAAGCACAGAATTGCAGGTACAGAATGTGAACATTTAGCAAGGCTTTTTAACTCTCCTGGGAGCTGTTAAATGTTGGGAAGGTTTTAATCAGGACTATACAGGGAATTATTACAGTACGGAGTAGTAGATCTGGTCATATCCTATATCTATTATATCATCTTTAGAGATGCTTCTTAATTCTGTCTCTACCACTTCCCCCCTGTATTTAGCAGTTCCGATTTACTGGTCATGTAGCACCGACAATGCATTTCCTTCTCATTTTTCAAACATACATTTCCAGAATGGGCAGTAATTCAGTGGCAGTCCTGGCCACTGTGGCTTCTGTGGGCACACCTTCAGGGGTGCCACTCCCTCACTTTTATGTGCTGCCCCCCCGTGCCAGCTGTCTCCCCGTGTCTCCCCCTGGAGACATTCTGAGAATCTTTAATTGTCACTCCCACTTTTTGCCTGAAAACCAAAAGTGACATTTAAAGGCCCCCAGGAGGCTTAAGAATGCCTTCTGAAGCCCAGGGAGGCTGCATGCGGCCTCTCTAGCTCTCAGAATGCCTCCAGGGGGAAGGCAGCAGGTGTGGGAGGCCCACAGGGTGGCATGGCTGGGGTGGCAATGGTGTCCCCCCAGCCATGCCACCTGGGGTCACTTTTTCCCCCCAGACTCCCCTAGAAACACCACTGCAATGATTGCTACATTGGCAGGACCTGTGCAAATCCTTGAAAACTGCCACACAGCTCCCTCAGGATTCTATAGACCAGAAGAACATTGTTTTGAAATTTCAGGCACATGCAGGCAAGTGCCCCATTGATTTCAGTGGAGTTGCAACTTTGTAAGAATGTGATAGGACTGAAGTTAGGGATAGTTGCATAGACAAAAGGTGATGAAATAGACCACGCAGCAGTGGAAGTCCTGTCAGCTGAGCTTTTGTGGCCAAGTGTGGACCATAAAATTTAGACCATAAAATTTAGGACCATAAAATTTAGAAAGGAATCTGTATGCAGTCACACCCACCAATGCTTACACAAAGTACTGTCTTAAGGTGCACCAACACATCACTCACTTGACGTGAAATAAATTCTCTTGAGTTGCACTGAAGGAATAGAGAACTAGAACAAGGTCAAACTGCACATTACTAATATGACTAATATTCATGTTAGCAATATTAATGTTACTAATACTAATGAATCCTTGCAAATAATTATACTTAATTGTACAGTTCTCCATACGAACTTGAAAGGCAGCGGAGCAGAAGGTGGAACAGAACAAATCCACAGAAAAATAAGGATAGGATTTCTGGCCAGCCATTGTGTGCAGAGCTCTCATGATTCTTTGAGTAATGATGGCTCTTAAAAGCGGTTTTCTGCCTGTGATTAGAGCACAAACTAAATTTTGATGAACAGCTAGTGGTTATAAAGAAGTGTGTTTTCTTCTAAACATCCCTTGAGAGAAAGCTTGCCTAATGATAATAATAATAATAGCCTGTAAATGCTTTATGGTTTAGCTTTATGTACTAAGCTTCTCTTGGTAGCCTGGGATTTATGGCAGTAATGCAATTCCCTTTTCTTCTTCCAATATAGGCAAGTGGGAAACCACTTAGTTTACCACTTAGTATAGGGATTTTGAAATAAAACTGTGCTAACAAGCTACAGCAGCATCTGCAACCTGGGGGAGAAGGTTGGAATATAAGCTACATTCCTATCCACACTTTCCTGGGAGTAAGGCTGCAATCCTAACCACACTTTCCTGAGAGTAAGCCCCATGGAACAAAATAGGACTTACTTCTGAGTAGACCTGGTTAGGATTGCGCCCTAAATTCCATTGAACCCTCCTGTCTACCCTGAGCCTCTTACTGGTGTTTGTCACTTCACATCTGGCCTCTCAACCCGGAACTAACTGGTGTTGACATCATCACCAGTTACTTCCAGTGGTACTTCCGGTCAGTAGATCATGTGAAGTGGTACGGCAGGGGATAGTTGAGAAGCACTGCTACAGATTTATACCTTTAGGGCGCAATCCTAACCCACTTTCCAGCACTGGCATAGCTGTGCCAGTGGGGCGTGTGCTGCATCCTGCAGCTCAGGAGCAGTCATGGAGGCCTCTTCAAGATAAGGCAATGTTTGTTCCCTTTCTTCAGAGTTGCATTGCCCTTACCTTGGTGCTAGAAAATTGGTTAGGTTTGTATCCTTAATGTCCCAAACATGATCACTGGCATTGCTAGAAGGGTGCAGGGGGTGTGCGCTGCACCAGGTGACGTGCCGGGGGTGATGCACCCGGGGGGGTGATGCACTAACATCGCGGCTTTAGGAGCTACTGCGTCATGCCATACACCGTTGGATGCAGAATGGCCAGCGGAGTGTGCTGCAAAAAACAGAATTGAAACAGCTCCTTTCGTTCAAACGTTATAGCCAAAAAACTGGAAAGAAAAAATGCATGGAGCCCTATGGAAAGTGAAAGTGAGCCGTATTGTGTGTTTACTCGCGAGTAGGTGTACTTGCCATAGTCTGTCAGAAAGGGAAGGCTGAGAAGAATCCAGTGACATCAGAATGGTCCCAATCCAATGAATGCAGCCCCCCAAAACACGAGAAGGAGGTCCTTGCCTCCCTCCCAGCTGCGTCTATTAAGCCGGAAACGAAGCCACGTGGCTGTGTTTACTCGCAAGTAGGCATACTTGCCATAGTCCATCGGAAAGGGCAGACAGAGAGGACTCCAAGGTCGTCAGAATGGTCCTGATCCAATGAATGCAGCCCCCAAAACACCTGAGAAGGAGGTTCCTCCCTCCCTCCTGCAGTCTATTGAGCTCTATGGAAAGCAAACTCAGCCACGTGGTCGCCTTTACTCGCAAATAGGCAGATGTGCCTTGCCTTTTGGTCAGGCCAGGCAAAGGGGAATGTGAGGCCACCAGAAGGGTCCCGATCCGATGGAACTGGAGCACAGCAAATGCTCCAGAAGGCAGCCCGCCCCCCACTAAGAAGGACAAAGAAAAGAGGATTCAACTGGGAAGGGGAAAGTTTTCTATTTTGCACTTGCAAAGCCAGGAGGGTCTTTATCTTGATGTGCCTGAAATAGAAGAACTTTAAACTGGGCACTGGGGAGGACTGGAAATCTCACTAATTCTTTTTGGGGGGTTGTTATTTCAGGCAGACTACAGAGTAAGCTCAATTGACCACTATGAGACTTACTTCAGAGTAGACATGCATAGGATTGGGCTCACAGGCTGCAATCCTACGCACACTTTCTTGAAAGTAAACTCCATTGACCACTATGGGACTTTTTTCTGAGTAGACATGCATAAGATTGGGCTCACAGGCTGCAATCCCACCCACACTTTCCTGAGAGTAAGCCCCATTGAGCACAATAGGACTTACTTCAGAGTAGATTCACTTGGTGGAACAGGACTGGCTCCCCCTTATTTAATTATTTTTTTATTTTAATTTAATTATTTCTAATTATTTATTTTAATTTGCTTGATGATGTCACTTCTGGCCATGACATCACTTCCAATGGGTCCTGGAAAGACTGTCATTCTAAAAAGTGGGTCCCAGTGCTAAAAGTTTGAGAACTGCTGCAATAAGGCGTTAGTAAGTTGACATGGGGGTTTGTGTGTGTGTGAGACTCTACAAGTTTTCAAAATCATTAAAATCAGAGTTTGGAGGAATAATCCCATCATGTTATATATCAATCAATGCGTAATTTCATGCAGAATGCAGTGAAACAAACCAGATTGAAATATCTGTGTTCTATCAAAAGGTACAACCAAAAAACCAGTGGGGACGGGATGATGGTACATCACCACACCCACCACCTGGGGCGATGCCCCGCCTACTGCATGGGGTGACGTGCAGGCCTCCCACACCGGGTGATGCGAATCCTAGTGACGCCACTGAACATGATAGCAGTATATTCTTCTCTTCATGTCATCCTCTGTATGCCTTCATATAAGTATGACATGAAGAGAAGAATATTAGTGACTACTGAATTAGTGACTCCTGAAAACCAGTCTTCTAATTTCCAAGGGTTTCCCACGCACAAATATCTACGAGTCTATAAATAAATTTATAAAATACAGTGCAAGCCAAGCACAGGCCTGCCCTTCAGTGTATATTAGCACCCACCCTTCACACAGTTCTACATGAGGAGATCTTGACCATCACCATAAATCCTCCTGGCATAATACATGAACACAATTTAGACTTTAAGCTCCCTGGGCCATAAATGAGTCTCTCCAATGGCCTGTGCAGCACTGCTATAGGCAAAATGTGGTGGCAACTCTAATCTGAGCATTAATATAATTCCTAAATAAAATCTTCTGAGTCACCAAAAAGAAATCCGAAAGGGAGACAAATGAGAAATATTTGGAATGGCCCCATGGTATGAAGGGCTGCCATGAAATAGCTTTAGTTTTCTTTTCTCAGAGTGGAAATCACATTTTTGCCATTGTAGAAAGGTGTTCTGAATGGTCACCAGATGCATGATTAACCTGATCAACAGGTCCATGAAAGAGAAATAATGAGTAAACTGTTGTATAAACAAGTCATTCACACTGCAATGATTCAAAGCAGCAGTTGGTTAGGTCCACATTTGACAGGGAGATGAATCACAGTTAACTGACAACAGAACCTTAAATGGGGAGTGGTAGAATGAAACTATGTTTGTGCTTTTCAGTGGTGCGCAATGCGCAATTAACAGCCCAATCCTAGATTCCCCAGCACCACCAGGTGCAACACCACCAAAATGGCTACCACTCCATCCAGAGGGGTCAGGGAGGCCACTGGAGGTCTCCTCAGGGGAAGGAGACTTTTGTCCCCTTCCCCCAAGGAAAGCCCCAAGCCCAGCAATGGGGCTACTCACATCTGCGCCAGCTATTTTGCCACCACAAACTTGAGATGCCCTGTGTCAGGCTTTGCATCCCAACGTGGGGCATAGCATCCGGCTGAGGAGACCTTGCATACTGTATATCACCAGCACCGAAGACAATGGGATTGGGCCCTAGTGCTATAATGCTATACACCAGTGTTTCTCAAACTGTGTGTCAGGACGCACTAGGGACGCAATCCTAACCCCTTATGTCAGTGCTTTCCAGCTTTCCAGCTTTCCAGCTTTCCAGCACTGACATAAAGCCAATGCAGCTCTGAGGTAAGGGAATAAACATTCCCTTGCTTTGAGGAGGCCTCTGTGGGTGACACCCAACTGCAGGATGCAGCACATGTCCCGTTGGCACCGCTATGCCAGTGCTGGAAAGCACTGACATAAGGGCTTAGGATTGTGCCCTAGGTGGGTTGCAAGCCAATTTCAGGTGGGTCTCCATTCATTTCAATATTTTATTTTTAATATATTAGACTTGATGCTCCCAAAGTATGTCACTGCTTCTGGGGAAAAGTTACAGGCTACTATGTATATACTTTTAACAATGATAGCAAATAGGACCTACTCTTTGGTGGTGCAGGTAGAATTGCAACGTAGGATTGTTAAAAATTTTCCTGTTTGATGATGTCACTTCCAGTCACGAAATCACTTCCAGTGGGTCTTGACCGATTCTCATTCTAAAAAGTGGGTTCTGGTGCTAAAAATCTGAGAACCACATAGGTCCGACTGAATTTGGTGGGTGCTTCTGAGTAAACATACATAGGACCAGCTGCAAGGCTTGTAGCTGGATGATGCTCAACAAAGATATGCTACAACAATGCACAATATTGATTTAGGAATTGTGAACTGATATAAAAATTGCAAGTATACACATTTGCAAGTATAGACTTACAAGTGGGAAACCCTGGCCTCTGAGCGGCCCGCTAGGAGGCAGGCTGTGCAGCATGGCCTTTCCCAGTTTGAAGAGACACTTTGCCAACAGTCTGAGGCTAAGAGGCAAAGAAGGAAGGCCCATAGCCAGGGAGACAGACCAGGGACAGACTGCACTTGCTCCCGGTGTGGAAGGGTTGTCACTCCCGGATTGGCCTTTTCAGCCACACTAGACGCTGTGCCAGAACCACCTTTCAGAGTGCGATACCATAGTCTTTTGAGACAGAAGGTTGCCAATACTAATACTTTGCAATGTATACCTATTTGCAATGAAGTGTTCCTATCTAGCAATGCCATTTAGGGAAGGTGAAAATAAATGGGGTGGTTTTGCCTATCCCTAGTAGCATGGAATAGAGTAGGATTGCTTCTTTGCAATCACAGATAACTGCCACCTAATACATCGTTCCGCACATTTAAAACCCACTGGGAGCAATGGCACGTAAGCCTGTCGAGCTGTGGATTGTAACCATTGTGACTTTTGTTTGTTAACTTACTTGTTTTGCGACCAACTCTCCAACATACAATTGATGCACTCCCTGATGCAATGGAAGGTTTTATTTGTTCATGGATTATTTTGCTGTTGAGGATTAACTTGACTGTATTATTTACATTCACTCCTCCAAATCTGTCTCATAAATTTTCAACTCAACTTTCTCCTTCCAGCTGATTCTCTCTCTCTCTCTCTCTCTCTCTCTCTCTCTCTCTCTCTCTCTCTCTCTCTCTCTTTTAATCTCCTTTGGCATTTCTTGTTCCTTAAATCTATTTTCCCATTTAGGCTTTAGAAGAAGAAGTACCGATTAGCTATAACTCATCTCAACCTTTGCTGATGGTTGCAGCATAATAACTGTCCACTGACAGACAGGATAAGAAGTCTACAATGACACAGACAAATAAATCAATGGAATATTGGGAGGCAGCCCGAGTGCTGCACATTCCATCATGGAAGACTCCCGACAGCTCATTGGAGAACTTGCCACCACCTGCAACTGCCTTTAACGATTTGCATTGTCCATGGTGGCTCATGATGACTGCTAAAAACATTGAACCCAATCCAGGTCTATTTGTGCCTGTGTTATGTTGTGCATTCCCAGAAAAAAAAAATGCACCCATCAATGTCATTGGGGCCATGATGAGCACGGCAATGCAGAGGCAGATCTCCTTATTGGATTGGGACAACCATATCTTGGGTGCCCATTGCTTATATTGTAGCATACCATGTCTTCCAAAAAGGCATAAGGGGGTGGGGCTTAGCCACCTTGAATTGCCAAGGCAAAACAGGTGGGGTACTCATGCTTTAAATAAATGATAACCATGTATCGTCCTTACAGGGACAGAAAGAGAGAATGGGATTAGTTTGTTTGTTTGTTTTAAACCTAGCTTTAAATATTGATACATATGCATAGAATATACAATATTGAACAATGTATATACTTAGAATGTACATCTGGATCATCAATTGAAGCAATATATGCCTCAGTCAAAAATTGAGGGACATTACAAATACCCATTATAGAAACTGATGATCATGAATGTATGCCCCACATGCATCATATAGAACTAAAACAGAATAACTTAAAAAGCCCCAGTACATATACCATGTGCGTATCATTAGACATCCATCAGATGAGAGAACACATTTCCGTGTATCCCAGTCTCAAGTCAGATCCCAATGTTGACAGTATTTTATACAGACATGCCCCCCCATTACCCCCAAATAGACATTCTCAACAACATGACTGGTTCAACTGTGTCATCCAGTACTACATCCTCCCATTGTATAATTAATCTATGGAACTCCCTGCCACAGAATGTTCTTATGTCACCTGGCCAGATGCCTTAAAAAGGGGATTGGATAGATTTATGGATGAAAAACCCATCACATTACAAACCTTGATTGGGTAGGTGCAACCTTCTGGTTTTAGAAGTAGGTTGACTCAGAATGCCAAATGCAAGAGAGTGGCTGCGGGATGCAGATATCTTGTTGTCTTGTGTACTCCCTGAAGCATTGTACTCCCTTGTTGTCTTGTGTACTCCCTGAGGTCACTACGAGATATAGGAAACTGGACAAGATGGGTCCTTGGCTTTCTCCAGCAGGTCTCTTCTTAGATTCCATTAAAGGCCAACCATTTTGCCTGGTGGCAGGCCTGATATTATTTCTATACTTCGTACAGCTAGCAATTTGAAGTGCTTTAGAAATAATGATGATGATTATGTTGATGATGATGATTGGGAACTATCTACCTTAAATGGTGATGAACAGTGAAGGTTATTTTACAAACTGTGCAGTAGAACACTTATTGGAGCACCATGGAAAATTGTAAACAATTAAAGCTTAATTTCCTTGACAGCATAAATTAACAGAGCACCTCTCAAAATTTCATTCTTTCTGTGCTTTTTGATTTAATTTCTAATGTATAAACAAAAGCTTTTCTGACAGTCCTCAACTTTTAGAACAAATTGGGATGTTTAAAGATCATTATGTGAGTTCTAGAGAAATATAACAAAAGATTAGAGAGTGTAGGCATTGAACACAACTGTAGATCAGTCTCTACCTATTACTGGTTTGCAGCCCAATCCTATCCAATTTTCCAGTGCTGCTGTACCAATGGGGCATGCACTGCATCCAATGCTGCTGTACCAATGGGGCATGCACTGCATCCTGTGGTGGAGGGGGAACATTTTTTCCCTTACCTTGGGGCTGCATGATGCGAGAAAGTTGGATAGGATTGGGCCCTTAAGCAATAATACAGGATTAACCTCACATATAAGGGCGTTTCAAAGTGCATGAAATGGCAGTGTGTTAAACATCAGCATTACCCAAAATGATTGAGAAAATTCTCTCTTACCTCATGATGATAGTTGTTTGAATGAGAGATGAAGAATGATAGCCCAATCCTATGCATGTCTGCTCAGAAGTAAGTCCCATTAGATTCAATGGGCTTACTCCCAGGAAGTGTGGATAGGATTGGGCTATAAGTTAACTCCAAACAGATAATGATGTGCCCTAATCACAACCTATGGCTTGCAGTTCTTCCTATGCAATGATGACAACCCTGCTCTACTTCTCTACCCCAGAACCTTTTCCCTTCATTCAAACTCTCCTCTCTTTATACCTCTCTGACATTTCCAGAAGTAAGCAGAAAATATAGTGCAGGAATTTTGACAGCAACTTGGCCTTTACTCAAGACATAAGTTGGACAAACTCCAGAACCAGGCCAGAACCCAAAACTTTATAAGATGAGGTGAAATGCCAACAATTGAGTGAATGTACTGTCCTAACACATTTTGGTCATCTGCTTTGATGATACCCAGTGTAGTGGACGGAAATCCAGGGGTTACATCAGGGGTTAATCCAGGGGTTAAAGCTAGCGTAGGAAATTTGTGGGAATAGTCGATGCCTGATAGCCAGTTGACACCTTGTAGCAGAATCAGCGTTTAAAAAAACATAAAGTTTTTTGTGCCAGTCATAGGAATACAAATACTTGCATCACAAATCCTTATTAATCTTGAGGGACGGTGCTAGTTGCTAGGTCATGGGTCAAATTCCAGGGAGATCAAGTGTAGGTTCAGAGGTGCTCAGGAGAAGACAAATACATGAAGGAGAGAAACAGGAACAAGCCTCTTCACAGGGTCCACAAACGCACCATAAAAGGCCGCCATCTGCTCGGTGCATGCGCCACTCCATGCATGGGCCAGTGTTCTGGGGCTTCCCAAGTCTCTGCACATGCGCTAGCAGAGTTCCCCAAGATTCCACTTAGGAGTGTAAAGGACTCCAAAGAACAAAGTATTGGAGAACTTCTGGGTTAGAGGAACCATTGGTATGATGTGTAATTCTCTGTGGGCACAAACCTAGCCAGCCTCTGCACGTGCGGAGCACATGCTGCACTGATACTAGCCATGGCAAAAAGCCATAAAGCACTTTGCAACAGCATAGCAGTTTGGCACACTGGCGAGAAGGCCAGCACCACACTGACAAAAGAAGCAGTGTGCACCAGATGTAGTGAGTTTCCACTTGGCAGCTCTGGGGTAGGGGACAGGGAGGGGGCAGTACAGGGTGAGGGAATATGGGGTGAGTGTGGGTGGGTTGGGCCCAGGAGGGAGGAGGATCAGCAGTGCCAGTGTACACTTTATCCTATCCCCCTTTTTGGGATTTAACCAGGACAAGGAGCTGAATACCCCCTTACCTTGAGCAACCTTTCCACCTGCTTAATTCCCCTGCAGGATGTAGCACAAGCCGTACCAGTGCTGCTGCATTGGTGCAGGGGAATTTGTGCTGGATTGGGCTGTGGATCCTAGTGAATAGGGTAGGATTGTATTTTTCTGGGCTGGAAAAACTTAATTGTAACCTCAGGCTTTAATCAATGTCTTGTTTTCTGAACAGGGCAACTGATCTAGTAGCTATGAATATCTTAAAGGACTTTGAAGTTATAGTTAATCATAGCTGGTGGGGATATGATCACTTAGGGAAAGCAGTAGAATTTTGTCTCCATCTCTCCTCTTTTGTCAGCATATAATTCTTCTTGTAAATAGCCACCAATGCCCTCATGGTCAGGCATTCTAAATATTCACCACTCATAAATTAAATTTGAGATTCAGACAAGCACTATATGTGAATATTGAGTCCTAGATGAGTTTTCCAGCACTACCAATCCAGTAACAATGGATTTTCTGGCCTGGTAGAAATAGCAACACTCTGAAACATGTTTCCAAACTAATTGGAGGATGAAAGAATCCCAAGCAGAATAAAAACTTTCAATTGCAGCACCTGGGAAGGGCTTGCTTGTTTGGCACCTGGTCTAATAGCACCCCGATGACTGAAGAGGCCTTGTGGAAATGGCTCAGCATTTACTGAGCTGAGCATGCAACAGCCTGTGCTGGAGTTCTGTAAAGGTAACTTTTTTTTTTTTTTTTTTGGCAAATATCCTTGTATTGGATAACTGTGAAGAGAAACACACAACTGATCACAACAGTCAAAGCAAGCACAACATTTCTGAGGACTGTCTTTAATTTCTAGTTCATCTGTGCCCAAGAGCCCAATCCGAAACAGTGCACGCCAGCTCACCGCCAGCGCACACTGTCGCAAACATGCCGTAAAGCACATTTGCGAGCACTTAGCACTGTCCCAGCACCAAAGCTAGCCCAGCACTCATGGCCTGACACGGAGGCACTTGATTCTGCACCAGCCCAAGGGCTGCCGCAGAAACAAGCCACCCCATTGCGGGGCTTCTTTGCTTACTCCGGGAAAGGGGACAAACGTTCCCTTCTCCCAAGGAGCCACTGGCAGTTGCTTGGTGTGCTTAGAATGCTGCAGCAGCCATTTTCGGCTCCATGGCAGCCCTGCTTGCTGGGCAGCTTAGGGTTGGGCTGCCCAATTGTTCAGGCTCCATGAGATCCTATAGACCCAACCTTTCACACAAGGTTCTGCAGCAAAAGGGAAACTCTTTCTTCCAGTTCACACACATAATCTTGCCATCTGGAGGCCATCTGGACTTTCTTTTTAAAGAGGCAGAACAGTGTCTTGTTTCTCCCACTAGTTGCATGAAAATGTGACTGCTTTGCTTTCCATGGTGGATGGAAGGATAGTGCGTGAAAGCACCCAGGTCCCTAAAGACTGGGCTGCTCTTATGATGAATAGCATGATCATGAAAAGCATGATTTTTTTAAAAAATCCTACTCTTCCTCTAGGGATTTCTGATCAGCACTGGGAACAAAAAAACACACATAAATAGAAGCCTGCTAGTAAATCATAAGGAAAATGCGAGACAGAAAACACAGTATCTAGAGACATGAGAAATTTCTTTTGTCCTACAGAAATTTTTTAGGCTTCAAATGTCACTTTGTTCCAACCCTAGTTCTTAATAATTTCTTGAAGTGCAGTAGAGGAGACCAAAAATTTAAAAGTGGTCAACCAAAGCATCTTGTCCTAACGGGCAAGGGAAGTACAAGCCAGAATAAAAGCGGCTTAGTACAGGCAACTAATAAAGCACTTGACTGTGGAGAACTATGCTGGGTGATTATCTCAGGAAGTAGTTTCCAAACTTTTTTGACTTGTAGCTCCCTTTTGACCTACTGGCCATTGGTCATGTCTCCCCATCACAAACAAGTGAAAAGAAAGGGTGTTCTGCTCATGCTCAGAGACACACAGCTTTATATTCCGTATGCTTAAGCCCTGCCATTGAAAGCAAACTGGCCACAGAGCTGTTGGGAGGGGGAGTCGAGGTCGGCCTCACATCAGTGTCACCCACCTGCTGGGAGGCCTGGGAGGGGGGTCTCAGGTGGACTGGTTGCCTCTGCGGAGTTCAGCACCATTGCCCTGTGCTTTGTTCAACCCAGGCTGAGTCAGGGCAACCTTGCTCTGAAAGCCCACCTACTCTCAACCTCTATTTCATACATAGCAATCTAGCACTTTGAGCTAACTTGCAACAGCCCCACACTAATACACACCCTTTCCCAAGCTGAAAGTGCCTCAGTGTCTATGCATAGTTACTCCAGCCTCCTCCTCCTCCTCTGCTGGAGTGCCATGCACTCCTTCCACCAATCCTTCCCTAAGCCTCTAGGGAGCCTGATTTTAGAAATGGGTTATGTCAGAATGCCAGATGCAAGGGAGGGCACCAGGATGAGGTCTCTTGTTATCTGGTGTGCTCCCTGGGGCATTTGGTGGGCCGCTGTGAGATACAGGAAGCTGAACTAGATGGGCCTATGGCCTGATCCAGTGGGGCTGTTCTTATGCTCTTATGAGCCTAGATCCAATCTGAAAAGGGGGTCAGGAGAAAAGAGGAGGACAAGGCTCTGTTCTTGCCTGCTGCATCTGCTCCCGCTTAAAACTGTACAGGGAGCGCACTGTATCGTAGCGTGTACTCGAGCTTTTCCAGATGGGCTGAGAAGGAAAAGAGGGGCAGATTAATTCCAGGACGTCTGATTATTTCCTGCAGTTCCCCAGGGAGCCGTGACACACAGTTTGGGAACTGCTCATCTTGGGAGTGGGTCTTGGTGTCTGCTGACTCAATTCCATACAATATCAGTTCGAGATAATATGGGGTCCTGCTCATCCAAGGAGATTTTCTGGTCTAGAACTGATAGGAAGATAGCAGTGCTTGATACTGACCAGTTTCTATAACATTGCTATAGAGCACAACATATGCATTTAAAATGAACTGCTCTCTCGCTCGCTCTCTCAATCTTGTAATTTAACTTATTATGAGCAGGTTTGTGAACCTTGCTGAAAATTTTTCCCTCACCCATCATAACTAAAATCTGAAACGGCACCTCTAAATAGGGTCAAACCTAAAATTGAATTATAATTCCTTAACAGGAATTTCATCTCCCTGTTTAACTTTGTTTCAATTGCAAATGTTTGTACTGCAAAGCAATGACAGATCTCTACACCTGTTATTTTGTACAGTGGATAAATCATAACATAAAATCTTTATGCTGTGTGCCTTCATGTCGCCTTAATAGAGCACATGTGATATTGTTGGATCAGTAAAATAGCACTGTAATTTTTATTTTAACCAGTTGCATTTTCTAGATCAGTTGCAAGAATTCTCATATTCAGATGTGATGATTATTAATTTAAAGGCCTGTCCTTTACGATCAATAATAAAAACAATGTGTAAGTAGTCAATTTCACTTAATCAGGGCTGTCGTGTATGTGTTTTTCAATGTGTGCTGTGTTTTTTTTTTTTAAAAAAAGTAGTACACATTAACCCTTATCGTAAATTGCTTTGTCATTTTTATTACCCTATATACAATATCCTTGTTTGCGCTCATCTTGTTAATGAAAATATATAGCCTTTGTGGAAACAAGTCAACCACTGTAAATTATATATAAATTAAAATGGAAAAGATAGTCTGTGGCTTAGCAAAAAAAGAACACTGAAAATGATGTATTCTGTTCAGGTCAGTACCTTTATATTAATGGATCTAAAGACGTTTTACCTATTATAGCAGATATTGCTTCCAGATCATAATTGTGATTAATAGCTTTTAAGCAGGGAATAATGGAAAGGTCCAAGCTAGTCAAGAAATCCTAATAAACGAGATGAACATTGCCAGCTAGTAAGTCAATCTCTGGTATTTTAAACATTTTACATTGTGAAATACTCCAGCCCAGGGCATCTCTTTACAAGCAGCAACAAAAACCAGCACTTGTATTAGCATACCCTCCATTGTTTCAGAGACAGTAGTGTAGCCAGAGGGGGGCAGTGCAGTAAGTACAGCAGGCATCAGAATACAGTAAGTAAGCAGCCCCTCCCACTTGGTATTGGAGCCACTCTGGACAGGAACGGCAATGTGCAGGTGCTCGTTCATCTACTGCACTCACTTTTCTAATAGCCTGACCTGAAGTGATTTAAAAACAAAGAGTGTGTCTTGGATTAAAGATATGCTAGAAAATAATGTGCGTTGGGTGGGTGGGGGTGTTGCTGTACCACTTTGACAGCTGCATAGGAGCATAAACCCTGGTGGTTTTTAAAAACATGACATCCCCAAAACCAAAAAGCTACCAGAGTCCATAGCAGATTAGAGAAAAAAGACAGTCCAAAATTATAGCCAAGCAAATGGCCTTGGTAGAAATAATAGTTTTGATCTGCCTCCTAAAAGGAGTCATTTATAGGCTCTGGAGAAAATATTCCTCAAACAAGTGGCCAAAATGGAGAAGGTAATTTTGAGCCTCTGAAAATGACCTTAGCACATCAGCAGATTCATCAGAAAGAAGGTAATCATTATATAGCATGATCAGTCTAGTTATTGTATCCTTTTCAGTATTCTTCAAATGTATAGAAAAAAATCCATGTTCTTAAGACTCTCTTCCTAGAGAAGATGTTGTAGACCACTCAAGGCATTTTGCTACCTGAAGTGGAGCACTGAGTGGCAATCCCTCCTTCAACCCCCTTTCCCATTCCTTCCTCTTAAAATCACATACCCAAGTCCCTCATGCAGTTTCACCTGCTCCAGCTAGCCCTTGACCCAATACTTTTTAAAAAATACGTTTTGAAGAATCCAGGTGTTCCTTGGTGGTTCTTCATTCAGAAGATCAAGAGTGGCAGCCAACTCCCTTTGAAAGACAGCTTATTTGCTATTACCAACCTTTGCCCATGAATCTTCGGCAGTGTGCCAAGGTGGGGAAATATTTTCTGAAGGTGAAATGTGTCAAAACATTGTCCTAAGTAAACTTCTACCTCATTGCATATGAAACATTCAAGGCCCTTTAAGCTCCATGCTACCCACCCTGTTTCTGAAAATGGCTTACAAATTCATTTTGATGTTCTAGCTTATCTCATTTGACTGCCATGTTATGAAACATTAATTTGGAAATCTCTAACTGCAGCAGCAGCAGCAGCAACATATTCCCATTGATCAATGGCACTACTGCCAAAATCCTTTAAAAAACAGAACTGTGTTCCAAAATAGCTGGCTCAGTTCCAGCTTTCTGCAGTCCACAGTTTTCAGTTGAATGGGCAGAGTGCTTGTTCACTCAGGAAAAGCTCCAGAGCAGGGGTGCCCAAACCCCAGCCATGGGGCCACATGTGGCCCTCGAGGCCTCTCAATGCAGCCCTCATGGAGCCGCCAGTCTCCAATGAGCCTCTGGCCTTCGGGAGATTTTTTTGGAGCCCGCACTGGCCCAACACAACTGCTCTCAGCTTGAGGGAAACTGTTTGACCTCTCGCATGAGCTGTGGGTTGATAGCTTCCTCCACTGCTTGCTGTTTCACATCTGTGATGCAGTAGAGGCAGCAAAGGAAAGGCCAGCCTTGCTTTATGCAAGACCTTTTATAGGTCCTGAGCTATTGCAAGACCTTCATTCATTCATATAAGTTCATCTTTAATATATTCATTTATGTAAACTTATGTAAATTTATTCAAATTTTAAATGTAAATTAATTATTTTTCCCCCAGCCTCCTACACAGTGTCAGAGAGATGATGTGGCCCTCCTGCCAAAAACTTTGGACACCCCTGCTCCAGAGCGGTGTTTCTCAAACTGTGGGTTGGGACCCCTTAGGTGGTCCCATCTCAGGCAGGTTCCCACTCATTTCAATATACATTTTATTTTTAATATATTAGACTCGATGATACCATGATATGTGACTGCATTTTGGGAAATGTTACAGATCTGTAGTTTTAAACAGGCTACCATGTACATGCTTTGAACATTGATGGTCAATGGGGCTTACTCCTGGGTAAATGTGGATAGGATTGCAGCCTTGGGGATGTTTGGGGAATCTTTTTTAAACAGATCAGCAACTGCTTGGGAGGGTTAGGAGGGTTGTTCTTTATTTTAAATTAATTTTTAAACTGTTTTAAACCCTAAAGCAGCATTTCCCAAATTATTTGGGTTGCAAGCCCGCCAAGTCCAGGGAACTGCTGAACAAACCAGTGCACAACTTGGAAGGTGTGATGCACAGTTTAGGAAATGCAGCTTGACGTGGGGAGCGCACAAGCATGCCCCAGAAGTGGCCAGGTTGCACACCATTTTATTCTGCAGTTTCCTGGCCTTGGTAGCCCCTGAAACCAACACATATGACTCAGTGGGTCACCAAGGTAAGAAGTTTGGGAACCCATGGCCTAAACCAGGGGTGTCCAAAGTTTTTGTCAGGAGGGCCACATCATCTCTCTGACACTGTGTCGGGGGCCGGAGGAAAAAAGAATTAATTTACATTTAAAATTTGAATAAATTTACATAAGTTTACATAAATGAATATATTAAAGATGAACTTATATGAATGAATGAAGGTTTTGCAATAGCTCAAGGCCTATAAAAGGCCTTGCACAAAGCAAGGCCGGCCTTTCCTTTGCTGCCGCTACTGCATCACAGACATGAAACAGCAAGCAGTGGAGGGAGCCCTCATCCCACAGCTAACACAAGATGTCAAACAGTCGCCCTCACACTGAAAGTTGTTGCATTGGGCCAGTGTGGGCTCCAGCAAGTCTCAGGAGGGCCAGAGGCTCATTGGAGACTGGGAGCTCCCTGAGGGCCGCATTGGGAGTCCTCGAGGGCCGCAAGTGGCCCCAGGGCCAGGGTTTGGGCACCCCTGGCCTAAACTAAAAGCCATTAAAGCTGTTCCTGCTAAGAAGAACCAATCAGGCCATCCCTCCTTTGAGACTAGTTGAAGATGCTGCCTCAGGCAGCAGATTGGGGGAGGGTGGTGAATTAATCCCAGTCCACTACCTTCATCAGTTGCTTCGCCTGCCCTTTTTTCCAGCCACTTCCCCACCACCTAATCGCATCATGCTCTTTATCTAGCCATCATCCTTCCTTGTGCCCCTCCCCAAGCCCCAGCCTGGTGGCTGCCTCCTCTTCCAGCATGTGCCATTTAGGAAAGGCAGAGAAGAGTGGAAGACGAAATTTTGGAAAGAGAAAAGTGACTGTGTCTAAAATTCTCTTGAGGTCACTCAAGGCAGAGCCACTCTTGGCAGTGCCATTCTCCTCCTGCCAGCAATTCCTTTCCTATTCCTCTCTGCTTCTTTGAAATGGCAGAAGAGATGGTGGCCACTAGGACCAAGATGAGGCAAAGGAGGCATCACTACCACCACAGCAGAAGGAAGGGAGCTCACAGGGATGAGAGGACAGGTCAGAGGAGGAAAAAACTCACAGGAACAGATCTTCAGGTCTTGTGTATTTTGCAAGCCCAGAAGTGGGGAGAAAGGAAGCAAGAGAGAAACAAGGGGCTGATGTCAAGATCACTTCCTACATCAGGGAGATCTTGTCTAGCTCCAAGCCTGGATTCAATAGCCAGCCTAGATGGGTGAAACCAGCCTGTACTGTTCTGCCCAGGGAGATGCTCCAAATTGTAGTCCCAGTTGCTCACCATATGGAGCAACCCCATTCAGTGTCTAAAGCTCCCAGCTCCAGGCCCAGAAGTTCTGACAGAAATGTGAATATGCAGAAATATCTGCAGCTCTGTCTTGAAGCAACAAATGGGTACATTGAAAGCACTGGCTGGGAATTAAATTGGCGGCTTTTCTGTGGCAAGCCACCACTGCTTGGGGCTAGGGAAACACCATTCACAGGAAAATTCCACCAGCAGGTTTTGCACGTGCCTATTGATAAATGTTCAGGCCATAAGTGAGCATTATGATTGTGTTTCTTCTGACCTACGTAATAGGAATTTATTGAACAATTTCCCCCCAAAGCCCTGAATATCTGGCTGAGCTGCCTCCATTTTGTGCAAACTCAGGATTTCAGCCACTCAGTAACTTTTGCATTTGAGAAGCTTTAAGTGCCTGTGATTTATGTGGTATGACAGCCAGATTTTGGTTTGAGGTAATTACAAGAGTCGTATATTTACCTTTTTATAGATATTGCCTCAAAGTAAAGTCTGCTCCGTGAATAATGCCGCCTTCATTGTTAGTGCCGCATGGATACTGCGTGTGTGAGAGAGAGCCACGTTTGATACATTAAATCTAGGTGTGATGAAAAAGGGCCATAATAAAAGGTTTACAAGTTTGGGGCTTTGAATTATAATGGCTGGAAGAGTGAGGTTTCTGCTTGGGCTTTCTAAAATACTGCAGGAAGTGAAAATGCAGTTAAGCACTTACAAGTTGATTTATAAAACCCTTGTTTACTGTTTATGCGGATTCCTTGCATAGTTCACTCAGGGAAAGCAGAGAAAGCACGGCCCATGTTGATTTTTGCAATGAGTTACGGAGGGTGGAGATTCTTTTGAATGTCACCCTCACCATTCTTATCCCATAAGTGCGCATTATGGCAATGTGGAGTGAATGTTTGGAAGGAACGCTGCCTTCTAAGAATTGCTCTCCAAATTAAACTTCTTTTTCCAATGGGGGGGAGTGCAGTAGAGACATTAAGGGCCTGATCCTATTCCAGGGCAGCACCAGAGGCCTGCTGCTGCCCTGGCAACTACTGTTGTACACCTCAGTGCCGGGAGGGTGCACCACGGGAGTCCCAGTGGGTAAGTTGCCCCGCTGGGCATCAGGGAGGCATTTTGCGGTGGAGGAGGGCTGGAGAAAGGCAGTGCAAAGGTGGAACTGGGCAGAGGAAGTGTGTATCAAGGGAAGAATTGGGCCCAGGAGGAGGCAGGGATAGCAACAGAGGCTGCTGCCAAATCCTATCCCTTTACCATGCCTAGAAGCCTGACACAGGCCTCCTTGGTGCCACACCTACGAAATAGCAAGTAGAGATCCAAGGAGTCCCATTGTCAACCGCAGATCTTGACATAGGGTAAGAGAACATTTGTTCTCTTACCCTAAGGAGACTCCAGTGGCTGCCCTGGTCCCACAGGATATAGCAGCAGGCATTTTAGCACCATATTCAGCCTCTCCAAGCTTCAGAAAGCCTCCACAAGGCCTTAGAAATGCACTTATGGATTTTCCAAAATTTGGAATATTGTCTTTAAGGCCTTCAGAAACCTTCTGAAGCCTGGGGAGGCAACATGCAGATGCCAGCCCCCACTTGCAGATTTCATTAGTGAAACCTCCACAAATGCCAAAGTATTACTCATATGTTGGCAACCTTGAAAGACTATGGTATCGCGCTCTGAATGGTGGTTCTGGAACAGCGTCTAGTGTGACTAAAAAGGCCAATTCGGGAGTGACAATCCCTTCCACACCGGGAGCAAGTGCAGTCTGTCCCTGGTCTGTCTCCCTGGCTATGGGCCTTCCTTCTTTGCCTCAGACTGTTGGCAAAGTGTCTCTTCAAACTGGGAAAGGCCATGCTGCACAGCCTGCCTCCAAGCGGGCCGCTCAGAGGCCAGGGTTTCCCACCTGTTGAGGTCCACTCCTAAGGCCTTCAGATCCCTCTTGCAGATGTGCTTGTATCGCAGCTGTGGTCTACCTGTAGGGTGCTTTCCTTGCACGAGTTCTCCATAGAGGAGATCCTTTGGGATCCAGCCATCATCCATTCTCACAACATGACCGAGCCAACGCAGGCGTCTATGTTTCAGCAGTGCATACATGCTAGGGATTCCAGCACGTTCCAGGACTGTGTTGTTGAAAGTATTACTACAGCACGAATATCATCGTTACAAATATGCATATATCAATTTTCACCAAAAATCTTCACAAAGTGGTTCACTAGAAAAGGAATGACATTAATACCATCTTGTCTATGCCCCAAAATTTGTGCTTAGACTAATTGAGCTAAATTTGGTACTTGAGTAGCTCATGACTATCAACTTTTTTTTTCTGGCATTTCAAAGGATTTTGGTCTGTCATACTCTTTCTGAAAGCTGTTTACCCATTCAGGAAATAATGTAAAGCTCTAGTATATATGATCACAAAGGCAGAAAATTCAGTGACAGGTGGACCTATGTGTCTGTCACCTGGCTGCAGGGAGTACTATGTGTTCTCTCCTTACAAAGTGGACCAGTTACGTCATGGAAAATGCCTTGGCTGTCGAAAGGTGACCTTTCTATATGAATGTCACACTTGTTTCCTTTAAACCTAGAAAATATCATTGTGAGTGTTGCTGCCTGCCCTCCATGTCAGAATTCATTCCTTCATGTGATGCGCCACTGAGTTGTCAGCTGAGGTGCTGTTGACTTTTCCTTGGAAATCATAACTGTTCTACATGGTATTCATCATTACACTACTTAGGGCCCAATCCAATTCCAGTGCCAATGCAGTTGCAGTGAAGCCTGAGGTAAGGGAACATTCATTCCCTTACCTTGAGGAGGCCTCCGTGACTGCCCATCACCACCACACAATGCCCTGTTGGCATGGCTGCATCAGCACTGGAAAATCCATTGGGATTATACCCTTGAAACATTAATGTATTTTCAGTTATTTTGAATGGGGATAAGAGTGCCATTGACAACTTTCTTGGCCTGCCCACCAGAATCGCTCTTAGAAGAAGGTGCCATGCAAAGAGTTTTTATCAGTGGTAACTGATGAAGCTGTAATCACAAACAGTGGTGCATTGGAGTTCTCTCTAGATGACTGCTTCATAGTTCTGCTTGTAGTTCTTATGAAACAAAGAACAATTGCCATCCCCTCCATTCAATGCTTTGGGCCACGTCTCATGGAAGCTTTGAACTGTGAGTTTCTCCCTTTAAAATAGTGCAATTTCTTCGACCTAACAGTAAAAACCCCGCAATGTTTTGGCTCACTTTCTCTATCCTGAGCAGAGACAGCCTGTCATCTTTTCTGTGTTGCAGGCAAAGAGAGACTAAAAGGTAACAGACTAATTTTCATTTGTAGCAACTGAACATTTGAAGTATGCTTTCCTGTGCCAGGAAACTGATGTGCAAACTGACTCGTGATAACAAGACAGCACAGTTCTAGCTTTCTGAGCCAAGTTTCAACCACATTTGCTGCATTTCATTTTAAGTTGATCTAGCATTGGCAAGGAAAGGGACTCCGAGGAGAAGGCCGGCTGACCTTGGGGAGTAGTTCCTAGTGGTTAGCATACCTGTTCTCTGCTTTCCGTTTACTGAACCAGCAGCTGAATGGGGAAGAAAGCCTTGACAGTTAATATCTGCTACCACTTTCCCAGGCTACAGACACCAGCAGAGGGGGACTATCTGGCAAAAACCCCTCCTCCCAGAAAAGTACTGAGCCCCATGGGTTCTTATTAAAAATCAAACCCACAGAAGTGACTGTGGGGGGGGGGGGAAACAGCATGACAATCCACTGAATTACCCATGAACATCGACCAGGCAGATCAAAAATCAAAATATAATTAGCTTATTAAAAGTCCAAAAGAAAAGAAAAGGGAATTAAACAGAATGGGGAAACGTGGATAGTAGCAAGTGAATGGAAAATGCTTGAGCTCAGCTGCAAAGCACAAATACATATAATTTTTCCACCTAAATAACCTGTAATGGCTAGCAGATGGAGATGGGATGCTACTCCATCAGGAAGTATCACTGCCATCAGGAAGAAGATATAGGGTGATAAGAACAAGAACGAGTAGATTAAAGAACAGTTTTTATCCCAGTGCAGTGTCTAGATTAAATGCGGGGGTACAGTGATATGTTGAACAGAGTTTTAGCAACGTGGTGGTTGTATATGTAGTCTGCCTGACTTTGTTGTATTGTTGTTTTGTGTAGGTCTGGTCTTGTTTTACCTTGCAAAAGCACCTAATTTTGTTGTACTTATGTATACGGGCACAATGACAAATAAATTTTCTATTCTATTCTACTCAAAATTCTCATTCCACAGTAGCCCCATTACTGCAAATCTTGAGGAAGTTTGCATACTGGTTGAGGTCACTTAGTAGGCAAACTTACATTGCTCAAGAAAGCTCCAGCCCAGTGCAACCACTGCATTTTCAGGGCTCCAGGCAGTCTTCTGAGCTGCCTGCAGCCTCTTCCATGTTGCTCCAAGGCTCCTCTTTTGCCCCAGAATGCAGAGCAATGCAGTTTCTTCCTGGTTGTGATTCATTCTAGGGCAACATTGAGGGAAAGGAACAGCCTTGGAGCTATGTGGAAGAGGCTGCAGGCAGCTTGGAAGGCTGCCTGAAAACTCAGCAGTTGTGCTGTAGTAAGGTAAAGGAAGCTATTTTCAACCTCACCCTTCACTTTCTTTAACTTCCAAAGGTGTTCCCGGCACTCTCTGGATCCATGGATAATTGAAACAGCAGATACAAGACCCAAGGATACCAGGACTTGCCTGTACATAACTTTGATCTAGTGATGCCGTCAAGTTACCTGGTTGGAGGAGTGGAACCCACCTGGTCACTCCGTCCCATCCCTTTGACCTATATTGACAGGCTTGGCTATGCAATTACTAAAGCACTGCCTATCCTGGGTGCGGGGAATGGGGTTGAGGTAGCCATTCCAAACAAGAAGAGAAGTCAAATCCACAGACAGCATATATTTGGGGAATAGTGGTGTTTCCAAAGGACAAGTGCTGCTTGCAAAGGGTGCCCCAATAGGTTTTTAGGCTTCACAGGAGCTTCTGGAGATTACAGAAAAATTGACCCAAAATAGGAGCAAAGCAAGACATTCATCACAAACACACAATTCCAAGTGTTGTAAAATATAATTTGCAAGGAGAAATGGTTTAATGAGGAACGTTTTAGCTGCAGAAATAGATTTGCAAACAGGATCTTGAAAAGGAGGGATTGAGAGGGGGTGTTCATTTAGTGCTGTAGCCTGGTGTTTATGCAGCTGTGACATTTGCTGTATCAGGATATGTTTCAGTGGGGAATAAGCTTTGCTGCTTACAATAGCATTTTCACTATCTCCATCATGTCAAGAAGGGGCTGGAACTACTCCTTGGCTATTGCTTGAGCTCTTATTTCTTCTATTCCCTTATCTATTCTCTTATCTGTGATTTCCTTCTCAGGCATAATACCATCCAAGAGTAGATTTAGTCTTAACTCAGTATGCATTCTAGCAGTGGAAGTTCAGAGTTAAACTATGCAAGGTGCTCAACTTTCTATTCCTTCTTTCCTCAGTATACTTTAATGTGTCTTTGTTTGCACTGATGGCATGCAAGCACTTAGCAAATATTAGTGTAATTAATTTGGTTTAGATTTAGTAATCATATGACTAAACATCTAGTGTACCCTTTGATTCCCCTGATTTGTTTTGGCCACTGGCCATAAGAAGGTTTAAAACGAAATACCTAAAGAGTAAAATAACAAGGATGAGGCTGTAACAAAGAATTGCAGCCAAAGGGCCCCATAAGTAAGAACCCTCCAATACTGTTTGGACTGAGCAAATACTCAGCAGCAAACTTCATTCTTACAGTCTGTGTAACCTCCTTGGGCTCTTCCCTGGATCCCCAAGGCACCTGATGGTGCACTGGGAGCACTGCTGCCACTAGTCTTTGAAAGTTTGTCAGCCTGGCAAGGTGGACTCTGAGATGGGTATGCAGTCTCAGCCAGTGTCTCACTGGCTGACCCCCAATAACCAGGCTTGTGTATATCTTTCCTGGTTAAATGCAGGGATATGATGTAGGAATCCCTCAGTTAAAGCAGGTGGTTCTTTTCTTCAGTAAAATTAGTTAATAAGTAGGAAAAAAGTACAAAGCAAGCAGGAAAGACAATTTCTTGTCTCTCTGTGTGCATTTGCTACAAAACACTTGTATGCCACATAAGAACATAAGAACAACCCCACTGGATCAGGCCATAGGCCCATCTAGTCCAGCTTCCTGTATCTCACAGTGGCCTACCAAATGCCCCAGGAAGCACACCAGATAACAAGAGACCTCATCCTGGTGCCCTCCCTTGCCTCTGGCATTCTGACATAACCCATTTCTAAAATCAGGAGGTTGCGCATACACATCATGGCTTGTACCCCATAATGGATTTTTCCTCCAGAAACTTGTCCAATCACCTTTTAAAGACGTCTAGGCCAGACGCCAGCACCACATCCTGTGACAAGGAGTTCCACAGACCGACCACACGCTGAGTAAAGAAATATTTTCTTTTGTCTGTCCTAACCCGCCCAAGACTCAATTTTAGTGGATGTCCCCTGGTTCTGGTATTATGTGAGAGTGTAAAGAGCATCGCCCTATCCACTCTGTCCATCCCCTGCATAATTTTGTATGTCTCAATCATGTCCCCCCTCAGGCGTCTCTTTTCTAGGCTGAAGAGGCCCAAACGCTGTAGCCTTTCCTCATAAGGAAGGTGCCCCAGCCCCGTAATCATCTTAGTCGCTCTCTTTTGCACCTTTTCCATTTCTACTATGTCTTTTTTGAGATGCGGTGACCAGAAGAACTGGACACAATACTCCAGGTGCGGCCTTACCATAGATTTGTACAACGGCATTATAATACTAGCCGTTTTGTTCTCAATACCCTTCCTAATGATCCCAAGCATAGAATTGGCCTTCTTCACTGCCGCCGCACATTGGGTCGACACTTTCATCGACCTGTCCACCACCACCCCAAGATCTCTCTCCTGATCTGTCACAGACAGCTCAGAACCCATCAGCCTATATCTAAAGTTTTGATTTTTTGCCCCAATGTGCATGACTTTACACTTACTGACATTGAAGCGCATCTGCCATTTTGCTGCCCATTCTGCCAGTCTGGAGAGATCCTTCTGGAGCTCCTCACAATCACTTCTGGTCTTCACCACTCGGAAAAGTTTGGTGTCGTCTGCAAACTTAGCCACTTCACTGCTCAACCCTGTCTCCAGGTCATTTATGAAGAGGTTGAAAAGCACCGGTCCCAGGACAGATCCTTGGGGCACACCACTTTTCACCTCTCTCTATTGTGAAAATTGCCCATTGACACCCACTCTATGCTTCCCGGCCTCCAACCAGTTCTCAATCCACGAGAGGACCTGTCCTCTAATTCCCTGACTGTGGAGTTTTTTCAGTAGCCTTTGGTGAGGGACCGTGTCAAACACCTTCTGAAAGTCCAGATATATAATGTCCATGGGTTCTCCCACATCCACATGCCTGTTGACCTTTTCAAAGAATTTTATAAGGTTTGTGAGGCAAGACTTACCCTTACAGAAGCCATGCTGACTCTCCCTCAGCAAGGCCTGTTCGTCTATGTGTTTTGAGATCCTATCTTTGATGAGGCATTCCACCATCATACCCGATATGGATGTTAGGTTGACCGGCCTATAGTTTCCCAGGTCCCCCCCTTTCCCTTTTTAAAAATAGGCGTGACATTTGCTATCCTCCAATCTTCTGGCACTGTGGCCGTTTTGAGGGACAAGTTGCATACCTTAGTCAAGAGGTCTGCAACTTCATTCTTCAATTCCTTAATAACCCTTGGGTGGATGCCATCAGGGCCCGGTGACTTATTGATCTTTAAATTATCAATGAGGTCTGAAACATCTTCTCTTTTAACCTCTATCTGACTTAACTCCTCGGTCAGGAGGGGCCGTTCGGGCAGCGGTATCTGCCCGAGGTCTTCTGCCGTGAAGACAGATGCAAAGAACTCATTTAATTTCTCTGCCATCTCTAAGTCTCCTTTTATCTCCCCTTTCCCTCCCTCACCATCCAGAGGGCCAACTGCTTCTCTGGCGGGTTTCCTGCTTCTAACATATTTGAAGAAGCTTTTATTATTCCCCTTAATGTTGCTGGCCATGCGTTCCTCATAGTCTCGCTTGGCCTCCCGTATCACCTTCTTACATTTCTTGTCAGCCACCTTGTCAGCTTAGAGTGGGGGAACTTGCATCTCAAATGTTTTTGGGGGGGCTGCTTTCATTGGATTGGAGATATTTTGACGGTGTTGCTTTCCCCTCAGACTGCCCTTTGAAATATACCTAGGTACAGTCACCTACACATGAGTGAACCCACACTTGCAGCTCAGTTTCACTTTTCATAGGGCTGTATACATTTTCCTTGTTAGCTATCAGCTTGTCAGTTTCACGACCCACCAGCAATCAGGGTGTTGTGGGATGAAAAGGTTGAAAATTGCTGGAGTAGGAACTGAAACAAAGTACTGTAGTGGTGTGAAAGCCTTGCCAACATGTTACCTGATGACACCACTTAATAATGACACGGATGACCGGAGGAGGTTAAAACCATTTACTGCAGCGCTGAGGACCAACACCTTGCAAAGCAACTGTGGGTGTGGCCCCGAACAATGGCATTAGCTGGCTTATATACACTCTGGGCGGGGTTACATAAATGTGGTTACGCCCCTGTTACTATGCAAATACAGGTTTGCTACTTTCCCTGTTACTGTGCAGATATGGGTTTGCTACTTTCCCTTGTCACACCCATGTCCATATTTGGCAAAGTTTCAAACACCACTGCTGAACCACACATTGCTTTATGTGTGTGTGTCAGAAGGAGGGGCTGTGGGCTTGGAAAATTTTAATTTTTCTTCTTTGGGTTCCGGCATTAAACATACCTGTTCAGTTATAAACACAAATTGACACAGTAGACCAAAACATCTCCATTAGCCAATTAATTGGAGTTCCTTTTTTTCATTTCAAAACAATTTTATTTAGCATCAAGCTGCACAGAGTTGGTGTTCAGCTATTCTTATCTTCTAATACACAACAGTATCTTCAACAGACCTGACTTTCTGGTATTATATTTTCCTTTCCTGATTATAGTTTTTTTCTTATCCCACCCACCCTTATGCTTTCAGTAGAAGTTGTGTTCAGTTCCCAAGGGCCCCCCCCCCCAACTTCTTTCACTTTGCAGATTGATAAAATAATTGTGGTCTCCTGCTTTCTTTGCAACAAACTGGTCTCCTGGGCTGGGGCACCTTCCTTATGAGGAAAGGCAACGTGTTTAGGCCTCTTCAGCCTAGAAAAGAGGCGCCTGAAGGGGGACATGATTGAGACATACAAAATTATGCATGGGAAGGATAAAGTGGATAGAGAGATGCTCTTTACACTCTCACATAACACCAGAACCAGGGGACAGCCACTAAAATTGAGTGTTGGAAGAGTAGGACAGACAAAAGAAAATATTTCTTTACTCAGTGTGTGGTTGGTCTGTGGAACTCCTTGCCACAGGATGTGATGAGGGCATCTGGCCTGGATGCCTTTAAAAGGGGATTGGACAAGTTTCTGGAGGAAAAATCCATTACGGGTTACAAGCCATGATGTGTATGTGCAACTTCCTGATTTTAGAAATGGGCTATGTATCAGAATGCCAGATACAAGGGAGGGCACCAGGATGCAGGTCTCTTGTTATCTGGTGTGCTCCCTGGGGCATTTGGTGGGCCACTGTGAGATACAGGAAGCTGAACTAGATGGGCCTATGGCCTGATCCAGTGGGGCTGTTCTTATGTTCTTATGTTCCTGCTTGATGCTCCCACAAAAAGCTAGCTTTGTCCAGCATGTTTCAAAGGTGTTAAATCTTCAGTCTTTGTTTTACAGATGGTTAACTGTTTTGATTAAATTAGAGCCGATGCGGTAAAACCTCCTGCTCCTAATGGAAGCTGAATCTGTCTGCACCCTTTTCCTTCCTGGCTTGGAAGCATCTGAATAGCAATTAATTTTCACTTGCAAACAGGGCTTGTATTGTTTACTGGAAACAAGGCCTTTATAATCATAATGGAATTTAATAAAATGAATGCACACTTCTGCAGGAATTGTTTTTTATCAATAATTTTGCAAATGCACAGGTAAAGTTCCTCACCTAAGCTGGCTGGCATTTTGGTGCATATAAATTGTGGCATAATGAATCGGGGAAGACAGAGTAATTTTTACAATGTTTCCTAAGCAGAAATTGCTTGGGGTTTATTTTTGTGCCCCTAAAGGAAATCGCAGCAACCTCCTTACACATTTGATTTCTGTTTGATTTGGTCAAAAGTAACGACAGTGCTTTGATGTTGTGGGTGAAATGCCACCTCTGGCCCAATCCTATCCCCAGTCGGCAAACAGCATACCAGTGTGAGCTCTGTTACGCAGTGGTGTCGCTAGGGTTTGTGTCACCCAGTGCAGGAGACCAGTGCATCACCTGCATGATGGACCTTGTCCCATGCAGTGGGTGGGGCAACACCCCAGTAGTGGGCATGGTGATGTACCATTGCCCCACTTCTGCTGGTTTTTTGGCTATAACTTTTGATTGAATAGAGATATTTCAGCATGGTTTGTTTCATTGCATTCTGCATGAAATTATGCATTGAGTGATATATAACATGATGGTTTATTCAAAAATATCAAGATTTTAAAAATTTTGGCTAGTAGCAGTGTCACTCCCCTGTGCTCGTCATCCAGTGTGGCCCGCACCCTCCTAGTGATGCCACTGTTGCTACCTGCTGTGTGCCAGCTGGGGACCATGACACAATGGAGAGGTAACTAAAAGACTGCTTTATTTACCTACTCTGCCATGCCATGATCTTCAATGAGTCTACTCAGATCTGTGCCAGCTGTTTGGCTAGGGAAAGTTCAAGGGGGCACCAAATAATGGCAGAGGTGATCTACTTCCCTGCCCTCCCTCGACACATCCCCAGTTGGCCCTGATCCCTGCTCCAATCTTCCCCTCCAAGGCCTACCCCACAACCAGCTTACTGGGACCAGTGGTGCCTGGATGGTCCAGTAGCGTGCATGTACTGGCATGCCCCATTGCACCCGCTGTTGTTGCAGCTGCAGTGCCAGTGGACCAGGCAACATTCCCTGTGTGTGGACTCCTTCCACTGCTGCCTAATGTCACAAGTCATCGTGATGCAGCCTCTGGACATTCAGCAATAACATCACCTTGTCATTGCTGAACTTCCAGGTTGCTGAGTTCTGTGTTGCATGGAGCTCAGCAGGGAGGTGCATGGCCACTCTCCTGCACACTTGAGAGGGAATAATGGGCCCAGGCCTTCTGTCCACAGTCTGCAAGTTTTTTTTTAAAGAATGATAGGGGGTATCAAGCGGCACCCTGTGACTCAGTAGGCAGGAAAATTGCAGTCCACATGCCACCTCATGGCTGACAGGTAGACCTGCAGGCAGTTGTGTTGGAAGAGCTGGAAAGCTGCATTGAATTCCCTTTGGGGAGATAAAGCAGGGTATAAGAGAGTCTGGTCCAACAAGAAGCTGACGGAACATACCAAGATCCAGGTCTACAGAGCTTGCGTCCTGAGTACACTTCTGTACTGCAGCGAGTCATGGACTCTTCGCTCACAACAGGAGAGGAAACTGAACGCTTTCCACATGCGCTGCCTCTGACGCATTCTCGGCATCACCTGGCAGGACAAAGTTCCAAACAACACAGTCCTGGAATGTGCTGGAATCCCTAGCATGTATGCACTGCTGAAACAGAGACACCTGCGTTGGCTCGGTCATGTTGTGAGAATGGATGATGGGCGGATCCCAAAGGATCTCCTCTATGGAGAACTCGTGCAAGGAAAGCGCCCTACAGGTAGACCACAGCTGCGATACAAGGACATCTGAAGGCCTTAGGAGTGGACCTCAACAAGTGGGAAACCCTGGCCTCTGAGCAGCCCGCTTGGAGGCAGGCTGTGCAGCATGGCCTCTTCCAGTTTGAAGAGACACTTGGCCAACAGACTGAGGCAAAGAGGCAAAGAAGGAAGGCCCATAGCCAGGGAGACAGACCAGGGACAGACTGCACTTTCTCCCAGTGTGGAAGGGATTGTCACTCCCGAATCGGCCTTTTCAGCCACACTAGACACTGTTCCAGAACCACCTTTCAGAGCGTGATACCAGAGTCTTCGAGACTGAAGGTTGCCAACAACAAATTTAGTTCACAAACAAATAAAACTAAAGCAAAAATGTCAAAGGCGGGTGGATCCGGGGGAATTTTCTACACATTTTTTTTTGGCAAAGTCATAACATCAGAATTCTATCCCTTTTTCTTCAGCTTGAAAATGTCATGCCATCACTACTGAACATTAACCTGTTACACACATTCCATAGAGTTAAAATGAAGATGTATTGGGGGGGGGGGGTTTGATATCTCCCAACAATAAGGTCCATCCCTGAGCTACACACTCAAACGATCTGTAGACAGGCTCTGCACACACAGCTGTGCACTTGAAAGGCTGGTTCCTGCTTCGGCATCCTTGGGAACCCTGCAAAGTCAGGATTTTCAATTCCATGGAGAGCGCTCTCTGCCCATACGTGTACACACCACTGTGCTCCCTCCCTCACTTGTGTTCACTTAACCTTTTTGGACATCTGTAAGGAGCTGTTGTCTGTACTCGGTTATATGCAACTAAAATCTGATGCAAGGCACATAGGGGTCACCACTGAAATGCTCAGCTTCAGCAACCAAGCAAAGTTACTCCTCAGCTGGCCTGCACTGCATCCAGAGCAGGGCTGGGCCAGGTTGCAGTGCAACTCAGCTAAGGGGAATTCATTCCCCTTACCCTGTGTCAGGTGGCAGTTGGGGCTACCCAGATCTGTACCACCTAAAGAGATGGCACAGATCTGAGTGGATGGGGCCGCCCTGGCCCAGTCCTCCCACCAGCTGGCCCGCCCACCCTCCCTCCACCCTGGAATGCCCCGTTCCACCCTCCTCCCTCCCTCCCCAGATCCCCATGCCAGTCTGACTTGACTGACCTGGTATTCATTGTTCCATCTGCACAGCAAGGCTGAATTTGGACAACAGGGTCCCGTGATGATGCACAAGTGCTTTATGGCACTTTTTCGACACCTTCAGGCTGGCACAAGGGACTTGCACCGGCCCTAGAGTGCCTGCATTGCACTCAAAGATTTCTAGGATTTGTCATATATCTGCGAAGTGTGACAATTCTACAGGAAGCTGCATAGCTTCACCAGGGTGTCCTCGCATATGCTTCCAAACCATTGACAGTTACACAACAGCACTATGCCCCTCCCCATAGAAATGTCAGCACAATAGCATTTGAATGCATGAGGTTTTTCAATATTTGAAAGGGAGAAGTAACCGTTGTGACGTAGTAGGAACTCATGTGTCAGATAATTGGTCATATGGAGGAAGGTATTCAGAAGAACACCAAGTTGAAAAACAAACAAACAAAACCTAGGTCTGCAGCTGTTTGGAATATCATTGTTGAAGTTGTTATATAGTTGAAGTTCAAGACCAGCAAATATTACAAGGTGGAGTTTGCATTCCACCCGTGCACGTGACGTGATAATGCTGCAGGAGGATGCACTGCTGATCTGATTTTAAATTTAATACTAGCCATGTAGAATCTAAATGGTTGCATTTTTTTTATTTTTGTTTTTTTAAAACTTTCAGCCTTAAAATTGTGACAAAGAGAAAGTGGGAGGGAATCATAATGTACTCTTCTTTTTGTCCCTCACTTCATTGGTTTCTGCAGGAGATCCTCACAGCTGCATTCAACAGGCACGCTTAAAGCAAAGCATATTTCCATTTTAAACACTATAGTCTCTCAGGCTCTGCTTCTTTTTCCCTTTCAGTCTGTTTCACTTTCTCAACTTAGCTTGGTAAATCACCGTCTCCTGGAATGCTGACCCTCACCAGCTGTTCATTCTCTGGTCCCTGTGGGCGCTTTTTACAAACACATTTTAGGATTGTCACCTACAATCTGTCCCTTAAACTTTAGTTCTCCATTGATGCATACTAAATACAGTATTATTGCTTTCAGAGATACCAAGATTGGTGATCCCTGTCTCCCAGGTATAAAACGTCCAGGCTTATTTCATATTGTACTTTAGATCCCCAGTTCCAAGATTTAACTCAGATTCCCAATTCTAAGCCTTAACTCTTGCCTGAAGAAATGTTAGAAGTGATGGATAGGAAAGAGTTAAACTGAGGAACATTTCAGGAGTTTGTGGCCTTCCCATCCACACTTGGATAGATTGTGGAGTTGTACTCCATAAAATGTCATAGAGCCATGTACACTACTCGGAGCTCCTTAGAGGAAAGGTGTTATAAAAATATGCAAATAAATATGCTTCAAACTTTTCTTGCTTCAAGTAGGGCAGGGGGGTCCAAACTTTTTGGCAGGAAGGCCACATCATCTCTCTGACACTGTGTTGGGGGAAAAAAAGCATTAATTTACATTTCAAATTTGAATAAATTTACATAAATGAATGATGGAACTTATATTATTAACAGTATTTATATACCGCTTTTCAACTAAAAGTTCACAAAGCGGTTTACAGAGAAAAATCAAATAACTAAATGGCTCCCTGTCCCAAAAGGGCTCACAATCTAAAAATTCACTTATATGAATGAATGAAGGTCTTGTAATAGCTTAAGGCCTATAAAAGGCCTTGCACAAAGCAAGGCCAGCCTTTCCTTTGCTGCCGCTACTGTATCACAGACCTGAAACAGCAAGCAGTGGAGGTCAAACAGTTGGCCATCACGCTGATAGCAGTTGCATCAGGCCAGCATGGGCTCCAGCAAGTCTCCAGAGGACCAGAGGCTCATTGGAGACTGGGGGCTCCCTGAGGGCCAGATTGGGAGTCCTCGAGGGCCACAAGTGGCCCCGGGGCCAGGGTTTGGGCACCCCTGAAGTAGGGGATTAGACTTAATGGCCTTGAAGACCCCTTCCAACACTTTTATTCTATGACAGTGATTCCCAAGCATCTCCTTGGAAGATTGGGAAGCACTAAGGGCCCAATCCTATTCAATTTTCCGGTGTCAGAGCAGCCATACCAATGGGGCATGCACTGCATCCTGTGGTGAGGAGGCAGTCAAAGAGGCCTCCTCAAGATATGAGAACATTTGTTCCCATACTTCGAGGCTGCATTGCAGATGCATTGGTGCTGGAAAGTTGGATAGGATTGGACCCTAAGTCCCTGTGGGTGCAGGGAGAGGGCCAGGAATTGATTTTTTTCTCCTCAACCATTTTGAAAATAATGTCTTATAATAACGAAGCATCTCTGCTGTATTCTGTACTAGTCAGACCTCACCTGGAATACTGTGTCCACATTTTGAGTAGGACATTGACAACCTGGAACAGGTTCAGAGGATGGCAACTAAGATGGTGGGGGGTCTGGAGTCCATATCCTTTGTGAAATGGTTAAAGGGGCATGTTTACCCTGGAGAAGACTAAGAGGAGGTATGATAGCTGTCTTCAAGTATCTGAAGGTCTGTCACACAGGAGAAGGTGAGGTTCTCTATGGCTCCTGCAGGCATATCTAGAACCAATGGGTCGAAACTGCAAGGAGTAGACGTAGGCTAGACAGGAGGGAGACATTCCTAACGTATAAGAACTTGTGGCCCTGCAACAGTCTATCTCATGTAGTTGTGGGCTCTCCTTCAATGTTTTCAAGGAAAACTCAGATGGCCATCTGTCAGGGATGATACAGCACCTCCTGCTGAGCAAGGTGTTGGACTGGATGACCTCTAATTCAAGCTCTTGTATTCAATGATTCTATGACATTCCTTCCTTCCAAGTAGCCCTGTGAGGAATGTTTGGGCTTAAAGAGTTTTTAATCTCTTAAATTTTTGTGTAATTATGCAAGTGTATGGAGAGAGAAAGAGATGCCATGTGAGGCAGACAGACGGCCACATTAGCCCTGGTCTGCATACCTGGTCGGATGATACCATGATGAGGGAGAAAAGATGGTAGAATGGATTGCACCACTTCACACCAAACACCATTGGTACTCTGCCTTAGGCATCAGGAAGTCTTGGACCAGCCTGGACCTCTGTTTCCTTTGCTCATTCTACCCGGTGCACCTGCCTTTTAAGGAGTTCTTATTTGTTTCATTTAGTTGTTGCTTTGTTCTTTGTGCAGTTGTGCAGATTTCTAGTGTGAATACATGTAGTAGCATTGCATTAGTGCCGCCAATATATTTCCTTATGAGATTGTTTTTTTAAAAAAAATTGCTTTATGTCACCTCTAAAAACAATATATGAAATTTCCATTAATGATGTCAAGAGTGGAAAATTTCTCCAACACGGCATGAGGACGGGCTCCGTGACATGTGACTGCTTGCCCAGTTTGGTTCCAGTACTACAGATATTAAAAGGGCCGATGATTAGATTAAAAGGTGATAATAGGTGCAGTAAACCACTGTGTAGACAAGATCTTGTTATTACTTGTTTTACTTGTTGATATTTAAAAAAAAATCCAGGGAGATTGCTGCCTTGGAGACCCTCAAAATCTGCAAATTGCTTTAACAACAGCAAAATAGATTTTCATCTTTGCACACTTAATGATCTATAATTTATTTACAGTCAGCGAGGACAATTTTGAAAGCAATTCTGTAAACTGGAGCAGCTTGTGACATCTCTGTGAAGCGCTGCTGTTTCCAACAATGTAATTATATGGCAACGGAGGGTCATTAATTTTCTTAGGATGTTGCTTCTTTTTCCAGGAAATGCCCCCAAAAGAAAATGATTTATGGAACAGGCAGTGAAAAATGGACATGTCTCCAAATTTTGCGGCTCTTCTTTGGGAATATGGACAATATCTTTCTTGGTCTTCTTTGGGAGAGTAGGCAACAGATGTGCACAGTAGCATAGCTAATGATCGTGTAGCCCGGTGCCAAGCTCAAAATGTTGCCCCAGAAGTCATGTCACAACTGGAAGTGATGTCACTTTTCAAATTGTGAAAAGCCATCTATCTGCTACCTGGGGTCAAAGGAGATTTATAGTCCCCCCCCCCAGACAAAATCAAATTAATTAAGTAAATAAAAAGTGTGTCCCTGGTAGGTTCAAGACACTGTGCTGGTGTGAAGAGGGATGGTTATTCTTCTCTTGCTAAATATAAGAGGGGCACCTCTTGAACAACAATCAGTTTCATAGGTCAGTTCTGAGTTAAGAAAATCCACTTTTTATTCTGTAAGTGGACATTTGTTCTATTTGTTCTGTTTTTTTATTTTCTGGTTAATTGGCCATAACTTTTGATAGAATACAGATATTCCAATGGGGTTTATTTCATTGCATTCTGCATTAAATTACCTTTTCAATGATATATAACATGATGGTATTAATCATATATATCGAGATTTTCACAATTTTGGTCACTAGTGTCAAGCTCAGCTTGTTGCCCCCCTTAAGCATGATGGCTGGTGCAACTGCTGCCCCCTGCACCCCCTTAGCTACGCCACTGGACATGTAGTTTCACTTAAGAAACCAACACAGCTGAACCAAAGGATTTTGAAAGGGTCAGCAGCACACAATGAGAAGTGCTGATAAGAAATTTAGATCATAAGAACATAAGAACAGCCCCACTGGATCAGGCCATAGGCCCATTTAGTCCAGCTTCCTGTATCTCACAGCGGCCCACCAAATGCCCCAGGGAGCACACCAGATCAAGCCTCTTGTTTCACCATCTTTTCCATGTGAGATGATCAAGAACCAACTTGGGTAGAAAGTTGGCACAGAAAAACAGAGGGCGCTGAAACAGAGAACCAGTCTGTGGCTCTGCGATTCTTTTGATTACCAATTTTATCCTCATGGGAATGCCTCTTCTACGTATGGTGCTTAAATTCTTCTTTGAAAGTGGAAGGCTGTGCCATTTTCCTGTACAGAGAAAAGTTTCAGTCCCCAACATGAACCTGAACAGGGCTTATGATTAATACCTTTTCAGGTGTTTATTTTGGGAATAAGGAATACGCATGGGGAGACTTCTTGTTGGAGACACGCTAGCTCTCTTCAGTTGTCTAAGGAATGCTTGACATAAGAATATAAGAACAGCCCCACTGGATCAGGCCATAGGCCCATCTAGTCCAGCTTCCTGTATCTCACAGCGGCCCACCAAATGCCCCAGGGAGCACACCAGATAACAAGAGACCTGCATCCTGGTGCCCTCCCTTGCATCTGGCATTCTGATACATAGCCCATTTCTAAAATCAGGAGGTTGCACATACACTTCATGGCTTGTAACCCGTAATGGATTTTGCCTCCAGAAACTTGTCCAATCCCCTTTTAAAGGCATCCAGGCCAGATGCTGTCATCACATCTTGCGGCAAGGAGTTCCACAGACCAACCACACGCTGAGTAAAGAAAGGTCTTCTGCCGTGAAGACAGATGCAAAGAACTCATTCAATTTCTCTGCCATCTCTAACACAAAATGACCTAGTCCATATGAGGATAATTGAAGTCCCCCATAATTACAACCCTGTCCCTCGTTGTCACCTCACTGATCTGTTTCCTCGTTTGAAGGTCCCTTTCCGGTTTCTGATCTGGAGGACAATAGTATGCCCCCAGTATTACATCGCTCCTCAGGCCTGGTAATTTAACCCACAGAGATTCTATGGTGGAGTCGGACCCACCTTCAATCTCTAATTTGCTGAATTCTATCCCTTCCTTAATGTAAACAGCCACCCCACCTCCAACACGTCCCTCCTGTAGAGTTTATAGCCCAGGATTGCGGTATCCCACTGATTTTCCGCATTCCACCAGGTTTCTGTTATGTGCACTATGTCAATGTTTTCCCTTGTCACCAGACATTCCAGTTCTCCCATCTTTGCTCCGAGAATTCGGGCATTCGCATAAAAGCATTTGTACATGGAATGCCCCAGGATGGGCTGTTTATTTACTCCTTTGTCCCCGCATCCTCTCACTGTGCCAAACCATCTATCGCATCCCATCACGCTACCTTTCCCAATTTCTTCTCCTACTCTGCCTTTGTCTTGTTGTTCTCTAACCTCCCCATCCTCGTCCCATAGGGATGAGGAGTCCCAAACCGGATGCCCCTCGGCTCCTGTTGGCTTTCCCCCAGAGATCAGTTTAAAAGCTGCTCTGCCAGCTTTTTAATGTTATGCACCAGCAGTCTGGTTCCATTCTGGTTCAAGTGAAGCCTGTTCCTCTTGTACAGGCCCCGTGTGTCCCAAAACGTTCCCCAGTGCCTAATGAATGTAAACCCCTCCTCCCTACACCACTGTCTCATCCACGCTTTGAGACCCCTGATCTCCGCCTGCCTAGCTGGCCCTGCGCGTGGAAAAGGTAGCACTTCCAAGAACGCTACCCTTGAGGTTCTGGCTTTCAGCTTCCTACCTAATAGCCTAAATTTGGCTTCCAGGACCTCCAGGCTACACTTACCCATGTCGTTGGTGCCGACATGCACCACAACCGCTACCTCCTCCCCAGCACTGTCTACCAGTCTGTCTAGACGAGAAGTGATGCCCACAATCTTCTCACCAGGCAGGCAAGTCGCCATGCGGTCCTCACATCTGTCGCAAACCCCCCTCTCTATGTTTCTAATAATCGAATCCCCCACTACAAGAAGCCCCCAACCCCCCTCCCGCAGAGGAATATCTTGAGTTTGTTCAGATACGGGCCCATCCCCTGGAGAAGGGGTTGCCCCAGGGGATTGTTTTCCTCCTCTCCAGGATGATGTGCTCCAGCCCCGAGACTTCCCACCTAGGCAACTGAGGAGCTGCATGCCTGAGGTTGGGACGAAGCCTGATCGTTCCCGGAAGTCTCCCCCTGGCAGTCGTTCTCTGCCTGCCTCTGCTTCTCCAGGTCGGCCACCAAGGCTTCAAGGGAGCGGATGCGTCCCCTGAGTCCCTGGAGCTCCTTGCACTATATCCCCAGAGGCATATAGTCATACATGTGGCACTCGATGCAAAACACTGGATAGCCCCCACCCTGCTGCTGGCTGTCTGACTGCGTAGTTTGTTTGTTTGTTTGTTTGTTTGTTTGTTTAGGGGTACTTAAAAACCCTTCACTGGTTTGCTGCCCTCTTCTCAAGGGAAGAGAAAGGGTGGTATCTGGGGCCCTGGCTTCCTTGCCCTGCTACTGAACTCACACCGAGGTTAAACTCACGGTGCCTTACCTGGCACTTTGTTCCCGAGGCACTTGGTTTCTCAGAGGCCAGGCGCACTTCTGCAGAGAGGCTCACACCGTGGCAGGCACTAGCTTTATACCCCTAGCTAGCTCCTCCTCCCTCCCTCCTTGCTGATTGAAAGGGGGCTGGTCTTCCCAGGTGGGATTACAAAAGATCAGGAAGACAAAAGGCTGCTGATGAGCCTAATCTATTCTGCAGGCTCCTGAATGGGGGTGCTTGGATTAGCCTAATGGGGCTCTTATCACCTCCTAAAGGACAATGACTATGCTAAGCTAAATTGCTCTGGCTGGCTGGAAAGGGCCCTTCCTAGGTTCTTGCCCTCCTAATTCAGTTCTCTGAGGCTGGGCTGTTTTTTAACCTCAAGCTGCTTTTTATTTGAGTTTAAACTGCACTGGTTTAAGAGTTTTTTTGGACTTGGCAGAACTTACACACTAAAGGTTTAAATCCTGTTGTGCTCTGTTTATAAAATAGACACCAAGTGTACTTTCTCCCCCTATTACCCTCTTCTTTGTTTAGTTTGGGCTCTAGCTTCCTATCTAAATTATACCTCCTGCTTTTATTAAGTGTGCACCTTTATTTATTTATTTATTTATTTATTTATTGCTCTCACCTAGAACCTGTGTCCCAATTTACTGAACCTTTAGATTATGTTCTAACTTGGATTAACTTGGGTTAAGTATAGGGTTAATTTAAACAAAGTAGAAAAACTTGCTTTCTACTTTATCCTCCTATGTTTTAGTTTTCCAAATGCCTGTATCTTGGGCCCTTACTCACAGGAGTCCTGCTCAGAATAGACCTATGTACATACTCGCGTATATATTTTTATTGCCCTCACCTCACTCCTGTGCCCCAACTTGCTGGACCTTAGACTCCCTCCCTCTGGTTAGATTAGGTGCTAACTTAGGTAAAGCTTAGGTAAAGCTAAGCTAAAGGTAAAGCTAAATTTCAATGTTGATTTAAGGTTAGAAGACAAAGAGTTAGAAAGACAAAGAGTTAGAAAGAGTACACTTACCTTCTCCTTCTTGTCGTCCTCCTCATCTCCTCTTCACAACTCAGAGAGTCCTCCCTCTCCTTCTCGGAAAACGCAGAGGTTCACATTAGAGCCATGGTGCAAAGGGAGGCAAGGTTAATTGTTCCTATGCTATTTTCATCTCCAGAATCACCCCCCAGTGCTCTTTGTCCTCCAAAGTTGCTGTTTACAGCAAGCAACAGATTCAGGGCTGTTTGGGAGAGGGATCAGCAAGAGAGGATGGACTGAGAGCCCAATCCTGTGGTCCTCACCATGCCTCTGCGGCGCGGACCACAATCGCAAACGTGCTGTAAGTCACGTTTGCGGGGCTTACTAGCAGTCTTCTGCCGGAGGTGGCTCAGCTCCGGCCAGCGCTGAGCCACCACTCAGCCGTCACCTAGGTTCTGCAGCTCGGCGGTGTCTGTGACCGCAGAGCTGCAGAATGGGGAATGGGGGCGTTCCCGGGGGCGTGGGGGAGGCATTCTGGGGAGGGTGGAGGCATTCCTGGGGGTGGTGGAAAGGCGGGTCTGCGGAGCCAAGCTCCGCAGGATCCCAGGCGCTCATGGAGGCACCAAACAGTCGCTGCTAAAATGAGTAGTCCCATTGAGGGACTGCTTCCCTTAGTCGGGGGAAGGGGACGAGTGTCCCCTTCTCCCGAGGAGCCTCTGGCAGCAGCCCTTTGTGGAGCCGCCGGGTCCCATGGCTCCGGGCAGCTCAGGATTGGGCTGGGGTCCTTTAAGAAAGCTGATGAGGAAGCAGAGGGGAAGAACAGAAGGTCATGGGCAGGGAACATAATAGAAAAATATGGCCAAAAGATGGAGTGGGGCAAGATGTATTAGATGTGCTTTTTTAATTTTTAAAATGCAAAGGTAGGGTTAGGGCTTAGGATATATAACATGGGTTTGTTGCCCAGTTATAGTTTTTTGTTGCCCAGTTATTGTGGGATGCAAATGATTGGAATGCAAAAAAAAGAAAAGAAAAAAAAGACACAAATGTCCAGGGATTTGGCCAGAATGCATTTGACCCCGACCCAATTGTCCAGGATGCGAATGCGCTAGTACCAATAGCGAGGAGGTGAAAAGGGTGACAGAAGGCAGGGAAGCAGAACAGAGGTGAAAGGAGGAGGTCAGGCAGAGTGAAGGGATGGAGTACAGTAAAGAGCAATGGGATAGTTGGGGGAGAGGTAGAGGAAGAAGAAGAGCATGAGGGACCCCAGAAAGAGGGAGACTGGATCAAGGATGGCAGGAGCGGCAGCAGCAAAAGAAAGGGGAAGAGGAAACAGCCAGAACAACTCCAACTCAAGCCCCAGTCCTTAGCCAAGGCATGGTGTGGGGCACCCTGAACCCTTTTCCACAAAATAAAAAGAAAGGTAAAGAATCTGAGAACTGATGAATTTGAACATTAAAATGTTGATTTGCAGTGGGAAGTGAAGTAGTCAGAACCTTGGATCGCTGTCCACGAAGCACCTTCTCATTTGAGAAAACTGACCCAATTTTATTCATCCACAGTTATGTCCCGAATATGTGGTGGTTCTATTGGGTTTGTTGGCTTGTTCATTTTTCTGTTTTGCTTTTAGAGCCCCAACTTACATCGGCATGAATATCCTTATGTTTAAGGACAAGGAGTCAATTCCTTGCCAGTTAAATAATTAGGGGGCCTGCCTGCCCCACAGGTTGGTTTGGAGAACAATGGTTGGGAACAATTTGATAGATTTTTGGGTGCTGTATGAATACTAATCAATAAAATATCATCTAGGTACCGTGGAACAGATTTCCCAATGGAGCCAAAGCTGCTAATCTTGATCGAAACATGTTAATATTACCTTGTTTTCAGTACCCCTTTGATGATACCCAAGAGCCCTACACAGGATGTGGGTTAGAAGCAAGGCGTCCTCTCCCCTCTTATTTCTCTCTCCACTATGCGCAGAGTGACTTTTACTAGAGAGGAAATCAATAAACAGGAAATAGTAAAAAGAAATAAAAGAGCTATTAAATGTCTCTTACAAAAGGGTAGGTTGCCTAATGCCTTTTTGCTGACACCATCTCCATATCCTATAAGGGGCAATAAAAAAAAATGTCGATGCAATGTAGGAAATATATATTTCTATTTTCCAGATGAAACCAGCTAGGAATGATTTATTGCAATAGGACTGGACATTTTGCATATGTTTCAGGAATAAAAATGAGCATTCTTCATTTAGCAAAATAGAGAAGGAGATGGAGAAAGATCTGTACAGAGACTATTATCGAGAACTTTTTTTTTCCCATGCATCTAAATCACTGTATTATGTTAACAGATCTGGGGAATTTCAGTGGCCGGACGAGAAGTGCCGTGTCAGTGAGGGAAGGTCAAGGTGTGGTTCTGATATGCTCTCCTCCACTTCATTCACCAGGTACAGTTGGCTGCATTTTGTACTGCTATGACTTATGTATTTTTTTTCCCCTATCCATTTATCATTTCCAGCTGTGGTCTTCATTGTGGTTCATTAAAGGCTGAAATGTGCCTAGATTCATCACCAGTTCCTGAACTACCAAAGGAGTAATTAAAGATCATCTATTGTTCATTCCATTGAACAGGAGCCAGGGTCTTTAAGATAAGAAGGTGGTCTCCATCCTATTGTACTCATTGGCAGGAACAACAGTGGTTCATCATTAAGGACAAGTCGTTTGCCCCAGGCCACAAAAGGGTATTTCAGTGTCAGTGTCAGAATTGTTCCAAATATCAGTGATGGGAGAGACAATTGTTGAAATTGCAAACTGATGTTTAAATCCTGTTCAGATTGTGAATGGGAAGCAATTTTTTTTTTTTTTTTTTTTAGAAAATGGGTCTGTCCCTAAATTTATAAAAGAAAGCTAAGCAGCAGCTCCCCAGTTCTTTTTCTGAACATAAGAAGAGTCTTGCTGGATTAGACCAAAGGTAATCTTGGCTAGATTTCAGCAGTAGCACACAGGTATCTTCACATCACTAGGCTGTGAAGCTCTTCTGCATTTTCCATCCCCAATTTCTGGCTCAATGTAGCTACCACAGCTAATAGTCTATGACTGTCCACAGCTGTCTGAACTGCATGGGGCCCCATCATAGCCACGGCTTTTCTATTTGGCACTTGGCAATGATGTAATCTCAGAGTGACTCAGGGAGCTGGAATGCAGACACCTTCCGAGCTGATGGAGAATCCAGTAGGAGAATTCAGGTAGCAGGAGGGGTTAAAAGGAGACAGAAGGAGAGAACGAAGCAAAGGGAAAGAAAGAGGAGATGCAGAGATGACAAGAGGACCATTGCATCTTGGACACCTGTGTCCCAGCTCAAATGCATCCCGGTATTGGACATCCCTTCTTTTTGCATCCCAGACATTTGAGTCCCAGTATATGAACATTTGCACTAGATGTACTTTTTATTTTTAAAATGCAAAGGTAGGGCTATTGCTGAGATAAGAAACTTAGGACACATAACATGGGTTTGTTGCCCAGTTATGGTGGAATGCAAATGTCTGGGATGCAAAAAAAAGGGGGAAAAAAGCTGTGAATGTCCAGGAATGCCAATGACTGGGACACAATCATCCCGGCCCCTAGTACCAATAGCAGGGGGGTGGAAAGGGGTGGTAACAGAAGGCAGAGAAGCAGAACAGAGGTGAAAGGAGGAGGTCAGGCAGAGTGAAGGGATGGAGTGTATAGTAAAGAGCAATGGGAAAGGAAGGAAGAGGGAGAGGAAGAAGAAGAGCGTGAGGGACCCCAGAAAGAGGGAGACTGGATCAAGAATGGCAGAAGAGGCAGCAGCAAAAGAAAGGGGAAGAGGAAGCAGCCAGAAGGTCTCCAACTCAAGCCCCAGGCAAGGCATGGTGTGGGGCACCCTGAGCCCTTTTCCACAAAATAAAAAGAAAGGTAAAGAAAGAGAGCAGCAGGACTGGTGTACTAGTTTCTGAGGAAAGCCACAGGAAAGCCTAGTTCCTGTGTACTCGTTCCTGAGGAAAGCCTACCACTTTTATGACTTCATTTTCTACTCTATGCAAGGGACAGTAAGGAATGCAAGTAAACCCCCAACAGAAAAACAAACCACCACAATTCAAATGCAGTTATAGGAAGGGCAAACAAACAGAAGAAGGCAGGTAGCATAGAGCAATCATGACTAGTAGGTGTTGGCTTGTTCTCCATGAATTTGTCTAAACCACTATTAAAGTAATCTAAGATAGTAGATGATGTCACATCTGCAATATGTAGATGATGTCACCTAAAATGTCATATCTCTGGACAGGGAATTCCATAAATTATGCACAGTGTGAAGTGCTCCTTTTTGTCTCTCTTATATCTTCTGATATGATGTCCATGATCTAGTGATGGGAAGAGAAGACCAGCCTCTCTCTGTCCACTTTCTCCATACTCTGCTCTGGATTAACTGTCACGATGTGTCTCTTTCCCCTGAAAATCATATCAATCATTGCAGTAGGGTAAGGTTGCAGTAGGGTAAGGCTGTAGTAAGATATATTTTTCCCCTCCTCCCAGAACTACGGTCTCCAGAGATCCCTAGGGAAAAGGGAATGAGTCTAGTTCAAGTGTGTTCTGTCTATACACCGAAAATATTTCATGGCTTTAATGGATCCTTGGGTTGTCCAAAATGAGCAGCGACTCCAACCATGATGTCTACATGATTGTTCTGAATATTCAACAGCAGTAGCAATAATGGGGGAACAGATGTCAACGACCCTAGGGTGAAACGAGATGCAAAATGCATTGTGTGCACGCAATTCATTATCCTACCTATTGAGATTAGTGTAGTGATACCATTTTCAGAGGGTGATTTTCCTAGCACAATGTAAACAATTCTGTATTGTGGTATTCTCTAGGAGGTAAACATTCAGCTCTTCTGTCATTTAATCACCCAATTTACAAGGTTCACAAGATTAAAAGAACACAAGAAGAACACAAATGGTTCCAGGTCTTTTTGTAAAGATGCCTCTATTTAAAGCTTTTAGACTCTGCTTAATAAAAAATGAGGATTCTCTCGTTGTTAAATTAAAACGATGTTTATGGACTGTGGTATGACAAGCAGATGCAGCTTTCCTCCTGCCTCGAAGGACGTTACATCCCACAAATGACTGCGGTACAATTGTTAGACATAACAGCTGTACAGATGTTAAATTGAAACTTTTATTACCATGTTCTGAAGGACTGATCTGAGTTTTGCTTTAATTGCAACCGTTGCCATAAAACCCTTTCTTCCCCTAATGCAGTACATTTCTCTTAATAACACATGAACTCGTGAAGGAGAGCTGTTTATAGAGAGAGCAAAAATGAGGAGCCTTCTCCCCCTGGAGGCAATGATGAAACCTACTGCCTGTGCTGTCCACTTTTTATAATGAGGTGATAAGAGATTTCGCTGGGGCAAGAGGGAAGCAAGTGTGCTTCTCTCGAAAATGATTCACACGTGGTGATTAATTTCAGTGGGGTTAGGATTCTATCATTTCCCATGCCTGCTCTGGTTGTCTGCCTATAGTTATATATTTTATTTAAAAATGTGTGTCCTGCTGCCTACAAGGACTATTCCAATAGTTTGCAGAACAATTAAATACAACAGAAAGGCAACTGAAAGCAATTGAAACCATTTACAAAATAATACCATGTTAGGATCAGAGGAAGGGCAACTGATAAACCTATTTCAGGCAATCCTGAGCCCAAGTACAGCAAGATCCCTGTCCTAATCCCTACAGCAGTGGTTCCCACTTCTCTTTGGAAATTTGGGAAGCATAAAATGTTTGCGAGAGCAGGGAGAATGTAGCGCTGCCAGAGACGGAGGGGGGGTTAACTTACCTCCACCTGTGCCAGCCTCTGGGGGATGCGGAAGTGGTTTCCAATCACTATTTTTAACTTTTCTAAGGCTTGGGGAGCCTTGCAGAGGTGTCTATGAGGTTCCCCGCACACACACACCCCCAGAGGCCAGCACAGGTGGAGGTAAGTTAACTCCCCCCCCCCGTCCTTGGCAGGAGTGATCCTGGGGATCACGTCACTGCCTCCCCCCTCCCTGTCCCATAAGGAACTAGAATCAAGTGGTTCCCAGTCTGGTGGATCGCAACCCACCAGTTTGGGAACCACTGCCCTACTGTCAGTCACTGTTAGTATTGAGCAATGGCTGCAGTCCTGTACATGTTTTCCTGGGAGTAAGCCCCACTGAACACAATCAGACTTCTGAGTAGATATGCGCAGGATTGTACTCTAGATGGATCAATGTTATAACACAGTAAAAGGTAGTTTCTGATCTTTTGGGATTTCTGAAGCAAGGAGTTTTGTAAGAAAGTGCAATTATTAGTTATAGGCCTTGTTCTCATGCAAATGGTAAACTGCTGTTTGAGCTGTATCACTGGGACATTAAAAATCATAACTGGAATTTTGATTTACCCCTGGAGAACATAAACTGGATGGTAGTACAGTTTGCCTGACATTCCAAGTTGTGGAAAAGAAATAAAATTGAACAAAGGGTGGGCCCAGTTGCATTACTAGGGGGTGCAGGGGGTGCGGGCCTCACCGGGTGATGCGCTGGGGGGATGACGGACTAACATCGCGGCTTTAGGAGCTACCCTGTCATGCCATATACCGTTGGATGTGGAATTACCAGCGGAATGCAGTGCAAAAGACAGAATTGAAATAGCTCCTTTCCTTCAAAAGTTATGGCCAAAAAAACGGAAAGAAAAACTGTATGGAGCCCTATGGAAAGTGAAAGTGAGCCGTATCATGCAATTACTCGTGTGTAGGCGTACTTGCCATAGGTCTTCGGAAAGGGCAGACTGAGAGGAATCCAACAACACCAGAATGGTCCTGATCCAATGAATGCAGCCCCCCAAAAAACCCGAGAAGGTCACTGTCTCCCAGCTGCAAGTCTATTGAGCCCAAAACGAAGCCACATGGCCACATTTACTTGTGAGTAGGCAAGCTTGCCTTAGTCGGTCGGAAAGGGCAGGCTGAGAGGACTCCAAGGATGTCAGAATTGTCATGATCCAATTGATGTAGCCTGCAAAAACACCAGAGAAGGAGGTCCCCCCTCCCACCTGCGAGTCCATTGAGCCCTATGGAAAGCAAAGCAGCCTCATGGTTGCATTTACAGGCCAGGCAAAGGGGAATGTGAGGACACCAGAATGGTCCAAATCTGATGGAGCTGGAGTGCAACAAATGCTCCAGAAGGCAGCCCCCCCCCCCACTAAAAAGGACAAAAAAGAGACTTGAACTGGGAAGGGGAATATTTCTATTTTGCACAGGTGGGTTTTTATCTTGATATGCTTGAAAAAGAACTTTAAACTGCGCACTGGGGAGGGCTAGAAATCTCACTGATTCTTTTTGGGGGGTTGTTATTTCAGGCAGACTACAGAGTAAACTCCATTGACCACTATGGGACTTACTTCAGAGTAGACATACATAGAATTGGGCTCACAGGCTGCAATTCTACCCACACTTTCCTGAGAATAAGCCCCATTGACCACAATAGGACTTACTTCAGAGTAGATTCACTTGGTGGAACAGGACTGGCTCCCCCTTATTTAATTATTTCTTTTATTTTAATTTAATTATTTCTAATTATTCATTTTAATATGCTTGATGATGTCACTTCTGGTCATGACATCACTTCCAATGAGTCCTGGTCAGATTGTCAGTCTAAAAAGTGGGTCCCAGTGCTAAAAGTTTGAGAACTGCTGCAATAAGGTGTTAGTAAGTTGACATGGGTGTGTGCGTGTGAGAGACTCTACAAGTTTTCAAAATCACTAAAATCAGAATTTGGAGGAATAACACCATCATGTTATATATCAATCAATGCGTAATTTCATGCATAATGCAATGAAACAAATCACATTGAAATATCTGTGTTCTAACAAAAGGTACAGCCAAAAAACCAGTGGGGGCTGGGCGATGGTACATGACCACGCCCACCACCTGGGGCGTTGCCCCGCCCAGTGCATGGGGTGACGCGCAGGCCTCCCACACCGGGTGACGCGAATCCTAGTGACGCCACTGGGTGGGCCAAAGTATTGTTCAGCATATGTTTTGAAGAAGCAAAGTCTATGGTGCTTGATCTGTGAAGGTCTATTCATACAGGCAAGTCATTGCTGCTACCTTCCTCAAGGGATGAACATGCATGTGTGAACCAGCCCTTTTCTGAACTAAGTGTGTTTTTTTAGTAATTTTTTTTTTTAGTAATTAACCTTAATTCAATATCAGGATTTTTTTTTTTTCATCTGCTGTTGAACTCTATAATTTTGATGAGAATAGAATTCATCTGTTAGGGCCTAACGTGTGATGTTGACATGAGTCTGCATGGAACATGTTTGGATGACTGGGGCAGACATACTGATAGAGTAGATTACCTGTGCTTTGATTTAGCCATGTGATCTATGTACACTGTGCGGTGGATGGGGAGGCAGGTGAGGCAGAGTACGTGGGCTGTAAGTGCTCCCACGTGGGAGCACGTGGGTTGTAAGTGCTTGGGTGCCTCACACGGCGAAGGCGATTTTCGAAGGACTCTGGCAGGGAGGCTCTGCCTCACCTGCCTGTCTACCCACCACACATCCCTGGGGTACACTATTGAGCCATTTTGAGTTGTCTTCAAAATTTGTCCAGAAGCCATCCCTGCTCGGTGAACTCATCCCAGTTCTCTTTCCCTCTTACTTCTAATTCTGACAAAAGGGAGATTGACTCCCATGTTAACAGACACCAAAATTATCAAGGACATGGTGGTTTGCGCACAGAAATTTCCCTTACGGTCAATATGAACTGGGAGTGAGGAATATTAGCTGACCTTGCCCAATTAAGCCAGAACTGTATGAATAAGGAGACATTGCCAAGGAGATCTTGGCAATGGCAAGTACAGTAGCATGTCACAACTTAGCATGGTCAACAAGTGTTACCCCAGCTGCCATTATAGGAAACCCAAACCTGAGAAAAAGAGAAATCAAAAAAAAGATGAACTTGAAAGATGCACTGGAAATGTAGGCTTTGTTACTGTTTGGACATCTACCATATGTGACCATTGAAATATGGAATAACAATGGTAAAGATTTTCTTTCTCTCTCTTTCTCCCCCCCCCCCCCGGGTCATATTAATCACCTGTTACTGAAATATTCCAAATAATCTCTGTTTTGAAAATTAGCTATAACTTGCATGACACTCCAGTGACTTAAAAAAAGAAAACTAACTATGATATGTTTAGAGCTCAAACCTAAATTGCGCTTAAGCTAGCACAAGTCCCTTGCATATGCTTCCAGGTGTCATGAACGTGCTGTAAAGCACATTTGCGTCACCGCAGGAATTGGGGAGGCTGGGGCAAGGATGCATGCCTTCCTCCCCATGCTGGGAGCAATCCCTGAAAAGGTAAGTGGATGCAAGTGGCAGGATGGCAGCATAGGAGTTTGGGGAGCAGGGAAGGGCATTTACTGGGGGTTCCCGGGTGAGCGGCAGGTAGATCAGTGGGTGGGCTGGGCCTCAAAGAGGTGTGGGAACAGCCTCTGGCACTTAGGTTGGATCTAGCCTTCTCCCGTGCAGCATGGCCTAACCACAAGCTGCCCGGATCAAGTAGCCCCATTGCTGTGGCTGGGGCAGTGCTCCGAGTAAGGGAAAAATATCCCCTTGCCCCAAGTTGCACCACAAGCACCTCCAACCCTGCACTGGATACAGAACAGGCCAGGTGGCCTGCAGTTCCAGCGCAGGTTAGGTTCGGGCTGCCCAACTGACATAGGGCCCAATCCTATCCAATTTTCCAGCACCGGTGCCGCCACAATGCAACCCCAATGTAAAGGAACACATGTTCCCATACCTTAAGCAGGCCTCTGTGACTACTGCCCCACCACAAGATGCCGTGCATGCCCCATTGGCACAGTTGCACCAGCACTGGAAAATTGGATAGGCTTGGGCCCATAGTTGCCACATCATGTGAAAATTTCCGCTCCTGAGTCTATAGTAAAGCACACTATAAATACCCAGTAATTGTTGTTTCGGGCTGCTAGAGGTATTACATTAACTTTAAGCCTAGTCTGATTTTTTTTCCTCTCTTTTGATGATACTGCTGGACTTGTTCTGATAGGTCACATGCTAATGGAAGACTGAAATAACCTCCGTGACCTATGTGTGAGACTCAGAAATTCCCTGGGGTTTCCCCTTTCTTCCTGACAGGTTCTCTCCTGCGAGATCAGACCACGTAGCACATACTGGTAGCCAACAAATAGTCTCCCTAAGATAATAGGTGTGAGCCACTTCTGTGACTGGTCAAGGATGAAGTGTCCTCTGTTGTCTGCTTAAAGGTCTAAGAATAATAATATTTAACATGTATCTGAGATGCCAGGAATTGAATCTGGGATATCTGCATACAACACAGATGTTCTATTCCTGAACTGCAGCCCCTTCCCTATTGTAGTGCCATTACATTGTATTTTGGGTGTTTCCTTTTTAATCTGAAAATGGGTCCAGAGATCATGATGGTATTTGAATGTGAAACACAGATTTCCATCCTGTACATTATACCATATTTCTATGTTTCAGAACCAAGAGAGAGATAGCATTAAAAACGGCACACTTGCATCCATGTGAGCCAGTAGCATAGCTAAAGGGGGTGCAAAGCACTAAGTTTTGCAGGGAGCCTCATGGCACTGCTCAAGCGACCTCTCCCCTTCCCTTTTGGAGCCATTCCAGCCAGGGGGAGCAAAACAGAGACGTTCACCTCCATTTTGCTCCCACCGCTCGGAATGGGTCTGAATGGGAGGGGCACGGGCCACTTGCACGGCGCAATGAGGCTCCCTGCAAAACTTAGTGATTTGCACCCCCTCTAGCTACGCCACTGGTGTGAACAGAGAATGCCAAATGTGAGAGCTAAACTAAAGATCTTACCCTGCATGGCCAAATATCTTGATTTGTCATCTGCCATGCCAACATGTGAGATGGACTTGTTCAATTCCTGGCATCTTCAGTCCTGAATCGCACAGTAGACCCCGCACCCCTTGTCTCCGTCCCCAAGATGGATGTCACAGTTCCCATAGCCAGCACATGAAGGTTCTTGGCCATAGTGCACCATGCTGTGTTTTAGCACTTAATTGCAGCATGTTCTTCCATAACTGCCACTGGCCTAATAAGATGAGGATTGTTAAGCTCCAGCTATAAATGATGTAAAAGGGTTGAGCTCTGGGGAAAATGAATCTGTGATGACAGCATAATTGAGTGGGATCAGGTGTGAAGTTGCAGGGCTGTGAGCATTTGTTAATGTTCAGATTAAAGACTGAAGGATTACACACACTGAGGCTCCCATCTATGCACGCAGAGCAAATGCGCGACTCTCCCCAGCTTTTATGAGCAAGTATTTTTCGCTGCAGTAAGGCAAGGAGACTTATTAGCGCTGCCTGCTTTTTCCTTTCGCCTCTGAGAGCACAATCATAACCGCTGCCTGAGCTGGTGCAGCCATCCCTGTGTGGGCTCAGAGTGGGGCAAAAGTGAGGAAAGGCATGTTTGTGACCACTCGAGAAGCAGCAGCCCTGGTGGGGAGGCCTGTGCTAGCCCACCAATGCCGCATACAAAGACCCCGGCTGCCGGTGCAAGCAAGAAAGGCCCTAAATGGCACAGGGGCATGGGCAGGGGACATTTCTGAGTAGGGGGAGGGCAGAACAGGGGTGGATCGGGCCCAGAACTGGGGCTGAATAGGAAGAGGCCTCTCCTCTGTACATTAACCCTGTTCCTGGGCCACCTGGTATTACATTGGGCTTCCTGGATGATGCAAACCAAATAAGCCCCATAAAGCAGATTAGGGCATTACTTGGAGTAAGGGGAAATATATTTCCTTACCCCGACGAGACCTCTAGCCACTTCCTAACCTCATACAGTGCAGGCCATGCAGCCTGTTTGTGCTAGCACAGGTTAGGACTGGGCTGTATGGGCTGGTCTTGACTGTAAAATCATTGCTGACTATCTTGGCCCTAATGCACTTGCTGACCCATTTCTTTCCATTGTGCTCCAGCCTCATTACAATAATTTATGAGACATTCATGATCAAAACAAATAAAATTTCATCCCAGTGCCATTCTTATTCCATAGTGTGAGACTCATCATTGGGCATTTCCCCACTTTTAGAAACAAATTTGCAAATGTATTTATTCCATTCCCCCTCCCCGGTGCCTGATGTGCATTTAAAATTAGGTCAGAAATGAAGAGAGGACTATAGGGTGCAGTTGTTGGTGAAGCTTCTTTAATTGTTGGCAACCATAGGAGAAGTCACAGGAAGTGCTTGCAGTGAATTCAACTTGTAGCAGAAAGATAAACCTGAAACAGTTTTACAGCTAGATGCCTGAAGACTTTTTTTAAACTCAGAAGTAAGCCCATTGTGTTCAGCAAGACTTAGAATGCAATCCTAAGGTGCTCTTGAGCCAGCGCAAGTTATTTGCGCCGGCCTCTACATGTAACAAAAGTGCTATAAAGCACTTCTGTGCCAGTGGGAGGCCTGTGCACATCCATGCGCCAGCCACCACAGTGTCAACCCAACTTAAGTTTTGTGCTGGTCTGCCTCAGCTGGTGAAGGTCTGAGAAGAGCAGGGGAAGGGCATTCCAGAGCCGTTTCGGGGAGGGTGGGTGGTGGGAGGACCAGGCCCGAGAGGGAGGCAGGACCAGGATTCAGCACTTAAGACAGATCCTAACCCCACTCCTGAGCGACCCAGCCTTGTGCCAGGTGGCTCGGATCTACGCCGCCTATTTAGATGGCACAGATCTGAGTAGCCCCATTTGGCCAGCTGCCACGTTACTCAGGATGAGGGGAATTGCTTCCCCTTGCCCCTAGTTGTGCCTCAGCCAGCCCTAGCCCTGCTCTGGATGCAGCCCTGCCCAGCCTTCCTGCCTGCTCCAGGGCAGGTTAGGATTGGGTTGTTGGACTGTAATCCCATTTTACCAGAAACAAACACCTCTACTTATAGCAAGTCAGGTCATTAATTCATGCAATCTACTATTGGCATTTCCAGCACGGAGCCACTCTGCAGAAACGCAGGTCTTTCCTAGCTCTGTTACCTGAAATCCTTTAACTGGAGAAGATCCAAGCTGAACTTCTGAACGCAAAGCATGTGCTATACTATTGAGCTATGACTCCTCTGCAGTATGGTTTCTAAACCATGGATGAATCTGCTTGTTGACTTAAGTCTTCATTGTAAAGTCTACTTGGGGTGTTGCCTTTACTTGCAGAGTTTAGAAGATGGCCCAATCCCCTAGTAGCAGAACTTGGAGTTGAGCTTGAAAACAGACCGTCAGCCCCAGTGAAGTTATTTCAAATTTAATGTATTAAATAAATTCACTGCAATCGAATTACATTCTAATGCTCCCTGCATGCGTGTTGCTCATCACCGAAACTTGTCATTTTCTTCCCTTTGGGAGATGTTTCTGTCTTTCATGTGGGCCTGTCAGGCAGTTCAAGAATGATTTATTTGATTTATTTCACCTGCTTTTAATCCATTACATGTAAATACCTTTGCATATTACCAACACAACAGAGGCCTTTTGAAAAACAGAGCGAAATGGAAGTTCATTTATAAGCAATTAAAAAATGCTGTTTTATTCATGATTAATAGATTTGTTTGAAGGGGGGAAAAAAACCATGTTAATGCGTTTCTATTTGCATATTCCAATATGCCAGGAACAAAACACCCTCAAACAATTAAAAAGTGCCCCCTTAACTCAAAACCCCGCTGATTCATTGACTTCTTTTGATTGAATGTAATGATTAGCTTCATCATGAGTTTCATACTATTTTGCCACAGGTCATCATTGGGTGCTGGGATGAGTTGCCAACAGAGATTTACATTCAGACAAAAACTGTAATGTGGAACAGCCCATTGTCTGAACCCTCATTTGTTTACACCAGGGGTGCCCAAACCCCTGCCCAGGGGCCACTTGTGGCCCTCGGAGGCTTCCAACCCGGCCCTCTGGGAGCCCCTAGTCTCCAATGAGCCTCTGGCCCTCCAGAGACTTGCTGGAGCCCGTGCTGGCCTGATGCAACTGCTCTCAGCATGAAGACGACTGTTCAAACTCTCACCTCAGCTCTGGGACAAGGGCTCCCTCCACTACTTGCTGTTTCATGTCTGTGATGCAGCAGTGGCAGTGAAGGAAAGGCTGGCCTTGCTTTGTGCAAGGCCTTCTATAGGCCTTGAGCTACTACAAGACCTTCATTCATTCATATAAGTTACATCTCTAATAAATTCATTTATGTAAATTTATTCATATTTGAAATGTAAGTTAATTCCTTTTTTCCCCGGCCCCCAACACAGTGTCAGAGAGATGATGTGGCCCTCCTGTCAAAATGTTTGGACACCCCTGGTTTACACTATTTACCAACCTGATGAATTGTGAGTTTGTGTAGTGGTCATGTGATGATGACAAATAGTGATACTACAGTGGAATAGCTAAGGAGGGAAGGGGGTACATTACCCTGGATACCACAGCTTGATGGCCATCCTGGAGGCCTCCAAGAGGAATTTCCAGTATTCCAGTTTCACTGGAATACAGTTTCCAGTATTCACTGAAAACTGAAAGTATCTGTTAGAAGCCTGCAGAAGGACCATATCCGGGGAGGGGGGGGAGTGTTAAAAATTTTTGTGCCCCCAGGTGCCTGTTGGCAACCTTCAGTCTCGAAAGACTATGGTATCGCGCTCTGAAAGGTGTTTCTGGAGCAGCGTCTAGTGTGGCTGAAAAGGCCGATTCGGGAGTGACAATCCCTTTGACACTGGGAGCAAGTGCAGTCTGTCCCTGGCCTGTCTCCCTGGCTATGGGCCTTCCTTCTTTGCCTCTTAGCCTCAGACTGTTGGCCAAGTGTCTCTTCAAACTGGGAAAGGCCATGTTGCACAGCCTGCCTCCAAGCGGGCCGCTCAGAGGCCAGGGTTTCCCACTTGTTGAGGTCCACTCCTAAGGCCTTCAGAACCCTCTTGCAGATGTCCTTGTATCGCAGCTGTGGTCTACCTGTAGGGCGCTTTCCTTGCACGAGTTCTCCATAGAGGAGATCCTTTGGGATCCAGCCATCATCCATTCTCACGACATGACCGAGCCAACGCAGGCGTCTCTGTTTCAGTAGTGCATACATGCTAGGGATTCCAGCACGTTCCAGGACTGTGTTGTTTGAAACTTTGTCCTGCCAGGTGATGCCGAGAATACGTCGGAGGCAGCGCATGTGGAAAGCATTCAGTTTCCTCTCCTGTTGTGAGTGAAGAGTCCATGACTCGCTGCAGTACAGAAGTGTACTCAGGACGCAAGCTCTGTAGAGCTGGATCTTGGTATGTTCCGTCAGCTTCTTGTTGGACCAGACTCTCTTTGTGAGTCTGGAAAACGTGGTAGCTGCTTTACCAATGCGTTTGTTTAGCTCGGTATCGAGAGAAAGAGTGTCGGAGATCGTTGAGCCAAGGTACACAAAGTCATGGACAACCTCCAGTTCATGCGCAGAGATTGTAATGCAGGGAGGTAAGTCCACATCCTGAACCATGACCTGTGTTTTCTTCAGGCTGATTGTCAGTCCAAAATCTTGGTAGGCCTTGCTAAAACGATCCATGAGCTGTTGGAGATCTTTGGCAGAGTGGGTAGTGATAGCTGCATCGTCGGCAAAGAGGAAGTCACGCAGACATTTCAGCTGGACTTTGGACTTTGCTCTCAGTCTGGAGAGGTTGAAGAGCTTCCCATCTGATCTGGTCCGGAGATAGATGCCTTCTGTTGTAGTTCCAAAGGCCTGCTTCAGCAGGACAGCGAAGAAGATCCCAAACAAGGTTGGTGCAAGAACACAGCCCTGCTTCACGCCGCTTCGGATGTCAAAAGGGTGTGATGTGGAGCCATCAAAGACAACAGTGCCCTTCATGTCCTTGTGGAAGGATCTGATGATGCTGAGGAGCCTGGGTGGACATCCAATCTTGGGGAGAATCTTGAAGAGGCCATCCCTGCTGACCAGGTCGAAATGCCAGGTGCCTGATGCCTTAGCTATACCACTGTGATAATGCACTCTTTAACAAGAGCCTGTGAGCAACAGAATCTCTAGTTAAGAAATGAGGTTTTCTCCCAGAAACTCTTTTAAGATGTTACCAATTTTTATTATGCCTTGAAGGATAAGACAAACATCCATTCATTCCACCACTTCTTGCAAAAAGTCCAATAACCAGCAAGTGTCCAGTAGACCCCCCTTAGAACTCACCGGTGATCTGTTGGTGCACCCCAATCAACCTTCTGCCCCTGATCTAGAGAAACAGCATGCCAACCACCTGTAGCACACATGCATAAACTCAATATGGCTGAAGCGACATGCTTTACCAGCAAAAAAGGGATCCCCAATCCTGAGTTGGCCCCTGATGTGCAAGGCTAGAGTGGGGCATTTGGAGGGAAGCAGTAACTGGAGGGGAAAGCTTCCCTCATATACTACTTTTCCTCTGGAATCCCTTCTCTGGCTGGTTTTTCCTCCATGGCCCGGAATTTGGTCTCACCACCAGGTTGGGGTGAAGAGAGTGACACAGAGGGAAGGCAGTGACGTACCTGGCTCTTGTCGTACCCTAGGGCCAGCACGTCAAATGCCGCCTCCCTGACCTGGAAGTAATTGTGGTGATGTGATGAAGTTACCACAATTACTTCCAGCTGCAAACTGCTCAGAGCAGCCACCTGCTTTTTAAAAAAAAAATTAGAAAATATGTGGAAGTGGGTTCTCCTGCCCTCCCTCGCAGCCACTCCAAGAGTGGCTGCAAGGGGGTCATTGCCACCCCCTACTGAGTGTCGCCAAGAGTATAGTACCCCCCTCAGCTATGCTACTGAGGGGAGGAGATGCAGGGAGAAAATGTTGAACTAGAAAACAGATTAAGTACCCTTCCTGCCTGTACCTTCTCCCCTGAAAATGGTGCTCCTTCCCATGTTGGAGGCAAATATAAGCCTTGCAATCCTGTGTTTACTATTGAACAATGCGAGTTGCATTGCCATGCTGATGGTTAAACTGAATGCTTTATTTTATTTTATTTATTTTTTTTAATATCTTGGCTACTATTTGCCCAGCTTTTTGCAAATGTCTGGATCGAAGGACTACATGCTTCACAGAAGAACTGAACACCATTTGGGCTAGTCAGGCTGATATATATTTAAAAAATAAATAAATAAGGAGGCAACAGTAGTAAAGCATCACTCCCTTCTGTGATGTATACTCGTTCCTGTGGCATGAACATCAAATGTCATTCCGGCTGCTCTTGCTAAGGGGTTGCAGAGATATCGCAATCATGGGACAGAGCCCTGGGCTCCAAATAGGAGAACAGATGGCTATGCATGATCTCTAAATAACAATTATTTGACAAGGAGATGATGAATGGAAGCAGTTTTGCTGGGCTTCCAGCAGCTCCGCATGATGGACGAGATAACAGGGACTCAGCTGTGTTTTTATGTATATGTAAGATCAGGTGAGGGCTGCAGGTTTTGCACGGCTAGGTGCATGAATGATGGTGGGGTAGGAGTTCTATTGATAATGATTCATGAGACAAACACATGGCTAAACAGAAATATTGGCGTCATTAGGCAGTTTGCTAACTTTTGATGAATTGGCTCACCCTCCCTCCCCACCCAGGTTCCAAACTATTTTAATTAACTCACACATACACACAAAAAAGCCCTTTTCATCAAACAAGAAGACTGGATTGCAGCCCCTTGCATTCTGCTGGTGATTTTTCTCTAAACTCTTTGCGGGGCATCTGAGATTCCACAAACAAAACAGGCACATTAATGATAACAATAATAACCGCACAATGGCAAGTAGGATTGCCGGTGCTATTGTTAACCAAAGCCGGTGCTGTTGTTGTAGCCAAAGAACGTTAATCCTGACTAAGCACCACAGAGAGGTCAACAAGTCAGTTGGCACTAATTTAAATCCTGTTCACTTCAGCAGAGCTCAGGGCCCAATTCTACGGTTCGCACCGCACCTCCGTAAGGCACGTTTGTGGGGCTTACCGCCAGGCTGCCACCAGAGGTGGCTCAGCTCCGTCCAGCGCTGAACCACCGCCCGGTGGGCACCCATGTTCCACAGCTTGGTGGTGCCTGCGGAACGGCAAACGGGGCAGGGACGGGGGTGTTCCGGGGCGGGGTGAGGCCAGCGTGATGCGGGGAGGTGGCGGGGAGGCCGGTGTGACGCAGGGAGGGGGCGTGCCAGAGGCGTGCCTGGGGCGGGCGGGAGGAGGATCCATGGAGCTCTGCTCCGCAGGATCCTAGGCGCTCGTGGAGTCTGCGTGCCTTACACAAGCACCTTTACTTTAGCGGCACCCAAAGGGTAGTCCCATTGCGGGGCTGCCTCCCTTACCCGGGGGAAGGGGACAAACATCCCCTACTCCCGAGATGCCTCCCGCGGTAGCATGGGAGGCGCTGGATTTGGCGGCAGCTCTCATGGTGCTGCCGAGTGGGGGCGCCCCGGGCAGCTCAGGATTGGGTTGCCCATTCGGGTTGGGCTGTCAGTCATGTCTAATTTTCCACCTGTCAGCCCGGTGTGCCTAACACATTCTCTGTTCATAACTCATTATTCAGATAGCATATTCAGATGCTTTAATATGCATGCGCTTCATCTGAGTTATGAATGATGTGAAATGCAACATGGATGTGTACATGTGAGACCTCACACTATTGCCACCAAAAAAGAATGGGCAGGGTACTTTGCAACAGTAGAAACTGTAATACTGAATGTAACACCACATTTTTTTTTCCTTCCAAAGGCCTCAAAGATCTTCACAAACATTGGCTCAGCAATCCGTACGATGACCCTGTACAGTAGGCCACTGTGGTTATTATTGCCTGTAATATTGCCGGTGGCGGGCTAAGAGAGAGTGGCTTGCTCAGAGCCACCCTGTTCATTTGTTGCCGTGGTGAGGTTTAAACTAAGATCTTCGGAGTTCATGGCTCAGTCTCTCTGTACAACAGTGTGCAGGTAGCCCACAAGGACTCTGAATGCAACCAGAACCTTGATCCTGTTACATTTTGAGTCTTTCAGAGCCTTTCATGAGCATCTCCGGTGGCGTCACGGACCTCAGATCCTACTTCCACCATGGGTGCAAAACCCATGGTTGGTTAAAACTGTGGGTTCAGAATCCACGGTTAGAGAGTCTGGACCTGTACTCATGCGCAGACCCTATCCATAGGGAGACTGTCAGTCCAGAAGCAAATAGCCTGTAGTGCAGGGCAGGGTTGGGTCAGAAGTGCCAGAGGCAGAAGGTACAGTAGCCCAAGACAGGCAAGAAATCAAGTCGCAAAGTCAGGAGTGTAGGTCTGAAGAGCAAGATGCAGGTGACATTGTACAAGAAGACAAATTCCAAAAGGCATCCATGCTGGTGGGATTCCCCAGCTGCTTCTAGTGTTAACATGTTGGTTTCGTTAGGATGTTTAAGGTGGTGTTGCACCCCCCAAAAGGTTTTAAAAAGTTTTTAACCCAGCCTTCAGGGATAGATTAGAAACCAATTTTTTTAAAAAAAATGCAGCATTAACTCTGCTGGCAATGTTAAAAAGTTTCCATCCCACTTGATCTTTTCCAATTGCTGTTGGTTTGTTTATGAATTAAAATACAAATATCCTACTTTTCAACTGCATTGAGGCTCACTTCTGTTTTATGCCCATTTTCCTTTTATCCCTTGCAGGAACAAGCCCAGGTTTGCTTAAAAAAAAAATCATTAGTGTTTGCATAGTGCTCAAATGATAGGTCTAAGGCAAGAAGAACCTTGATGAATTCCCCAACCCTGGCCCAACCTGCCTCCCCCACATGTAATCAGTTCTTGTTCTCCCAATCGCAAAAAGCAACAGCACAAAAGACTGCAGCATAGCTAGAGGGGGTGCAAAGCACTAAGTTTTGTAGGGAGTGTTGCGGGAGGTTTGGGTGTGTGTAGGAGTCTCCAGCAGAGCAAAATCAAACGGCAGCACAACAGAAACTCGAGGCTGATGTCCAAGGCAATCTCTCAGAAGGCAAAGAGGCACTTGACACGAGAGTTAGGTTCCATCACCAAGATATATTATATACAAGGATATTTACAGCAACACTGGTCAGTCATACAGCAACACACATATACGGCATCCTGATTCCTATTCCTTAACACTCACCACCCTACACGCTCACCCTCACTCACCGTTGAGTGTTTGTCTGCGGCCTTGTTATATGCACAAGGCACACCCACAATCAGCTGCACAGAGTCAGCAATTAGGAACAGCTGCTGCCTGTTACTTGCTACAAACAGACTATTCACCGTAGCGTTTGTTGCATTTCCTCCTGTGCACAGGACCTGAGTGATTTCCTGGGTTCAGACCTCAACACCCCTCCAAATCATTCTGGTCCTGTCCCAGTGCACAATCTTTTATACTCAACTGGTAACAGAGTTTTTCATGTTTTGTTACAGACAATGGTTTTGTCAATACATCTGCCAGCTGTGCCTCCGTAGGGCAATAGTTTAATACAATTAAACAGTTTCGTATTGCCTCTCTTACATTAGCATGTCTCAGCTCTATATGCTTCGTTCTGTTTTTAATTCTGTCTGAGTTTGCCATGGCAATACAGGTTTCGTTGTCTTCCAGAATTGAGATTGGTACACTCATGTTAAGCCCTACATCTAGCAACAGTTGTTTGTACCATATTACCTCGGTACAAGCCAAGGATAGACTACCATATTCTGCTTCTGATGAGGATAGCGCAACGTAGGTCTGCTTTACATAAGAACATAAGAACAGCCCCACTGGATCAGGCCATAGGCCCATCTAGTCCAGCTTCCTGTATCTCACAGCGGCCCACCAAATGCCCCAGGGAGCACACCAGATAACAAGAGACCTCATCCTGGTGCTCTCCCCTACATCTGGCATTCTGACTTAACCCATTCCTAAAATCAGGAGGTTGCGCATACACATCATGGCTTGTACCCCATAATGGATTTTTCCTCCAGAAACTCGTCCAATCCCCTTTTAAAGGCGTCTAGGCTAGACGCCAGCACCACATTTACGCAACGCCAGCCGATCAGAGCACCTGCAAACAATATAGCTAGTCCAGAAATAGACTTTATTGTGCCTGGACAATTGCCCCAGTCTGCATCAGCATATATGAGTAGTTCTTCTGGACCTTGTGGATGAAGAACTAGCCCATGATGTAGAGTACCCTTCAGGTATCTTAGCAGTCTTTTTAGTGCTTGGAAATGTTGCTGTGTAGGAGCTGATACAAACCTGCTCAGTATATTAATGGCACAAGCAACATCAGGTCTAGTCCACTGAGAAAGATACTGCACGCTGCCCACTACTGATTGATACATTTCGATCACAAGGTGGACTTTCTACACTTGCAGTTTGCATGAAATTAGGGACCATAGGTGTTTTGCAACCTTTGCACTCATTCATATTGCACCTCTCTAACAACTCTACTATTTTCTGTGCCTGGTGCAATTTGTACCCTCCAGGAGTGGGTATTACATTCACTCCGAGATATTTGCTAATGGGACCAAGGGTTCTTAGAGTGAGGTGTTTCCTTTATTAATACCTCCTCAATTTTCTGTTGAGTCTTAGCCATAACAATTAGATCATCCACAAACACTGTCACAAGTATCTGGTTCTCTCCATTATCTTTTATATACAGACATGGGTCCGCCTTAGATGCTGTGAACCCAATGTCTTTTAGACGGGAATCTAAACAGACATTCCACTGGTGAGGGCTTTGCCTCAGCCCATATATGGCTTTATGTAGACATAATACTTGCCCTTCTTGAAGGCTTTGAAATCCTTCAGGCTCTTGCATATACAACATTATCCCCTCCTCCAATGGGGCGTGTAAAAATGCTGTTTCTATATCTACATGCATGGTTTGCCAACCACGCCTGGCAGCATAAACCAAAACAGTTCTAAAGGTTTCAGCTCGAACAGTGGGTGAGAATATCTCATCATAGTCCTGAGCTATCTGGCTAAATCCCTTCGCCACCAACCTTGCCTTATAGACCGGTGCTTCTCCAGTCTGGCTCTGTTTTAGTTTAAACACCCAGCGAGTGCCAATCACTTTCTTGCCCTGGGGAAGTGTTGCAGCTGAAAATACAGCATGCTTTCTCACAGATTCCATTTCAGCCTTCATGGCCTCCTCCCAGCGCATCCTCTCAGTTTTAGGGAGCTTCTGAACTTGGGAGTAATCCCAGGGCTCCGGCCCTACTGTCTGACACATTGAAATTGACTCGGGCACATAACGATCAGGGGGTTTTGTCACTCGTGTGGTTCTGCGTAAGACAGGTGAAACAGGACCCTGTGTAGTTATTTCAGTTTCCTGCCTACTTTCAATTTTGGGTTCACGTAGTCCCTCTTCTCTCCTACTCTGTTGTACCTGTTGTCTAGGTGACACCCCTCTAGGTGATTGAGAAGCATTCTCCCTTTCATTAATCCCAGTTGCGAGAGGTATAAACACAGAGGGAGTTTGTTCTACTGAAGTCCACTTAGGGTTATAAAATTTCACAGACCTGGATATTATTAACTTGCCTGTCTTGGTCATTAACCTATACCCCTTACTTCCAGGTTCATAACCTAGCAGGCTGAGCTCTGGGAGCTCGCTTTCTGCTCCTTCTCTGCACCAGTACTTCCCCACATGTACCAAATGGGTATAAATGTTTTAAAGAGGGAGATTCCCCATGTAACATTTGATAGGGAGTCATTCCAACTATAGAGGAATAGGTGCGATTAAAGACATAGCAGGCACATTTTGCAGCCTCTGCCCAATAGCCGTAAGGAAGTTGGCTATCTGTTAGAAGAGCACGTATCTTGGTCTGCAACGTTCTGCCATATCTTTCCGCAACACCATTCTCCTGAGGACAGTTAGGATTTGATAAATGATGGTGTACACCTTTCCTCTCCAGCCAAGTCATAAAAGGTTCATTCAGATATTCAGTGCCACGATCTGTTTGCAGACTAATTAGCTTGTGGCCAAACCTACGTTCTGCATAAGCCGCCCATCTTTTAAACGTAGAAAACACCTGTGTGTTAGACCTTAGTGGAAAATAGAACATATATTTTGAATATCTGTCAAGCACAAGCAGTAGGAACCTGGCACCACCAATAGATTTATCCATGGGTCCGATTAGATCTGAGTCAACAAGCTCTAGGGGTTTACTAGCTACCCGCTCACTCCTATTTGCCACAGAAGCTGCTGTTATATTAACCTTTTTACAAACAGCACAATCTAGGAACTCTTTACAAGGGGTTAAATTCAAGCCCTTTGAATGCAAAACAGCCTTAAAGCTTGGATGTCCTAAGGACCTATGCAAGACATGGATGCAACCATGATGCTTAGGGTGGATAGCATGTGTAACATGTGCCTCAGCCCTAGGCTGGACAACAAACAGGCCATCTTTTTCAATTCCCAGCATACATTTCTTCCCTTGTTTGGACACTGTGCAATGCTTTCCAGCAAAAACAATATAATAGCCCTTTTTGCACAACGCTGATACACTGAGCAAACTGTGTTGTAAATCCGGAGCATATAGGACCCCTTCCAAAGGTTCACACAGTTCTGGCAAGCGAACCACCCCACATCCTTCCACAGGAGAGGACAGCCCATCCGCCAATACCACGTAAGACCTATCAGGTGATCCTAAAATGGAAAAAACACTCTTAGAATTTGCTACGTGCTCAGTTGCACCACTGTCCAATATCCATACAATGGAGGTTGACTCCTTTTCAGTTGCATGTACCAGAGAAATCTCTGGTCTATGTTTGCCACGTGGCCCTTGCCTTCAAGGCTTCCTGGAGCCCCTCCTCGCAGGGCAGGCCCTTTGTAAATGATCCTCCGCGCCACAGGAAAAACACTTCCTCACATAGTGTAGTGCAGGCATGGGGGAGGACACACCCATACCGCAGGTTGCACCTGCAGAAACAGGGGTAGACGTAGTCCTTTCTCTGGAGTTGTTTTCCAGACGTCGCTCATGCTCCTGCTGCAGCCGGCCAGTGATGTAAGCAAGAGTCAATTGAGCCTCTGGTAAACATTCCAAGGCAGTGACCAAATGGTCAAAGGTCTGATCCAAGGAAGATAACACAATATAGGCTTTCTGCACCTCTGGAAAAATCATATTTTGCTCCTGCAACCTCAGGAACAAGTTCTTCATGTAGAGCATGTGCTCTGTAACACTGGCTCCTGCCCGCATCCGAGCACGATACAACTGCCGTGTGAGAGCAATTTTTGAGGCCACAGTTGTTTGCACATGAATCTGTCTCAAGGTCTCCCAACACACAGCTGCAGAGGCGATTCCACGAACATGCACAATCTGACTCTCTCCCACACATAACACAATGGTAGCCAGCGCATGTTCCACCAACCTCCTTTCAGCAGCGTCCGGTTGGGGTGGGGGGTTCTCCACCACAGTTCATAGCCCCTCCTTACGTAGGAACATTTCCACATGGGTAGCCCAGGTGAGGTAATTTGCCTCATGGAGCTTTACAATAGGAAAGCCTGTCGAAGCCATCTCGGTGCCAGCAGCCTGCATTCCGTCTTATAGCAACAGCAGATAAGACTCACACTTCCAGGCAGCAAATGAAAACAGGAACGACCTTGGAAACATCAACAGCCTGGGCCCATAACCTGTTGCGGGAGGTTTGGGTGTGTGTAGGAGTCTCCAGTAGAGCAAAATCAAAAGGCAGCACAACAGAAACTCGAGGCTGATGTCCAAGGCAATCTCTCAGAAGGCAAAGAGGCACTTGACACGAGAGTTAGGTTCCATCACCAAGATATATTATATACAAGGATATTTACAGCAACACTGGTCAGTCATACAGCAACACACATATACGGCATCCTGATTCCTATTCCTTAACACTCACCACCCTACACGCGCACCCTCACTCACCGTTGAGTGTTTGTCTGCGGCCTTGTTATATGCACAAGGCACACCCACAATCAGCTGCACAGAGTCAGCAATTAGGAATAGCTGCTGCCTGTTATTTGTTACAAACAGACTATTCACCGTAGCGTTTGTTGCATTCCCTCCTGTGCACAGGACCTGAGTGATTTCCTGGGTTCAGACCTTAACAGGGAGCCTCACTGCATTGTGCAAGCAGTCCCTCCCTCTCCTCTTTGGAGTCATTCCAGGCCACTAGAGCAGGGGTGTCCAAACATTTTGGCAGAAGGGCCACATCATCTCTCTGACACTGTGTCAGGGGCCGGGAAAGAAAGAATTAATTTACAATTTAAAATTTGAATAAATTTACATAAATGAATATATTAGAGATGGAACTTATATGAATGAATGACGGTCTTGGAATAGCTCAAAGTCTATAAAAAGCCTTGCACAAAGCAAGGCCAGCCTTTCCTTCACTACCACTGTTGCATCACAGACATGAAACAGCGAGTAGTGGAGGGATCCCTCATCCCACAGCTCAGATGAGAGGTCAAACAGTTGTCCTCATGCTGAGAGCAGCTGCATTGGGCCAGTGCAGGCTTCAGCAAGTCTCTAAGGGCCAGAGGCTCATTGGAGACTGGGGGCTCCCCTAGGGCCTGATTGGGAGCCTCCGAGGGCCGCAAGTAGCCCCCAGGCCGGGGTTTGGGCACCCCTGCACTAGAGCATACACTTCCATTTTGCTCTAGTGGATTGGAATGGCTCCATAGGGGAGGAAGATGGGCTGCTTGCACAGCGCAGTAAGGCTCCTTGCAAAACTTAGTGCTTTGCACCCCCTCTACCTATGCTTTTGTGTTGGGTCACTCTTCTCATGCGAGCATTACTCTTGCATACTTTAAAGACTCCTAGGGGTCGTAGAAACCTTTCAGTGCTTGCAAGCTAAGCTATAAAGTTTGCCTGTGTAGTATCTGTCCTCATGATGTGTCCAGCATATTGCCTTATCTTGAGTCACTCTCCATGTAAAGTGGTTGGAGAGAAGGAAAGGTCTACAGATTTATCACAGTAATTAAACCTGAACAAAGACAAACACCAAGTCAGTGGATTTCCATTCAGCCAGGTAGGTGTGTGGTAGATACAAAAAACCCCAGAGCAGAAAAGGATGCAATTTCATTCCAGGTGATAAATAGACAGTATCTTCTCTTCCTATGTGGTGCATCACAATGCAACAAATAAATTGCTTCCATGAAAGATTAGCATAGAGGATTAATGAGCATTGATAATAAGGCACAGCTGTACAATTTATACTGGGGATATGGGGCACTCATTGAGGGCATGCTTAGGAATGTAGAAAGCTGCCTTATACTGAGCCAGACCATTTAGTTCAGTGTTGTCTTCACTGACTGGCAGCTGCTCTATAAGAACATAGAGCTCTATAAGAACATCAGGCCAAGGGCCCATCTAGTCCAGCTTCCTGTATCTCACAGTTGCCCACCAAATGCCCCAGGGAGCACACAAGACAACAGATGCAACCTTCGTCCTGGTGCCCTCCCCTGCATCTGGCAATCAGAGGCAGCTTGCCTCTAAAACCAAAAGCTTGCACCTCTTGGAGGTGTTGTCCTCCACCCTATCTAGAGATGTCAAAGACTGAACCTGAACCCTTCTACCTGATCTTCTTCAATCATGTATTCCTTCCCCTTTTTTCTGATCAGAAGGAAACAAAAAAAAATCATCCTTCTGGGTGTTCCATTGCTTATGGAGACTTGACCAAGTGGTACCTTGTAGCCATAAAATGACATCATCGATCACAGGTCACAGAGAGTAGTCATGTCACCAGAACCACAGTGGTTGCCTTTCATGTGCCTAGCTGTGAATCTTCAGATGTTGAACAATCAAAGGATGACAGCAAGTGGTGGCATAAGTGCACATGTGACTCAGCCCATGTTCATGTGAAGCAAGGCGGAAAGGCTCCTCAAAAGAAACCAATAATGGCTTCTGAAACCCTTTGAAGAATTTTTCAGAAGCATTTTAAACACTTTTCTGAACCCAGAACATTTTCACCAGCTGAATCTCATGCTTAAATATTACTGCTAGGATTATAAGACCATCTAAGTAAACACATGGTGCTTTTTGGACTAATATTGGCAAAGAAGACAGGTTATTTGCCTCAAGAAACCTACAACCTACTTTAAAAAAAAATTATGTGTTTATGAAACTGGTGGCATTTTTACTGCTAGATTCTGCTATTTTTAATTACGTTATCCAATGTATCAGTGTTGTAGCTAGAACTGTGCGAAGCACTAAGTTTTGCAGGGAGCCTCACCACAGAGTGCAAGCGCCCCCCCACCCGGAGCCATTCTGGGGATCGAGAGCAAGACGGAGCCATATGCCTGCAATGGCTCCAAAGGGGGGGGCGCTTACACACCATAGTAGCTCCCTGCAAAACTTAGTGCTTTGCATCCCCTCTAGCTATGCCACTGCAATTATTTGATTCACCATTTTTGTTCTGCCACGGTAAGTCCATAAAGCCTTCAGGTTGTCTTATGCCATCAAACCAACAGAGTTCTTCATAATCACTAACTAAAATTATTTTTAGTACTGGGGTCTGTTGATTTTTTTGTGATCTTAAAGTCTTGCGGTTACATGTAAAGACCATGCAATGCAAGTCAGTTGGTGTGTAAATTCGTACATTTTTATTTTTTGATGGCGAAGTTGTGCCAATGTGGAAAATGGTTACAGGGATTTTAGTGTCTAAAAGACTTTGCAAGTGCTACAGATGAAAGTGACATAACTGCTGGGAGAGACAGTATGCTTTTTACCTGGCTGTGACCCCAGTATGTCAAATGTGTGTGTGATGTGTCTTTTTATCATAGTATCATTTGTCCTGCCTTAGAAATCTCATTTCAGATGAGATAGTGTAGCATTGGCAATGCTGATTTTGTCAGACCCCATAGTATTTCTCCATTAGAGATGAAAGATCCAATTGTGGCAAGCTCAGGAAACAAGAAAAGAACTGGATCTGCATAAATCAGGGTTTTTTTTAAATTTGTAAGAATAAAATTCATATCATAAATAGTCCTCAGCATAACACCTGATTTTTTTTTATTGCCCTATTTTATTGCTAAGTAACTCAGAAGTCCCTCCAGGCACAAAATAAAATAAACGAAACGATAATCTTATATGAAAATAGGTGGAACATTTAGAAAAGCTTTCCGAATGACCTTCGGAAGCTAGATACAGAACTCCTGGGAGATAGCTCTGTAAACAGGACGGACTGTTCACAGAACGAAATGCCAACTCTCCTGTCACTGTGGGGACTTAATCATTTCAGTACCCAAACTTTGTAAATAGCAAGGTTTGCCACCAGACAGTAGCTCCCTCCAGCATCCCATGAGAATGCCAATTTACAGCTACCTATACCATTCGTGATTCCCCCCCCCCCTTTTATGTTCTGAATACATCGCGGTATATACAGTTTGATGAATTGTATCTAAAACCTTTCTTCCCCCCCCAACACCTGCATGTCATAATTTCATCAGATCTTTGCTGATCCAGTGACAGATTAAGCATAAAATGGATGGCTAAGAAAATAAAAATGTGTGTGTGTGTGATATGTATGTATGTATGTATGTAGCACACAGGCACACACAGACATGAACAAGCAAAGGCAGAATACTTCATACTGCAACGTCCTACTTTCCAGCTGGGTCATTCTTTTCACTGGAAAATATTTGCATCCTTGCATGGAACTATGCGTATGTTTAAAATATTTAAATTCCATTTTTCTTTAAGCAGGGTTGTTTTATATACTACTAATAATATTAAATACATAAAACACACACACACCCCATGCATACAGATTATATCAATGAAGCAGACTTGACACTTCCTGGAGAGTAAACCCCATTGAAAACAATGATACTTCTGAGTAAGAACACATAGGATTGTGCTACTAGTTAACTTTAACTTCTCGTGTTTGTTCAAAAGCTTCTTTACAAAGTTCTTTCCGTGTCTTCTTGAACATAGTAGGAAGAATCAGATGAGTCACTCTAGGAAGGGATTTCTGGAGAACCAAGGTCTCCATTGTGAAGGCTCCTCCATATCACTCTGCTCTTTACCAGTGTTGAAGATTCATGAGGAGTTGGCACCAGAATAAGGGCTTCTCTGATTAACAGCCCATTGCTGAGCTGCCTGGTGCAGTGGGCTGAAGTGGCACCAAAAATGGCTGCCATTGCATCCTGTGCACTCCAGGCAGCTGCCACCTCCTCCTCAGCAGAAGGGGACAAAAGTCCTCTTCCACTGGGTAAAGCGAGTAGCTCCGCAATGGGGCTACTCAATTCTACGATGACCCGAAGGTCGGTGTACAATGAAGATGCTCTGTGTCAGGTGGCCCAGCCCGACATAGTGGCTCTGGATCAGGTGGAGCAAAGCTCCACCAATACCACCTCCCTCCCACCCTGCTCTCTCCCCCAGCATGTCTCCTCCTTGCTTTCTCTCTGCCCTCCGTCTGTCTCCTCCCACCCCAGAACATCTCCTCCCTGCCTATCCCCATTCCCCCACCTACCTCTCTGCTGCTCAGTGATCCATGCAACCACCAAGCAGTGAAGCTCCGGTGTTCCACCAGCACTACCCCAGCGCCGGCCAGAGCTGGGCTAGCACAGACGGAGCACCGGCTCTAGGGCCCACAAATGTGCCCTACGGCATGTTTGCAACAGTGCGCGCCAGTGGTGAGCCGGTGTGTGAAGACTAGGTTTGGGCCCTAACAGTCCTTACTAAATTCCAACATGGTGATACAGCACAAGCTATACTTTCCCGCAGGGGAATTTGGGCTGCTGGAGATCTCTTTCTAGGCTGAGGAGATCTCTTTCTAGCCTCTTTTCTAGGCTGAGGAGGCCCTTATGAGGAAAGGCTACAGCATTTGGGCCTCCTCAGCCTAGAAAAGAGGTGACTAAAGGGGGACATGACTGAGATATACAAAACTATGCATGGGAAGGATGGAGTGAATAGAGAGATGCTCTTTTACCTCTCACACAATACCAGAACCAGGGGACATCCACTAAAATTGAGTGTTGGGAGGGTTAGACCAGACAAAAGAAAATATTTCTTTACTCAGCGTGTGGTTGGTCTGTGGAACTCCTTGCCACAGGATGTGGTGATGGCGTCTAGCCTGGATGCCTTTAAAAGGGGATTGGACAAGTTTCTGGAGGAAAAATCCATTACGGGGTACAAGCCATGATGTGTATGCGCAACCTCCTGATTTTAGAAATGGGCTATGTCAGAATGCCAGATGCAAGGGAGGGCACCAGGATGCAGGTCTCTTGTTATCTGGTGTGCTCCCTGGGGCATTTGGTGGGGCTACTGTGAGATACAGGAAGCTGGACTAGATGGGCCTTTGGCCTGATCCAGCGGGGCTGTTCTTATGTTCTTATGACACGAGGCCTCTCAACTCTGCAAAATGAGTAGCCCCATTGTGGGGTCTGCGCCCCTTCCCTCGAGAAGACACTGGCACCTGCCTGGCATGTATAGGATGCAGTGGCAGTCAGGTAGCTCAGGATTGGGCTGTGAGAAAAGAAATCCATACCTTTTTGAGTGTTATGAGTGAAGCGCCCTTTCATTCTTAATCCAGGAAGAAATCGGTGCCCTTGAGTATCCAAAAATGAGAGAAACACTTTGCTGGAGGACTTCCACTGAGTCATCGCCAACCGTAAGCCCGACCGTAGCATTGTCCCAATAAAAATGCCGAAGTACTTCTCACCAACTCTATCACTCTAATTAAGGGATGAATTATTTAAAGGCCATGCTGTCGCTTTTTGCTGATTAAATACCTTTGATTTTACATCAGTCACTGTGGAAGCCAAGTGATGGTTACATTTCAAATAAAGTGAATTGGCTCGAACCCATAGCAATTAGCTGAGACTTATTTCTTTCTGTGTGAATGAGGAACAGGCGTCTTTAACTGAACAGGTTTTGTCTTAAAGTTTTCCTGCCTTGGTGTATAAACACTCAAGACTTGAGTTGATACACAAGGCCAAAAGCTGCCACCTAATCCTATGAAACCCCATAGCTGACCCCTGTGTGGCCCCTCAGTCTGAGGTGTTCCTAGACTGTTTCCTTGCTGTTAAACCACCACAGTTTTGACCAGTCACCTCGGAATCCAGCTCACATCTGAATGAGTTCACATTGGAATCCAGAAATAAGTCCATTTGTTTTTTAGCAATTGACCTTTGTCAACACCCTAGCTTCCTTTATTTTAGATTAGATTACTTTATTGTCATTGTACTTAATGCACAACAAAAGTTGATGCACCATAGAGATACAGACATTAAAAAAACTGTATACAACAATCACTCACATCAGTCACATTTTCTACTTGTGCGTTCAGTGGGCTCACCATTTCTGCAGATTTCTCATCCATGGATTTAACCTTCCACTTATGGAAAATCTGTTTTAAGGAAAACAAATTCACGCACCATGCTGTAGCCTTCTACCATTTCACAGCTCTCTCTGCAGCATCCACAAGTTCAGGCAATTTGCACAAGTTTCTCAATCTGCACAATTGCAGGCAATGTATGCAAATTTATTCAACTTATGCAAGTTTACACAATATAAACAAACTCACACAATTTCCACAATTTTACACCATTTTGTCAGTGTGAATTGCAGACTTGAGCATCCATGGATTTTGGTAGCTGCACAGGGTCCCAAAACTAAACCCTCATGGATATCAAGAGCCACTGTACTACATTGCCACTTCGAAACAGCCTTCTCCTGTGTTATCCAAAATCAGCAGTTCCCCAATTGGGGATCGGTTGTGACCCAATTGTTTGCTGGTTCATGATATCGACTGAGAGCCCAATCCTGAGGTCTGCGGCATGGCTCTGCACCACGGACCTCAGTCTCAAACGTGCCGTAAGGCGCGTTTGCGGGGTTCCCGCCAGAGCTATCCCAGAGAGGCCGGCGGTCACTGGGTTCTGCAGTTCCGTGGTCCCCTGGACCGCCAGGCTGTGGAACGGGAGGCAGGGGCATGGCCAGGGGCGTGGGGGAGGCGTTCCACGGAGGGGGAGGCATGGCCGGGGGCATGGGGGAGGCATGTCGGAGGCGGGGGAGAAGCAGATCCACAGAGCTGAGCTCCACAGGATCCTAGACGTTCGTGCAGGGCTACTCGCCCTACATGAGCACCTTTACTTTAGCGGCGACCTTTTGGTCACCACTAAAGTGAATAACCCCATTGTGGGGCTGATTCCCTTACTCAGGGGAAGGGGATGAACATCTCCTTCTCCCGAGGAGCCTCCTGCGATAGCACGGGAGGCGCAATCCCTCCGTGGAGCCACCAGGTACAGGAGCTCCGGGCAGCTCGGGATTGGGCTGTGAGCAGATTAGGCTATGTGCATCAAGGATTAAACAAGCTTCTACTTGTGGGGGGGGCACCACTGCCCAATCACCATTATAACTGTACCCCTTGGCATTTATATATCAGTTAGCAACCTCCAGAGCCTCTGTAAAGTTTGAGAACCACTGTCCTAAATAAGGGCACCATCCTATGCATTCTACTCAGAAGTAAGTCCTCTTTTGTTCAATGGGGCTTACTCTCAGGAAAGTGTGGTTAGAATTGCAGCCTAAATGAGTAAAAGACCATTACTAGGAAGTTCCGAAGCACATGTATCTCAAAACGCATAGTATCTATCTTCTTTAATTAGTTTTAATTAAATTAGTTTCTAATTAAACAAATCAATTTAATTAAGTAAACAAATTAAACAAATTAGTTTAATTAATGTTAAATGTTGCTTCTGAAATGAAATAACCTGATTTGTATTTTATATTCTTGTGCACTGCCTCGGACGCCTGGTTTGCAAGAGGAGACATGGGATATAAATATTTTAAATAAATAAATGGAGCCTGTGCGAAGAAGAGTGCAATATCGAGGAATTTTTTTCCCCCATAAATTGCAGACACATGGCATTCTCTTTCTGGGAATAACGTGACCTATTGCTCCAGCCATTGGAACATTTATTTTCTATCTCTGTGGTGATTTGAAGAAAAAAAATATATCCCTAGCAATAGTTAAGGACGAGTTAATTGAGAGCAGTAGTTTTTACAGGGTACTCTGCAGAACCCTGGGGTTCTTTGAAAGCTTCTCAGAAACTCTTCACTGAGAAGTTCAGTAATAGCTTCTTTGAAAGGCAACTTTCCTAAAGCAATCAATTCTCCCCCCCCCCCCGCCCCAATAATGTGCTCCTGTCAGGAGTTATTAGATCATGCTGTAGGTACAGTTTGATTGCACATGGAACAGCACTGGTTAGCGCACTGCATGACACTTTCCAGGATCTTCTTCAGCACGAAGCAGACAAATCAAGTGGAGAGGGTTCTTTGAAAATAAGAAGTTTGAACACTACTGATCTAGATCATAGATATTTTAGTTGTACAGTAGTACCAAAAATGGGACCCTTGGAAAGCTTCCTCACTTATCCTGTTTTCATCTTTCAGGAAAAGAAGAAGGTGGCTGGTCTAAGGAAATAATGGGTATTGAGAAATGTTGGGAAAATTCTTCCAACTTATTTGATCTTACATACCCCCAGTTTGTTAACTACCCATCAGCAATGAGGCTTTTTTTCTTTTTTTCTTTTTAGCACATTAGAAATAAATGTGCCATTGGGCTAGATTGTGATTACTGCCTTCCTCCTGCTGCTCCGAATGAAAAGAGTAGCTCAGACAATTAGTAGCTGAAAGCCCAGAACTCACTGTACCGGCAAAGCATTTTGTGTCTTGGAGCGGTGACAATGACTTTCTATTATGGCGCTAACCTTGACATTTCTGCATTTAGAGCTAGCCCTGACAAGACTGTCAGGAAACTGACAGCCTGGCGAAGCTGCCTCACAGCTAATGTTGGGTGTCAAAAGTTCAGCAGCGTCAAAGAGCCAGGGGAAAAAAAATGGGGTGGAGAAGATGAGTTAATGGAAGTAAGGAATATGGAATCTAACAATTGAGATGGAGCATTCTACTCCTGTCAGAGTTCAATAAGTAGGCTTTTCTGTAGGCTTGGGTGATGGACTATTTCATGCCATACATCCTTGGTCAACAACTAATTTTTAACGGGAGGCCTATTTTGAATGGAGCAGGAGTAAAAAGTAACATTTATTCTACCCATGGACTCTCCAGTATCACCTTGAGGCACAACCTAAAGCAGGGATATCAAACTCGTTTCATACAGAAAGCCGAACTTAGAATTCATGGTGCCTTCTGAGGGCCGGAAGTGACATCATTAAGCAGGAAGTGACATCATTTAGCAGATGATGGCCAGAAATAAGCTGTTTGTTCTCACATAGGGCTGAAGTTAGCATACATGGTGCCAGCAGACGGCCTAAAGTGACATCATTAAGCAGAAAGTGATATCATTAAGTAGAAGCATTTGGTGGGGCACTGTGAGATACAGGAAGCTGAATGAGATGGCATTTGACCTGATACAGCAGGGCTTTTCTTATGTTCTTACGTTCTTAAGATGATGGTCAGAGATAAGCTATTTGTTCTAACATGGGCTGAAGTTAGCATTCATGGTTCCTGCTGAGGTCCAGCAGTGACATGATTAACCCATTTTTGCCCAGCCCACAGGTGTGCGCATTTGGTCCCTGTTGCGTATATGCAACGTTGGGCAGAAATGGCTTAATCTGAAAGTGACAACTTTAAGCAGACGATGGCCAGAAACAAGCTATTTGTTCTCATGTAGGGCCAAAGTTAGCACTCATAGTGCTTACTGAGGTCCAGAAGTGACAACTTGCACTTTTGTCTGGTTAGGGACCAGAGTATGGAACAAAGTTCAAAATGGATGAATATCAGAGCATGGGCTTGTTTAGCTTGCAAATTTATTTTGGCCTGGGAAAAATGCAATTAGCTAATTATATAACACCTGCAAATGTGTATGAAACCTAAATAAACAGAAATTAAAAAAAAATAAAGACATTGATGAACGTCATGGGAAGTTGGATAAAATCAGACGAAAGAGGAAAGAATTTGGACAAAATTTATAACTGTGGTTTTAAATGAAAACAGCTGAAAAAGCAAAGTGAAGAAAGTCAAGAGCAGGGGGCTTCCAAACCTCAGCCAAGGGGCCAGATGCGGCCCGCAGCAAGCCTGTTTCCAGCCCACGGCCAACCTCTTGCCCGCTGAAAGCCTCTGGCCCACTCAACAGAACATAACCAGAACTGTGCTCTGATTATGTCTGGAGGGTGTTTTGAGGGCCAGAGAAGTTGAATGAACAAGCCCATTCATTCATTTATTCACTCATCTAAGTTCCATCTCTTATTTATATATTTATTTAAATTTTATGTTTAAATTGTTTTTCTGGTCCTCCACACCATGCCAGATATTTGATGCGGCCCTCTGGCAAAAAAGTTTGGAAACCCCTGATCAAGAGGATGATAGTCAAGATATTATCTACTTATTAACAGACATTCCTGGGGTGTCCTACAATACAGTTAGAATATGCTTCTAAAACCTAGATCTTAGAGTCTCTGACTGGGCAGGACTTCCTCTTTCTGGATGCCAGTGATGTCACATGTAGTGCCTGGCTTCTGTTGGCAGATGCAAGAGGATCTGGAGGTCAGAGAGGTTTACAAGCTTCTCCTCAATGTCCCAACCATTGCTAAATCTTTGGCCCGCAGCAGGTCTCACAGGAGATAACTCCATTCTGGAAATGGCTGCAAACCAATCAGATGTCAGAGGTTGGGACGGCTGCTGCACATTACCATCCCAAGCATGAAACCACCAGATGCAGCTGCATTGGCAGTAGATTGTGGGGGAGGTGACGGGTGGTGGATTTGGGATGCCCTTCATCCCGTGTCGGTAGCTGCCTTTCTTCACCCCACTGCAGACACGAGCCGCATTGACCAGCCTCCTTATCATTCTACTTGTGCAGTTTTTGCAAACCAAGTAGTGCTCAACCTCTGGCTTTATTTCCCAGGACATTTCTGGGTTTGTTAAAACTGCATAAGGAGCATGGTAAGGTTTTCTTTCTTTCTTTCTTTCTTTCTTTCTTTCTTTCTTTCTTTCTTTCTTTCTTTCTTTCTTTCTTTCTTTCTTTCTTTCTTTCTTTCTTTCTTTCTAATTCAGTTCGATATGCCAAAGGTAGTGGCATTTGGTGGTGCTCTAGGTCACACCACCTCTCCTGCTGCAACTTGCAGTGTCTGGTTCTTCTGGCAGTTCTAAAATGCCTAGTATCCGTGGGGGGGGGGGGTCTCAAACTAAGGACTCTGACCACAAGGCCCACACATCTCACCCTCTATGCTGCTCAACTGCCAGTATGTTCTCTGCTGGGCTAAGGTTCAACCAGTGGGTTCTGACTGTGATTTAAAATGCCTTTTCCTTGAAAATTTCTTTTTTTAACCTGTTGAATTTCTGAATTGTGGATTGTCACTTCTGAAATTCAGACTGAGCTACAGAACGCACACTATCAAAAATGTGTACATTATCATTGTTAGTGGCTCACTTTTCCACAAGAATGTTTGCCTAAAGCAACTTAGGAAAGAAAGACTCAAAGAGGAATCAAGGAGTAGCCAACATCCATGGTGGGTATATCTTACTGAGAACTAAAATCTTAAATATTACATTTGTAACTTGGCACTGTCCTTCCTGGTAGTTGCTAGCAATGGCCATTTATTTTAGCTGCAAATACCCTCACCACAACAAAACAGGATGAGGTTGCATCATGGTGAGGGACTTCTGGTAATAGGAATCAGAGCTGCTAGCAACCATCCAGAAAGTTCACTAAGGGTGCAATCCTAGCCCCTTATGTCAGTACTTTCCAGCACTGACATAAGGGGAATGCAGTTTTGAGGGAAGGGAACAAACATTCCCTTACTTTAAGGAGGCCTCCATGAGTGACACCCAACTGCAGGATGCAGCACACGTCCCATCGGCACTGCTTTGCCAGTGCTGGAAAGCACTGACATAAGGGGTTAGGATTGCACCCTAAGCGGTTTACAGAGAAAATCAAATGCCTAATGGCTCCCTGTCCCCACTGGTAAGTCTAGTGGCCCTTGCTGTCCCACCCATCCACCAAATGATCGTCCCATGTGCCATCTTCAAATGGGGTGTAGAAATTGGCTCAGTGCTGTAAGACGGTGTGATTCACAGCACATAAAATAGAAATGATTGCTTGTTCATTTACAGACATTAGTTCCTCATTATCTTGACTTGAGCAATCCAAGTGTCAAAACATGCATTTGTGTTGGCTGCTGTAGCATAGACTAAACTGTGCATAGACTAAACTTCCCCCATTTGAAACTTGCCACTGCTGTGAGCTCAACATGTGGCCTTAGTCAAACCACTCACTCTCGGTGCATAATTAGTCTATGGAATTTGTTGCTACAAGGTCTGGTGGTGACAACTAGGTTTTGGGCAATTGGAGGACAGGTCTATGAATGCTTATTGACCTTGATGACTATGTGCTACCTCTGGGTTCAGCTGCAATATCCTCTGAATAACAGTTGTAGGAAAGCAATGGTGGGATCGAAGTACAGTGAGGGATCTGTTTCATGTCTTCCCCCCCCCCTCCATTGATACCAATTTTCACAGATACTGGGGTCCTCAGAAAGCTCTTAGTAGACCTCAAGATGTGACTCGAAGGCCCTTCTAGTTGTGTCCAGCAGGTCAAGTGCAGTTCGGTACCAGCGCTGACTCAAATCCATGGGTGCCTAACCCACTGATAAGGTTGGTTGGTTGGCAACCTTCAGTCTCGAAAGGCTATGGTATAAGCCTACAGCACCTGGTATTCCCAGGTGGTCTCCCATCCAAGTACTAACCAGGCCTGACCCTGCTTAGCTTCCAAGATCAGATGAGATCGGGCATGTGCAGGGTAACAGTTGCTGCACGGATAAGGATGGCCCACTTTATGGCTTTCTTTTGTGCTTGTGTGCCAAGCACCACTTGGTAATAGTGGACATGATAGAAAATCAGTGAGAAAATGATACAACTCTCACCCTGGGTAGAATCGGCTCCCCCTTCATGGCCTCTTTTTGCACAGACCAATGCTTTCCCTTGGACGTATGCTGCTTTAGCCTGCTGTCCCCCAAATGTGCATTTTGACCCTGGCTGTGTGAAACCTGAAACTCCAGATGCTGCTGGAATTTCACTAAGCTAAGTTTTAGTAGAAGATTAAAGTCTCTTAAAGCACAGTGATTTGAATCATTTTCACTTCCAGGCATGCTGATATGAGCCCGCTGATCATTATTACACTCGCTGCCTTTTTCTTTTCCAGAGATCATCTACAGTTGGGTGTTTAATGAATTCCCCTCCTTTGTGGCGGAAGATAGCCGGCGCTTCATCTCCCAGGAGACGGGCAATCTCTACATCTCCAAGGTGCAGCCATCTGATGTTGGCAGTTACATTTGCCTGGTGAAGAACACAGTGACCAATGCCAGAGTTCTCAGCCCTCCTACGCCATTGACTCTCCGAATGGATGGTAAGTGAGCTTTATCTCTGAGTTGAAATATATTTGGGGGACGCTAGGGGTGAACTTTGGAACAGGCAGTCATTCTAAGGTTCTATAAATGTTGGAAATCAATAAAAATGAATAGTTGTTTCAGAGCAATGCTCTTTTGTTCCTTGCATCAGGAAAAAACAAAAGGAACAAGTCAAACTTTCAGGCATGATTTCAGCAATAAAAACTTTTATTGGGTAGACATGCAGTTATGTATACCTACATAATGCAAAGAAGCTTACAGGAGACAAACAGCCCAATCATATCTCATGATCTGTCAGCACAAGGCCCAGGCTGCTGGCATAAGAGCAGCTGTGATAGCATTCAGGCTAGGGGCCGCCAGCACAAATGGCATGTGTGCACCAACGGCTTACAAAGCCCTACCAGAGCAGGCAACAGAGGGGCTGGTTTGGGGGAAGATTGGGGTAGAGATCAGGCCAGGCAGAGGCATGTTGAAGGTAAGCTGTGGATGGATCTCAGCAGTAGCAGCAGTGTCAAGATGCTGTGCCCCAGGCCCAACATATCTCCTTGGACTTACTTGGATTTACACCAACAAAAGAACTGGCATAGATCTGAGTAAGCTCATTGGGGACCAGGGAGTGGAGAAGTAGGTAAGTATAAAATTTCTTTATTTACCTCTCTGCAGCTGTCTGGTCCCCAGCTGGCCCTTAGCATGCAGTAGAGGCTGAGAGCCCAATCCTGAGCTTGGCACTCCGGCTTACCACAGAGGCCTGTTAAATATCACTTCCTGTTTCCCAACAAAAACGGGAAGTTTAAAGGCCTTTGGAGGCATCAAAGGGCATTCAGAGGGCCGGAGCACATTGCGTGAGGCTCTGTAAGATCCTGGGTGGGACATGGGCCAGGACTGCAACTGAGTACAATGGTTAATAATGCCAGCAAGCCATTGGTGGAGCAGTTTTCCTTCAGAACATGTTAAAACACTAGTATCTCCATAAATTTCTAGGCATGGACTGTTCTAGACTAGCAGTCTAATTCTTCTCTGTTCTTCTCTGTTACTCTTTTCACATGGATGCAAATGACATAAACTGAATGGATGAGGAATGGGATCGTGCCCATGCTCCCAGCTCCTGACTTCCACAAGTTCATCAGCACTGTGCGCACAGAGCCCATTGATGACCAGAGTTCAGGAGCACTGAATAAGAGCAAGTGTGATCTCATTCTTGGTCCATGCCCTCAGCCTAGGTAGTTTCCAGCTTGTGCCTCATGAATGAAATGGTCTTGGGAAATAGATGCTCATTTTCAATTAAACATGTTTAACTTCATGATGGTTGGCATCGTTCCCTTTCTAAGGCACCATGACTACACGTGCCCTCCTGGGAGTTGATTTCAATGAAAATGTATTTAGGACAAGGGTGTGAGTGTATTTTCAAACGGCTGCTTTCTTTTCAGACTCACTTGAACAGTCTGCTCACTGACAAACACATAAGCTCCTAGGAGCAAGTATTAAAACAAAGCTGTAAAACATGCAAACACAGTAAGATACTTGCTCTGGCTTATAAATATTTGAGCACTGTGAGAACATTACAAAGTCGAGGCTTTAAAAAGTTGATTTTATTTGATACAGTCTATATTCATTCAGAGCTTAGCCTGGAATTAAGCTGATCTTTGTTCATTTCTACTGGCTGGAAAGTTTCGATGTTTGCATAGCATGAATCCCATATAAGATGCTGGTGCTTATTTTACTTTGCATGTTAGCTGTTGATTTTGCCTTTTCTTGGCCATACTAGATTTATCAGCCTTTGCTTTTAGTGATAGGGTAAATGGGTACCAGCATGCTAAACAGTTAAACAAGTTGAATAGGTGGCATAGAGGCCAGTGTGCTAATATCCCTCCTTCCCCAAAACAAGCTTCTCTAAAATAATGAGCAGGCAGCCCAATCCATCGTCATTCCCTGCCCAGCAATGCAGCAGTACAAGCCTGGCACCTGCTGCATCCTGAGGGGGTATTTTGGCCTGTAGAGGCTTCCTTGGGGCATAAAACAAGCCCTTGCCAACCCAGTGGGTCTACTTGGACCCGTGGCATAGCTAATGATCGTGCAGCCCGGTGCCAAGTTCAAAGTGCTGCCTCGGAAGTGATGTCACAACCAGAAGTGACATCACACCTGGGCTTTTAAAAAAGTGAAAATTGGGAGGAACCCACTTCCTCCCCCCAGCAGCTCGCTACCCACTTGCTCTGCTGTCTCCCCCCAGTCAGTGGCATAGCTAAGGCATATATCTGCTACTTGGGGTCAAAGAAGATTTTGTAGCCCCCCTGCATGACAAAATCAAATTTAATTAAGTAAAAAAATAAAAAGTTATTGGTTCCATGCTGTATCATAATAGCACCTCATTGGCACTCAGAACAATCAGTCTCAAAGGTCAGTTTGGCGTTAAGCAAATCCACTTTTTGTTCCACAAGGCAGTTACCATAACTTTTGATAGAATACAGATATTCCAGTGCAGTTTGTTGCACTGCATTCTACATTAAATTAGCTTTCCAATGATATATAGCATGATGGTATTATTCATATATACCAAGATTTTCACAATTTTGGTCACTAGTTTCGAGCTCAGCTTGTTGCCCCCCTAAAGGTTGATGCCTGGTGCAACTGCTACTCCCTGCACCCCCTTAGCTACACCACTAACTTGGACCTTCACCAGTGATTTCGCTGGCACAAGTCCACGTGGACCCGTGAAGGCATCTTGAGCCTAGGAAGGGGGCTTTGATTTGGTGGATGCTGCTGCCACCAAACCTACCCCCTTCCTAGTCCTGAGCCACCCTTCTAACAAAGATATGTAATTGCTCCTTTAAATTACCCTCGATACTTGTGGTCTGGAGAATAGCCACAATAAAACAGCTGCCTTGAGTCCCCTTCATTGTGGGAGAAAGGCAGGATATAAATTCTGCAAATTAATAAATATTGTAAAAGAGGTCTAGAACAATACGAGACGGACAGCTTAATGTCTGTTCTTGTAAACTGGTGGAAAGCTATAAAGATAAAATTTTTAAGAATATGGAAGAATAAGCCCTGCTGAAGGAAAATCAGTATGGTTTCTGTAAAGGTAAGTCCTGTATTTCTAACCTTCTAGAGTTCTTGGAGAGTGTCAAAAGGCATGTAGCTAGAGATGGTTTAGGGCCCAATCCTATCCAATTTTCCAGTGCTGGTGCAGTTGTGCCAGTGGGGTATGCACTGCCTCCTGGTGGAGGGGGCAGTCACTGGAGCCTTCTCAAGGCATGGGAGCATTTGTTCCCTTACTATGGGGCTGCGGTGTGGCTACACGAAGCTGGGAAGTTGGATAGGACTGGGCCCTTAGTTGACATTGAATGCTCGGACTTTCGATACACTTTCACAAAAAGCTCTTAAACTTAGCAGTTATGGAATGAGAAGACTGGTCCTTTTATGCACTGGCAACTGGTTAAACAACTAGAGGCAGGAAGAAGGAACAAATAGGCAATTTTCACAGTAAAGAGAAGTAACAAACGGGTCCCCTTAGAATCTGTATTGGGATCAGTGATTTTTAATCACTTCTTTATAAATGATTTGGAATTAGGGGTGAGCAGCAAGATGGACAAGTATTCAGGTGGCACTATTCAGGGTGGTTAAAAAGAAAAGCAGATTGTAAAGTTCTCTAAAAGCACCTCTCCAAACTAGGTGAATCGTCGGTTCTGTTCATCACACCTAGTTCCACCACAGTCTGGACAGGTCTCCCCTACAACAAATATACAGGGATAACACACACACTGCCCCCAGCAATGCCCCACCAACTGTGTTCTCACCACAGATAGAGCACAGATAGGGGAAAACAACCTCAAATCCTGGTGCCACCACTCATCCCCTCCTGCTTTATCTCTCTCCCCCATCACAAGAGAAGATGAGGCAGCCCTTGTAGATAGGCTGTAGATAGCAAGAAGTTGCTGGGGAATCTACTTCTAGGCCACACAAAACAGAGCTAAGAACAAAGAGCTCTTTACCTCATCATCATCATCATCATCATCATCATCATCATCATCCTGGTATTTATATACCGCCTTCCAGGTCATCAGATTACTCCTCTGACTTATTCAAGGCGGTTCACATAGGCAGGCTATCTTGTAAGCCCCAAGGGGATTTTCACAATAACAGAAAGTTTCTGTCTTTCAAGAACCGCACAACATTTCAGATGAATCTTTCACGGTCTGGTATCACTTCTGGCCCCCAGTTGCCTCCCACGCTGGCTGGCAAGCAGCTCCCTCATCTCTCACTTGAAGGGCAACCAAGACGCTTCTTCGCTCACACCAAAGAGCAGGTGGAATAACTCAGCTCAGCTTGTCCTCTGCTTCAAGGTCTCCTCATTCACTGAGCTGCCGGTGGCCTTGAACTGGCAACCTTCAGATGTTATCTTTGGTTTAACGGAAGCTGTACCCTCTCGACCAGACCTCCTGCCCGCATGCCTCTAGCTAGCAGGCTTGGGGCCCAATCTTATCCAATTTTTCAGCACTGATGTAGCCAAGACCTGTATCCGGTGTGCACTGCATCCTGAAGTGGAGGGGAAGACACAGAGACCTCCTCAAACTAACGGAACATTTGTTCCCTTACTTCAGGGCTGCATTGCGGTTGCATCGGCACTGGAACGTTGGATAGGATTAGTCCCTCAAATACCTGAAAGGGGAGATGGGGCAACTAGCTTACAGCCCAATCCTGAGCAGCCTGGCGCGCGGGGCTGCAGTGGCACCGAAAATGGCTGCCGCCGCATCCAGCACACTCCAGGCAGCCGCCGCCGGCTCCTCAGGAGAAGGGGACTTTCGTCCCCTTTCCCTGGGTAAAGCAAGTAGCCCTGCAATGGGGCTACTTGATTCTACGTTGTCCCAAAGGTCGGCGTAGAATCGAGAGCCTCCATGTTGGGTGGTGAGCCTGTCATGGAGGCTCTGGATACAGTGGAGCAAAGCTCCACCGGTCCCACCTCCCTCCAGCCCTGCTCCCTCCCCCGGCACGCCTCCTCCTTGCCCTCTCCCCCTAACTCCCTCCGCCTCCCTCCTCCCTGGAATGCCTCCTCCCCGCCTCCTCCCACACCTCCACCTATCTCTCCACTGCTCAGCGGTATGTGTGACTGCCGAGTGTTGGAGTTCCAGCGCTAGTCCAGCACTGGCCAGCGCTGGGCTAGCACCAGTGGAGCACCGGCACTAGGGCCCTCAGTGAGCCAGCACACTGAGCTCAGGATTGAGCTCTTAGTCAAGCCCCCAGGTGTCCTCTCATTCCAGCCTTCTCCATTGCACATAACGTCTGAAGTTTAATCATTCAGAACTTTCTTATTAGTTAGTCTCATTGTTACTGGTGAGCCCACAGAAATACTGTAACAATTTGCCTGGCTTGCTGCTTTTCATACCTTGGCTAAAAAAATCCTTCCATGCTCTTACAAGTCTTGCTTTGATGCTGTGTGAGTGCCGTAGAGATTAATTGTATTTCCTATTAAACTGCAAAAAGCGGTAACTAAAAAAAATGCTACTCTAGCATTTTGTTGTGGGTAATTTGTGATTTAGTCATTTCTTTTGCGTATCAGTTTGTGAGCTTTTCTTCGCCATTGACTGTACTTCTGAGATATCATAAATGTTTAAAATGGGGATGGGAATGCAGAGGAAGATATGAGCTGGGGGAAAAGCTGAAATAAAGCAAGGGAACAGCCTGAATGTATATACAGTATTTATCACCGGAGTTTATATCACACTTTTTTTTCCCCTGAAGAAATAGAATAGTGTGGATGTAAAGACAAAATAGGACCAGAGAAAAGGGAGAGTTTAGAAAGCCATTTTGGTGAAAATGTGGAAGATTTCCTTTGAGGGGATAATGTATGGTGTCAGCAATGGCCCATTGTGTTAACAGTATAGGGTTAAAATGTTGGCTTGCAATGGGTGCAAAGTTGCAACCTAGTAGGAATAAGGAGGACCTTGAAGATAAAGGTGAAAGAATCATTGCCAGAGGGTATGGGAGTTGAAGGAGAAAAGCTGGAGAGGAGACTGACTGACTGACTGACAATCTGATGTGTGGATGCCTTGCCCAGGAGCTGCAGAAAGCTATTGCTGCTGCAGCTGGAGAAGCTGCTGACTGGAGCAGGGAAGAAGGAGGACCTCTGAAACTGCAGAGGTCCTCCTTCCTCCCTGCTCCAGTCAGCAGCTTCTCCACGCAAGCTACCCTGGTTGGGGGGGGGGGGGTCCAGCAATGTTTTCCGCAATACTAGGGCTATTTTGTGGGAAGAAGGGAGCTTCATTAGCCTGAAGTGGGCAAAAGATCTCTCGAGCCTGGTTCTGACTGAACAGCCATAAAGGGAGGAAATTCAAAGGAAGGAGCAGATTTGAACAAGAGAACCAGGGGACATCCATTAAAATTGAGTGTTGGGAGAGTTAGAACAGACAAGAGAAAATATTTTTTTACTCAGCGTGTGGTTGGTCTGTGGAACTCCTTGCCACAGGATGTGGTGACGGCATCTGGCCCGGACGCCTTTAAAAGGGAATTGGACAAGTTTCTGGAGGAAAAATCCATTACGGGTTACAAGCCATGATGCGTATGTGCAACCTCCTGGTTTTAGAAATGGGCTATGTCAGAATGGCAGATGCAAGGGAGGGGACCAGGATGCAGGTCTCCTGTTATCTGGTGTGCTCCCTGGGGCATTTGGTGGGCCGCTGTGAGATACAGGAAGCTGGACTAGATGGGCCTATGGCCTGATCCAGTGGGGCTGTTCTTATGTTCTTAACTACAATTCCCAGGAAGCCTTGCAGGTCTCTTGTTATGAGGTGTGCTCCCTGGGGCATTTGGTGGGCCACTGTGAGATACAGGAAGCTGGACTAGATGGGCCTATGGCCTGATCCAGTGGGGCTGTTCTTATGTAGACCAAGGGAAAGAGAAGTAAAGAGGAGATGTTGCTTAGGAAAGTGGAGATGAGGCAGAAGAACATGAAAAGTAGGGGAGATGCCGGCAGGGCTGGCCTTAGGGAGATTCCACTGATTTCGCTGAATTGGGCCCCACGTGTGACAGGGCCCCATGCTAAGGTGATGAGTAGAGCACCCATTACTGCAGCTGGCACATTGCACTGAAGCTGATGCTCATGAGGTTGGAGCAGCGAGTGAAGTGCCTCTGTTTGAGCCCATCCCTGTGTCTGACTGGCTCAAAATCGGGCCTCCTGGAAGATGTTGGCGGTGATATCATCATGCCATTGCCACCTATTTCTGGGTGCCATGCTATGTGTTATTAGCCCTGGGCCCTCCATGGCTGCTTGTGACCATGGCTACTCTGTGCGTCGGGGAGGCGGGGGCTTACAAAAACGTTTTGCATTGGGCCCTGCCGCTCCTGGGGCCAAATCTGGATGCAGGTGGGAATCTGCTGGTGAGCTGTCCTTCTCCACAGCTAACATCGGTTGAGCTTGAATAAGGCCACATAATGTTGTTGGCAACCTTCAGTCTTGAAAGACTCTGGTATTGTGCTCTGAAAGGTGGTTCTGGACCAGCGTCTAGTGTGGCTGAAAAGGCCAATCCGGGAGTGACAATCCCTTCCACACTGGGAGCAAGTGCAGTCTGTCCCTGGTCTGTCTCCCTGGCTATGGGCCTTCCTTCTTTGCCTTGGTCTGTTGGCCAAGTGTCCCTTCAAACTGGGAAAGGCCATGCTGCACAGCCTGCCTCCAAGCGGGTCGCTCAGAGGCCAGGGTTTCCCACTTGTTGAGGTCCACTCCTAAGGCCACATAATGATTTCAAAGAAAAACCTCATTCACTAGGGACAGAAGGCAAGGAGGAGCTATTTATAGGTGCCCTCTACCAGATTTTTTTTTTTTTTTTTTGTGAACACCAAAGAGATTGTGTCAGTTCTTGCAAGTACTATACTCTAGGTTGAAAAGGCATGTGTGAAGGTGAGGAGAGCTAAAGTTAAAAGACAGTCGTTGAAACAAATCTGTGAGTCTTCATGGCCTTCTACTGCTTTGTTTAGAATTCTTAATTGTAGGTAATGCCATTGGGACTTGGCATCTTCTGACAAGAATGCTCCTGAGACGACATGTCTATATATTTATCTTCATTGAGACAGCTGAATAATATTATAGTTTTTATGTCAAATCCTACAAGAGTGTAGGAATTCACTTGTCTTTATATTAATCTTTTATTTCCTTAGAGCTGCGCCTCAAAGGGAAACTTATCTGCTTGATATGAAGCAAATTAAATAAAAACATCAAGAAATCCTTGAATGGATTCTGAATAAAATGAATACCTCATTTGTGCAGATGTCCTTGACAATCAGTCATTCCATACAATTCAATTTGGCTTTGCGCAGACTTGCAAAAACAATTTAAGAATTCTTTCTGAAGAGATAAAAAGTTTCATCAGAAAAAAGAAAAGAAAGAGACTGTGCATCATTTCATTAGCTGCCTTTGACAATGCCTTAGAAGCCCTGAAAAATTATTTAATAAGTGTTTACAAACAGGAGAAATAACTTTGTTAGGACGCATCTTTGCAGTCTCAGTTAGCGACTGGCGGCAGTAAAAAGTCATTGCTGAAGGTAACGGCTGGCAGCATAGAAAATGGAGACTCCAAGGTCTTAAAGCATTTGCTGTTTGATAGTCAAGCGCTGTTATTTCACGTTCATATATTTTTACAGTTCCATTTCCCCCCCTAATGTGGCTAATAAAAGTGATTTGAATTGTAAGCTATTTCTGTCTAACAAAGAAATAAAGCCACCAAATAGCTAAATAAATAGCACCTTCTCTAGCCTTCACCCACCCCACAAATACAGGGAATCTCAAGAAAATGTATACATAATGTAAAATGCATTATGCTGTACTTCACACGTGTACTATAATTCACAAATATACTGCATATGGTGTATACAGAAGCAGTTGTTTGACCCACAGCCCAGTCCTAACCCATGCTGGAATGGGTAGGGCACCTGGCTTGCCCTGTATCCAGTGCAGAGTTAGGGCTGGCTGTGGCTCAACTTGGGGCAAGGGGAACTGATTCCCTTAACCCGGGTAACATGGCAGCAGCCCCAATGGGGCTACTTGGATCTGCGCCACCTGAAGAGGTGCAGATCTGAGCAGCCCAGCACTGTGCTGGGTCACCTGGGAGTGGGGTAAGGATCTGACCTAAGTGCCAGATCCTGGCTCCACCTTCCACTTGGCCTGTATTCTGCTTGGCCTGAGAGGCTCATTGTATTTTTTCTTTGAGACCCCCTATATATTATCACCACTAAATCCCCAGCTAAAACTAATTACTTCATACTATGCACCAGTGCTTCCCAAGCTTTTTTGACTAGCAGCTCAACTGGCCTTGACCTACCAGGCCATTGGCCACAGCTCCCCATTAGGGCTAGGTGGGAAGATGGAGTCAAACAGAGTGACTCTCTGCCATTTGAGTGTGTGAATCAGTCTTTAGTGTAAGAAATGGGCATTCCAATCCTGAGCTGCCCGTTGTGCCGGCACTGCCAGTAGCTCCTTGGGGGAAGGGAAGCAATGGGGCTACTTAATTCTGCTGGGCTGGCACAGAATCAAGAGCCTCCATGTTGGGCCTCACCACTGAGCGGCAGAGCACTGGCGATTCACTGGCTTTTAGCCCAGCTCCAACTGGTGTTGGGCTACAAACGTGCTTTACGGCACATTTGCAACACTCAACACAGGCAGAGCACCAGCGGTACAAGCTCAGGATTAGGCTCTAAATAAGCAGTTCTAGGATTATAGTAGGCAGATTACTTGTTTTATTTGGTCCTGCCTTTCTTCCATCAAGAAATTTAAGGAGGTGTATCTGGGATTCCAAAGTCACCCCTGCAGGCACTGAGCAGACCTAAATTTGCCTAACTTCAACAAAATGTCTGCATTGTATACCATGCCTTAGGACCTGAGTTACAAGTTGTGTAAACCTGATCTAGGTATATAACAATGTCTGCATTTGACACCTGTTTTATTAGGATGTGCTTTGGGATTGGACTACGTAGCAATATTTTCTGAAACTCATCATCCTTAGAGCAACAGACCAAGAATGGGCAATGCCTGTTGAATTACTGCCCTTCATTTAGTGGAATCAGATTTATGCTCTTGACACAGACTGACTACCACCAATGAGAAGTACAGCTGTTTTGTTACTCTGTCCGCTAATTATCTGTCAAAAGATTTATGCGGTTGTACAAGACCTTGGGCATACAGCTGTATATGACAGCTCATCAACCCATGCTGCCAGGGAAAAAGATACCTGCCTGTGTTCCTCCCACCCATGGTCAGCTCTTAAGTATCATCAGCTCTGTAAAAATTCAGCCAACTCGAAGGCTTCTTTCCAACCCCTCTGTTTTCATGTTTTGCCCATTAGGTTAACAGCATGGTGAAATTCAGTCTCCCAGCTTAATCAAAAGCAAAATCTCAAGCAGGTTTTGGCATAGTAGGCATGATGACACATTTCGGTATTTATTTACCTCTCTGTCCACAAATTCCAAACCTTGGATTACCTGTTTGACAGCTTTCCCTGTGGTCCTTGCATCTGACGTGAAGTCCAGCTAGGAGCGACTTGTCAGCATTGCCCGTCATATGTCAAGCCACTGAAACAATCTGATTATGAACCGCAACTGTTTGGCTTCAGGACAGAACCGCTCCAACTTTGTAACAAGGGCATTTTGTCACTTTAGGCAGTAAAAAAATGGAAATTGTGAGACGCTGTGGTTAAAGGAACTTTTAACCAGCCTGGTCTTTATTATCAAGGAAATGATTGGATGCTTGCATTTGATGGTGCTGCACATGGAACATTGTACCAGCCAAGCATTTCTCATTTATTCAGCTTTTTGCAGCTTAATTGAATATTAGAGATAGTAAAACCAGTCCTACTTTCTATAACAGTCTATTATTGTTAAGTGAAGAAAAAATAATCTACATGTAACACAGGGCAGATTTTACGACCTCAAATCTGTGCATAATACAGGGCAAACATTATGACCATCTAAGAAGCGGAATAAAAAGAACATTGACTCTTGTGCATCCCAGTAGCCATGTGGGAATTTTAAGGGAAAAGACAATGAAGAGAGCAGTAGATTTTAATTGTTGAATATTAAGCAATTTTCTGCCTGAGCCCAGGTTAAATCATGACATCTGGCATGCTTCCAAAATAAGCAAAGAAATTAGGAAGTTGAAAACAGCAAATAGATTCCATAGAATAAAAAAAAAAGCCAACCTGCCTGGGGAGTTCTAAAACTGAAATATTTTAAATTGGTTTTGGAGATCAAATAGGACCATAGGAATGCCTTTTCAAGCCATTAAGGGCCCAGTCCTAAACAGTGCGCTCTGACTTGCCTCCAGTACTGTAAAGCATGTTTGTGAGGCCCAAACACTGGTGGATCATCGGTGCTCCACCACTCAGCAGTCGTGCAGACAGCCAGGCGATGGAGAAGTAGGTCGGGCATGGGGGGAGGTGGGGAGGAGGCATTCTAGGGCGGGGGAGGCGGGGAGAGGGCAGGGAGGAGGCATGCCGGGGGAGGGAGCAGGGCAGGAGGGAGTCGGGATTGGTGGAGCTCTGCTTGTATGGCTCTTGATTGTATGCGACCCAAGAGTTGCTGTAGAATTGAGTAGCACCCAATGCAGGGCTGCCCAACTTATCCGAGGGGGGAGGGATTGAAAGTCCCCTTCTCCTGAAGTGCCACCAGTGCTGCCCGGTTAGCACTCAGGATGCTGTGGCAGGTATTTTCGGCGCTGCGGCAGCCTTGCACTCTGGAAAGCATAGGATTGGGCTGTAATTCATCTAGTTCAGTTTTGTGTGTGGTGGTTTTAATTGACTTTCCAGGGCTTCAGATTTGATTTTTTTCCACCCTTCCCAGGAACAGCAAGGATTGAATTTAGGACTTTTTTGTGTGCATTGTGTGTGTTCTACAACTGAGCTATGACCCCTCCCTGATACCAATGCAAAATATGATCTTAGTACATGTGCAGAAACACTCTGAGAAATTTAATTCAGCTCATAGAAATTCATTTGGCTTTCCATGAACATTCTGAAATGTTCCTCTTTGGGAGGAACCCAGAAATTTACTACAAATTATATATATATAAGTGTGTGTGTGTGTGTGTGTGTGTGTGTGTGTGTGTGTGTGTGTGTGTGTGTGTATACTAGGCCAATACTAGATGTTTAAAAGGTGCTATAAAGCACATTTGATGACTCACAAGCAAGCAGTGCTGGTAGGAAGCCGTTGTCAACCTACTGGTGCTGAATCAAGCGGAATGGCTGCCGGTGCAAGTGAATACCGTGTTGAGTAGTAAATGGGCTGGAGGAGGGTGGAACGGAGGTGGGGAGGGGGCATAATGGTGCGGGAGAGGGTGAAATGGGGTGGATTGGGCCGGGGGAGGGGTAGGGTTGGCAGAGGAGGCCTTTGTCATATCCTAATCCCCTTCCCAGTCTTTGAAGCCCTTCATGGGGCTTCTCAGACTTGCCCCAGCAATTTTGCTGGCACAGATCTGAGTAGCCCCATTGGATAGGCTGGAGCGCTATACGGTATAAGGGAACAAATGCTCCCTTACTCTGGGAAGACCTCCAGCCTGCCCAGTTCCAGTGCTGGCTACACCATGGACTGTGCAGCTTTGCTATACCAGCTCTGGTTAGGATTAGGCAATTAATTCGTTTTATAGAAACTCGTTTGGGGTTTCCTTGAAAATTCTCACAGGTTTCTTCTTTGGGGGAACCCTGAAATCCACTAACAGTGTAGCATCTGTGTAATGTTAAGGCTCTATTTTGTCATATTTGGCCCTGAAAATTTTTTCATATTAAAGACATTTTTTTAAAAAAGGCAGCTAACAACAATTTATTAGGTCAACTTCTAGTTTAGAAAATTTGTATGATTCCCAAGTTTCAGGGAGTTCGTTATTGATTTAGAGCAGCTGTCTCCAAACTGTGGACCACTGTGTGCAGGAAAAGTCATCCAGGTGCGCTGCTTTTCTTTCCACGCTGCAGCCATCTTCTTATTGCCCAGTCGTTCCACAGCCTCATGCCAGGCAGCCATGTCCCCCCAGGCAATCTGGGTGAGACATTGGAAGTGGTTGCCTAGTGCAAGACTGTTGGGCAATAAGGCATGGAACAGAAAGCGCCACACCATGCCTGGACGGCTATTTGTGCACATGCCTGATCTTGTCTGATCTCAGAAGCTAAGCAGGGTCAGGCCTGGTTAATACTTGAATGGGAGACTGCCTGGGAATACTGGGTGCTGTAGGCTTCTACCATGGTTGCCAACAAACCAACCATCCAGTCCATGGGCTGCGGTTTGGCAGCTACTGATTTAAAGTGAAAGAAGAGATGTGCTACACAGCAAAACTTTCTGAACAACCTTTGTTGGGTTTTGTTTATCTTCCATCTTTGTTATGTTTTAATTTTATTTTTATCTGGTTTTATCTGCCATGAAGTACTCATTAGTCCATTCACAAATCTCTGTTTAAATAAGGAAACTGTTCAGTTCGTTGCACAATTTTCCATTCTGCTGTCGCGATGGATTCCAGCAGGATGTTAAGACAAGTCAAGACTTACTTCTTCGCTGTAGTCCATGGAATTCTTTTGAACTGGAACAGTTTGAAGAACAGTTCCTAACCTGAGAGAGTGAGTGGAAAAACAAGATGTAATTGCAATGCTCTCTCCACAGTCTCCAGTCGAACCAGTGGAGGCTTTTACCAGTTTAGTACCCTGCAGAGAAGGGATTTCGCATGGCCCTTCTCAGAGTTTGCCAGAGGATACATTTGCTCCTGAAGCACAGACTAGCAGGATTCAGCACAGGAGGAATAATTTGATAAAACAGAGAAGCCACATCCTGAAGCAAACAGGCTGTAAATATTGAATGTGGTGCTCAGGGATTCAGCCATGCAGTTTAGATTTGCATGCTCTGTCCAATTATTTGAATTTCTTGTCTTCCATAGAGTAGAAGCTAAAAATCATTTGGTATTTAGGTAAGGTATTTAAAAATATTCCTTTGTATTATTGAAGTGTATATCATGCAGTGGCATCTTGAGAGCAGCATCACTGGCGTTCCTGGAAGGGGGACAAAATGCTACATTATTCAGGTGCCTGAATGCCACTGTAAAGCAGCCCCTCCCCCTTGCCTTCAGAGCCATTCAGAGCAGGAAGGGTGAAGTGGGGGAGATGCCTCCACATTACCCTCACTGTCTCAATGGTTCTCCAGCCGAGAGGGCCACTTTACACCAACTTTCAGGCTCCTGAAACACTTAAGGCGCAATCCTAACGTGCACTGGAACAGGCAAGCCAGGAGGCTTGCGCTGTATCCAGTGCAGGATTGTGGCCAGAAGCGGCTCAGCTAGAGGTAAGGGGAAACTTTTCCCCTGGTCCCTGGGTAAGGGCTGCTTGCCATAATGGGTCTCCTTGGACTTATGCCACACTCTGGAGGTGGCACAAGTCCGAGGAGAGCAGAGCTGCTTGAAGCTGCTCTGTTCTCCCCTGGAACAGGGGTTGGGATCCAGCATAACTGCCGGATCCCATCCCCGCCTCCCACTCCCCTCCCACCCGTCCCAGAGCCGCCCATCACCTACCCTCCCCCCACCTAGGAACGCCTTCCTCCCTCCTCCTCCCTGCCCCCCCATGCCTACCTTTTCCGCTTGTGTCGGCGCAGACGGGCTCACACAAGCGGCTGAGGCGAAGCCAGCGCAGAGGCTTATGTCAGCCTCCGCAGGCCAGTGTTTCTTGGAGTACTGGCCCAGCTTGCCCTCGAGGAGGCACAAACATGCTTTACGGCATGTTTGCAACCCTCCCAGGCCAGCCCAAGGGACTTGGTCCGGCATAGGGCGCAGTTTGGACATCACACTATGACATCAATCAACTGTTTGGGAGAAGAGCTATGTTTGCTATGGCTGACAATTTGCTGAATTTACACCCTTGCAGCCTGTGAGAATCTACACACAGTGCTCATTTGAGTTTGCAGTTCTTCATCCAGTTCAGGATACATGAGCCTGTGTGTGTACGGGCCTACCTGATGGCTTAGGATAGGAAAAAAGGAAACATTTAAAATACAGGAGGATGTTGTAAACAATTTTATCCCATTTAATTATGTGACATGACAACTGTTGACTTCAGTCTCCCTTCACAGAGCACTGATGTGAATAAATCTTGCACTATATTTACAGATTAGAATGAGAGTTAACACATGGTCCATTACATCTACCATTTGAGGTTTTATTTTAGAACACCAATTTTGTTGTTCTTTACCTGTTAGTTCTTGCATAAAGCCGTCTGGCAACTCAGAACCCCAGCTCTTCAAAACTTATTAATTTATTGGATTTCTGTATTAATCCAACCTAAAAACTGAGGTCAGATAATGTGGACATAAATATAACTAGTTAAAATGGAACAAAAAAAGCCATGCATATTAAGAGTCTTTCAACCAAAATTCAATCATGCATGGCCCCCAGCATGTGTTAGACTTCCATATTATCCCATACTGATGTAGAAACATTAGTGTGAGCCAAGGCCATGATGGTTTTGCACAACCTCCTGATTTTAGAAGTTGTTTTGCCAAATTCTTGTTATAAACGTGGCTTAGAGAACTTACACACACTTCAAGCTAATTGGACCCCCCCCCCCGGTCCAAGCACAGCTCGCTCTAGCAGCATATAAACCTATTGCTGAACCCCAGCACCAGCAGGAAGGTGACTAATAAGTGGCTTGCCTATAGGGCTGCAGGGTCCCTCCTCCCAGTTCTCAAAGCAGCAGTTCTTCTAGGTACAGCAGCACTATCTTAGCTCTCTACCACTCAGTAGCCTTTGGTTAGTCCAGCAGTTTTCAAATTCTCAGGGAGAGCTTGAGCTGCTCTAAGTTCTTGTGGGGGGGGGCAGCAGGGGCTGGGGGAAGGCAGCAGTGTGATCCCCAGGATTGCGCCACTCAGGGGGGCTGCAGGGGCTTGGGTGCACTTACCCAAGCTCCTGCAGCCTCCTGGGGGTGCGGGGAGCCCTATGTGATCTTCTGCAGAGCTTTCCGCAGCTTCAGAAGTGAAAGTGGAGCGATCATGCTCCACTTCCACTTTAGTGGAGCACGATTGCTCCACTTTTGCTTTCAAAGCTGCGGCGAGCCCTGCAAAAGGTCATACAGGGCTCCTCGCACCCCCGGGAGGCTGCAGGAGGCTCGAGTAAGTGCACCCAAGCCCCTGCAGCTCCCCTGAGTAGCGTGATCCTGGGGATCGTGCCGCTGCCTCCTCCCTGCCTCCTGGCTGCCCCCACCCCTTAAGGGGGCAGAGGCTAGGGCCCTCAGGCTGGGGCGTCGTGACGGCCCTGTCTGAAAAGCCCTGGGTTAGTCCATTAGCTAGTCTATCAGTCAGCATGCCAGTTCATTGTCCATCCTTCACGCTATCAATTAGTGTACCAGTTCATTAATCCATTAGCTAGTTTGTGAGTCAGTTAACCAGAAAGTCAGTCCAATAAGCTAGCAGCTCTCCTCTCCCTCTTCCACTCTCTCTCCAACTACAACCCACAAACTCTCCCTTCTCACATGCTGCTTATATCCTCCAATGACCTGGCTGCCTCTAGTGGTGGCAGCTATGCAGTGCACTTACTGCTAGTTAGAGCCCTGGAGTTAACCCTAGGTGTCCTGGCTGATCTTGAGCAAGGGGCCACTGCTAGCACCACACTGTCTCCTCAAGAATCTTCTGCGATTCCAGTACAAAAGTAGGCTACCTCAGAATGCCAGATGCAAGGGAGGGCACCAGGATGTAAGTCTCTTGGTGTCTGGTGTGCTCTCGTGAGGCAGCTGGTGGGCCACTGTGAGATACGGGAAGCAACAGGTTGTATAATTATCTCCTATTCCTTTGCCCAATTCCCATTCGCAGTGGATATCATGTAACTGCTTTTCAGAGAGACAGTCAAGGCTGCAGTCCAGTGCACACCTTGCTGGGAGTAAGCCCCTTTGAATACAGTGGAATTTAATTCTGAACAAACACACATAGGGTTGCACTATAATGGGTCCGATGCCACTTTTTTGCCAGTACAACTTGTCATCAGACGAATGAAATGACTCCGTTAACAAGATGTAGTGTTTGGTTTTTCCTTTCTACAAGCAGTTATATCCGAATCAATGGGCGTCAGCTTGGAAAAAATGAATGAAAAATCTGTTTGAGCCTCGGGATATGTTTGATGATGTCTTTAATTTCAAAGGACTCTAAAGGACAAAAAGCAGTTAGACTGCAGTTCAGACTGGATGATATGCTTCCTGTACTCACCCCCACATATCTTAGGGGAGCAAGATTGCGACTTCCTGACCCACCTCATGGCATGCCTGACCGGCTTCCAGAACCCATATGTGTGTGGGGTGGATAATCCATAACCAAAATCCCATTACAGTGCGGGCCTATGCATTTTACATAAATAACTGTACAGCTTATTGCAACGTTATGCCAATATGTGGCTAACCAAAGTGGCATATCTGGTGGGCAAAGTAGAATGGCACAAACTCGCTCTCAGTGTGTATAGGAACAAGATCAGTGACAGTCCCGTCTGATTATGATCTAGCCCAGGGATAAATTCATGTGCTTCTAAATCAGGGCAGTCCAACTTCTTTCAGCCGGGGGGGGGGCACAACCCTGGTGCCTGCCCCCAACTGCATAGACATGGAAGTAATTGGCGGTGTTATGATGACATCACTGATTATTTCTGGGTTCTGAGCCGCCAAAGTCACTCGGCAGGCTCAGGAAGCAGAGGTGGTGGAGCTTTTCAGTCTCCCTGTTGTGCCATTCCAGCTTCTCCTTCTCCAAAGGAGAAGCTGGAACAGCGTGGCAGAGAGATTGAAAAGCCACTGAAGCGGGAGGACACTGTGGGTAGTGGCTGTGCAGGTCTTTCAGGGGCGGACAAAAAGAGCCTCATGGCCTGCATGTGTATTGGATCACCCTGCTCTAAATTGTGGTCTGTTCAGGGGGATAACACAATTCCTCTGCTTAATAGCATAGAGCAGGGGTGTCCACACCCCGGTCCTGGGGCCACTTGCGGCCCTTGAGGCCTCTCAATGCGGCCCTCAGGGAGCCCCCAGACTCCAATGAGCCTCTGGCCCTCTGGAGATTTGTTGGAGCCCACACTGGCAACTGCTCTCAGCTTGAGGGAAACTGTTTGACCTCTCGCGTGAGCTGTGGGATGAGGGCTCCCTCCACTGCTTGTTGTTTCATGTTTGTGATGCAGTAGTGGCAGCACAGGCCAGCCTTGCTTTGTGCAAGGCCTTTTATAGGCCTTGAGCTATTGCAAGACCTTCATTCATTCGTATAAGTAATATATTCATTTATGTAAACTTATGTAAATTTATTCACATTTTAAATTTAAATTAATTCTTCTTTTCCCTGGCCCCCGACACAGTGTCTGAGAGACAATGTGGTCCTCCTGCCAAAAACTTTGGACACCCCTGGCATAGAGCCCAAAGAATACTGAGGAGGGGAAGTACCAAAGCACAGGTACAGACAGGTGCTTCTTCTATTCAGGCATACTTTAATAGCCTGTGTTGCAGCTTCATGGAGACATCACAGCTGATAACTTGAACCTAACAGAAAGATGTGCACACCTGAATAAAGCTTTGAAGAAAGTTTCGTTGAGTTTTGATATAATTTACTTCCAAACAAGATCCTATTCTCCTGACATTCTCAGCATGTCGTAACTGTGACTTTCAGTCAGTCCACAGTAATTGTCTTCTGCAGATAAATACAAACAGCAACAAACAAACAACAACGACCATTTACCCCTGGGCAAGCCAGAATTCTGTAAGCTGGCCACCTGCATTCTCTTGCCAACTGATAGAAAATCATACCGTGCATCAGTGCAAGTGTATGCAGAAATGTATTCTAGAACGGCACTCAGTATCTACCCACTCCTGTGAATACTGAAAAGTGGGTGTGTACATTCTGATGTCGTGTTCATCAGGGTATACATCCAACACTGATGTATTCCTCTGAGCACTCACAGTGCTGTATGGAACAGCAATCTCAGCTGATATGAGTATGCGCTACCAGCATTCACATCAATGCTTGAATGTTAACCTGGTTTGTACCTCTGGCTGCCATATATTCAGAAGGTCTTCACCACAATAGATTCTAGGTATGCCAAGATCACAGCAGGCTGGTTTCCATTTGCATGCTCCTCATTTGATGGCTGACAACATACAGTGATGTGAAAGGCCTGCCAAAGCATGTTATCCATATCAGTTAATGCTCAATATTCTCAGTTTCACGCATTCAACTACAAGAATATAGTAATAATGTGGGGAAATCAAGAGATGCAGATTTATGTGTGAATATTCCATATCAGGGAGGGAGGGCACCAGGATGAAGGAAGGGCACCAGGATGAGGTCTCTTGTTATCCGGTGTGCTCCCTGGGGCATTTGGTGGGGTGCTGTGAGATACAGGAAGCTGGACTAGATGGGCCTATGGCCTGATCCAGTGGGGCTGTTCTTATGTTCTTATCAGGGACATCCATAGAAGACTGAAGATATTTTGCAAGAAAGAAATTATTTCTCCTCCTCCACTCCCAATGCTTCTATCTACCATCTTGTTAGTGAATCACCAAATTCTGAGAATCTTTCAGAAATGTTATAAGACTTTCTTTTAAAATTAAGACTTTGGATGCGAAGAAACCAGCAAAGTATTGAGATTTCATAATGTACATTCACTCTTATACTTCTAAGAGTGCAATCCGAAAGATGCACTCAACCAGCGCAAGATCCTTGCGCCAGCCTGGGAGGGTCGCAAACGTGCCTGGGAGGGTCACAAAGCTGCACTGACGCATGGCAGTACGCCAGCCTGGGGAGGGTGGAGATGAGACATTTTGGGGTGGAGGGAGAGCATGTGGCGGGGGGGCCATGGGCATGGAGTGGCATGGAGTGGCTCCAGGCTGCTCCACTCTACTCAGATCTGCCCCACCTCTTCAGGTGAGGCAAATCTGAGTAGACCCATTGGGGCCACTGCAGCTCTCCCCAGGATAAGGGGAATTTCTTCCCCTTGCCTTGGGTTGAGTATCAGCCAGCCCCAAACTTGTGCTGGATATAGCTCAGGCCCACCAGCCTGTCTGTTCCAGCGCAAGTTAGGATTGTGCTCCCTTTCTTATATATTTAGAAGTATATTTAGAAGTAAGTACTTCTGGGTTGTGGGACTCAACTTGCACACAGGTGGTCATTGATTTGCAGCCTTATTAAATTATAAGTGGATATTTTATTTTGGAAAAGTTTATTATTACCCAAAGACCCCAGCTTTTTAATGCACAACTTTTATTAATGCTGAGATCTTCTTCCTGCAAATAGGTTCTATTATACAGTCTTTGCAGATATTGACTTGGAACATCCACCATGAGAAATAATTCTCTGCTCTTTAAAAATAAAATGTTGCTTTGATACTACAGAGAAGTTCCAACTCTGTAGACAATGTTTGGGATTTGATCCTAACAGTAACCATTCCATCCATAATGAACCTCATTGCTAGCTAGCGGTTTAGTAGCCTTGCCATGATGGCTCTGACAATAAGCTTTCGACAAATGGAAACCAACAGTGACAGCCATTTTATTTTTAAAGACCATTCTTTATTTCCCAGGTGTGATGGGGGAATATGAGCCGAAAATTGAAGTCCATTTTCCATACACAGTTACTGCTGCTAAGGGATCTACTGTTAAGATGGAGTGCTTTGCACTTGGCAAGTAAGTACATATTATTCCATAATTAGACACAATTGGTTATTGAAATATGACATATTTCATGTTGGGTTCTGTTTAGCAGTATTTCATCTTCGTAACAAAAATAATTCCCTGATTGGTCTTTATGCTAAGTTTCAATAAACCAGCTATTGTGTAAATTGCCTGTAAGAGGGCATTTATAAATGCCATTATACTTACGGCCCAAGCCTAATAGTGCAGGCCACTGCTGGAACTAGCATTCCAATGGCAGAACACACTTTACAACTGTCTCACAACCTGGAAGCGAGAAGCAGATGCATCCACTACTGTTCCACCGGCAGTGAGGCTGGATAAGCCCTCACGCTGTGGCACAGAACGGAGCATGCACCAAACCAGGAAGGTTGGTGGGGAGGGTGGAACAGGGCAGGGGGAGGGCAGTAGGGAAGGCAGAATGGAGTGGAACGGGGGAGGGTGGGAGGCGTGTCAGGAATGGGAGGGAATGGCTTCCAACATGGGCAACTTGCACCTGATGCTGGTTGGCAACCTTCAGTCTCGAAAGACTATGGTATAAGCCTACAGCGCCAGGTATTCCCAGGCAGTCTCCCATCCAAGTACTAACCAGGCCTGACCTTGCTTAGCTTCCGAGATTAGACGAGATTGGACCTGTGCAGGGTAACAGTTGATGCTATCCTCTCCGATAACAGCCAGCATGCCCCCTTTTTCTCCCTGGACTTGCACCAGTTAAAGAGCTGATGCAGGTTCAAGGGGACCTATTGGCAGTCAAGAAGCTTGTGAGGAGGTAAGAGAAAATGCTTTCTCTTACCTCTCCCAAGCCTCCCAAACTGTCCCCCCTCCACGATACAGCACAAACCTTTCTGGCACAGCTGCATCAACAAGGGCAGAAGGATAGGATTGGACTGTGGGTCAATAACATAGAGTCTATGTGTTAGGTGAGCCAATCCTTTGTTGAGACAAGAGCTCATGAGATTAGCTGTTAGGATTTCATCAACAGGGAGATGGTGTAGGTCATCCACTCTATCAGACGCATCATGCATTTGATGAAGTGAATCAAAATTCACAAAAACTTATGGAGAAATAGATTCATTAGTTCCTAAGGTGCTACAAGACCCTTCCCCGTTTTCATACACAATGGCATAGAAGAGTATACATGTTTTTCTTCATCTCTGCATGAAAAATGTATATTTGTTTACCTTATGTCAGCTTTGTCAATACTGTTGACTATTTTTAAAGTCATGAATCATATTCTCAGATCAACCCTGTGAAGTGAATGAGGCTGAGAGATAATGACCAGCCCACATTCATCCAGTGAGTTTTATGGTCAAGTGAGGGTTAGAACCCAAATTCGGTATCCAATAAACACACTTAGGGCCCAGTCCTATCCTTTACCCCTCCACCCATCAGCAGCAGACCTTTCATTGATTCAAAGGGACAAATGCCCCAGTCGCGGAGTCTGCACACCTTTAGGACTGCATCGGAAGCCTCACTGACACAGTCAGAAACTGTGCCAGAAGCATAGTTTAAGAGCCTGGGGAAGCTTCAGTAGGCTTTCCCGGTGTGTTCTGGAGTTGTGTGAGGCTTTGTGTACTCCAGGTAAGTGGAGGGGGGCAGCTTTGTGTAGGGGGGCGCCATTATGGACCTTTACCCAAGGGGAGGTCTGCTACTGCCATCCATGTAGCTGCATCAAAAAGGCACATGCTGTATTCAGCGGGGGGGGGGGGGAGGACTTAAGGGCAAAAGGAGGTAAATATAAACCATTTATGCTTACCTCCCTATAAGCCCTGGGGCCACCTATGGGTCTCCTTGTATATACACCACCTCATTTGACAGTGTATGTCCAAGGAAAGGAAAAGAAAGGGGCAAAGAGTTTCAAAAAGGAGGGGATAGGATCTGGTGTGCGCCATTGTTGCTAGATCCACATTCTCCAGCTGCCTCCCCACTCCCTGCTCCTTTCCCTTCTCTACCCAGTTTCGTCCCCAGTTTTTTCTCCCCCCCCATGCATTTGTATCTGTTAAACTTAGCAATACAAGTGCATTTGCCACATGCGTTTGATTCAAACGCTAATCATAAGATGTGTACAGAAATTCTTACTTCCATGAAAGGTGTGGCCTGAGTGAGTGACAACCCATCAGTGTGGTGACAACTTCAAATGTGGTGAAGTTTAGCATCAACTTGCTAAAGAGGAAGGAAAAGGGTAACCATCTAGCCAGTTTACACAAATGCATGCTTCACAGTTGTTCCCAGGTGATGATAGTGAGTTGGCAACGTAAGACTGCTAAATCAATAAATATTTCAGAGCTCTGAATGAGAAAATTGATAAAGCAGTGAGGGTGAAGAGAATCAAATGTGTACATTGATTAGGACATTCTGGAGCTTTTATCTGGATTTATATCCCATCATATTCCATAGGCACGTGGTGGGTATCTACCTATTAGAACATAAATCTACACATTCGAATATAAAATACATTCAAATAGCTGTATTTCTGTCTTATTTCTTGATGACCATGTTCAAAAATTTAAAAAGAACAGAAATGGAGAGGGTGCAGGGAAAGGTTACTTCATAGCAAGGCTTGTGACATGCTGTGAAAAATATCTACATGTTCTAAGGTGACAAGGACTTTCTTTGCAGGATTAAACAAAGTGGCAGGTCAGATGAGGAAAGGCTGCAGCGTATAGGGCTCTTCAGTCTACTCTAGAAGAAAAGTGCCTGAGGGGGACATGATTGAGACATACAAAATTATGCAGGGGATAGATAAAGTGGATAGGGGAAATCTTCTTTTCCCTCTCACACAACACCAGATCCAGGGGACATCCACTGAAATTGAGTGTTGGGAGAGTCAGGACAGATGAAAGAAAATATTTCTTTACTCAGCGTGTGGTTGGTCTGTGGAACTCCTTGCCACAGGATGGCATCTGACCAAGATGCCTTTAAAACGGGATTGGACAAATTTCTGGAGGAAAAGTCTTTCACAGGTTAAGAACATAAGAACATAAGAACAGCCCCACTGGATCAGGCCATAGGCCCATCTAGTCCAGCTTCCTGTATCTCACAGCGGCCCACCAAATGCCCCAGGGAGCACACCAGATAACAAGAGACCTCATCCTGGTGCCCTCCCTTGCATCTGGTATTCTGACATAACCCATTTCTAAAATCAGGAGGTTGCGCATACACATCATGGCTTGTACCCCATAATGGATTTTTCCTCCAGAAACTTGTCCAATCCCCTTTTAAAGGCGTCTAGGCTAGACGCCAGCACCACATCCTGTGGCAAGGAGTTCCACAGACCAACTGCACGGCATGATGTTTACAAGGTTACATGCCACAGGTTACAAGCCATGATGTGTATGTGCAACCTCCTGATTTTAGAAATGGGTTATGTCAGAATGCCAGATGCAAGGGAGGGCACCACAATGCAGGTCTCTTGTTGTCTTTCGTGCTCCTTGAAGCATTTGGTGGGCCACTGTGAGATACAGGAAACTGGACTAGATGGACCTATGGCCTGATCCATTCGGGCTGTTCTCATGTTCTTAAAAGGTCCTAAGCAGACTATGATAGTGATAGCTACTCCTTCCTACTCACCCCATTCTTCTGATTTGAAAGTTGTGTTCCTGGAAACCTAGTGAAATTGACCAGAATTTATGGAGAAAGTTTGCATCCTAGTAGCATGATCCTTGTTGGCCAATTGGGTCTTTTTTGTTCAGTCCAAAATACAATCCAACCTCTATAACTGATTTCTTTCCATGGGGATAAAATGTGAGATTTGGGAGGATGATTGAGTGGGGATGTATTCAAAGTGCAAGGATGAGGGATGGATGTTTCAATGATTTGCTTGGCCTGCAAATAAAATGGGGAATGGCATGGATTTAAAGCAGGGGTCTCTAAACCTTTTGGCCGAAGGGTCGCATCAGATATCTGGCACAATGTTGAGGGCTGGAAAAAAAAAATTTAATAAAAAATTTAAATAAATACATATGGAATGTAAATGAATGAATGGGCTCAAATGTCCAGGATTTCTCCAAACACCAACACAGCTCAAGAAATAAAGCACACACTTAAATGGACCCCCATTCCCTCACCCCACAAGCACAACTCCGGTTGTATTTGGTCAACTGGGTCAGAGGCTCTCAGGGGATCACAGGCTGGCCGCAGGCCAGATAGAGGCTTGCCACAAGCCGCATCTGGCCCCCGAGCCGGGGTTTGGAGACTCCCGATTTAAAGGATGGGTTGCTTTAGGAAGCAGAGACTTCTACATGAATATATCCTGTACAACAGCATTCAGTACAGTTGCTAACATGGTTGACAGCTGAGGTGGAAACAATCTGGCCTGCTCTTGAGCATTTTAACAGCAGCTTGATCTTCAGATTTCAGCAGAGGAAGCTTTCCTTGTCAAGGCAAGAAGCACCATCACCCACTAGTATCTTCAGAGCAAGCTGCTGTTAAAGACATTGGAACAGGATCTAGTAATAAAGTTGGCAACTCTAACTGATAGCCCCAGGGCAACCAGTGAATGAAACCATCAGTCAAGGAGGTGAGGCTGACACTCAAGCAAAGAGGATGATGGTTGAATGTTGTCTCACCAGAACACTGGCAGAGAACATCTTTTTTTTGTGTCCTAACATTCTGTCACACCTATCAGGCCAGGAGAAATAGAAGTTGACAGCACATGCCTTAATTGCCTCCTGCCCAAGTTCACGTTTGGGGTAAACCAGCCAAAGCCCCTATTGTCAGGAAATGGAGAGTTATCTCGTAAGCCAGGCCCACTTCCTAATAATGAAACAGGCAGCTTTTTTTTTTCTCTTTTTTTTTTTTTTTTTTTTTTGCTCCTCTAGTCCTTATCTCTCTTTTCCAGCCATCAATGCACAATCAGGGACCAGTTATAGTGAAACTGCTTTGGACTTGATTCTGTAATAATTAGATGAATGACATTTCAGGCTTCATCTGACACCTGGAGGCTGAGATGGGAGGTAAAAATGCATGCAATTCCTCCTCCTCTTAGGTTTTCAACTCATACTATGCCTTTTTATTTTTTTCTCTGATAGTATTTACAGATGTTTCCATTGTTACCTTCCTCAGAGAAATCATTAGGGAATAGAATTGCTTTATTGTTCAAGGTTTTTAGGAAAATAAATGCCAGTTCTCACAAATGTCCATGCACTATTTGCTGTAGACTTCTATATTTTTGTTTTCTCTATGATTTCGGCTCAAGTTGTCTTGAGCAGCTTCTGTTCCATTGTAATTGTGCAAATGACAAATACTCCGGAGAGACTTTCTGTGGTAGTTACTTGGCAAGGATTCCTTAAAAGAGTCTGGGCTTTTAGTTACAGAGTAATGATTTATTAATAGTGTTTATTTGGGACTGCCAATCACCACAGGTTCCTGGAAGGAAAAACTAAGCTTTGAAGAAAAAGCACCATGTGTAATTGTCAGACCCAGACAATGTGTCTTGGTGGCTCGAGTGATAAGCCTTTCTAAAGAAGGGAAGACTTGCCCATTGTACAAAGACCTGAACTCACAGAAAGGGAGTTTGTTGTTCCCATTTAGTAACACTTTATTGTTTCATATTGACATTTACTTAGGGCACATTCTCTCTCAAAAGCGCTCAAAGTAGTTTACAAAATTAAAACCATTGACAAATGGAGTTGAAGGGGCCACCAAGACCTTCTAGTCAAACCCCCTGCTAGAAGCAGGAAAATCCTTCCTTGATCAGTGTTTCTCAACCAGTGGTACGGGTACTACAAGTGGCACTTGAGGTAGCGTCTGGTGGTACTCCTATGAGTGGCACCATCTCATGATGAGGAGTCCTATCTCCTGGACTCCTGCCACTTGACAGCAAGACCAGGAACATGACACAACAAAGAGCAGTAGGATGCTCAACTTGGCGGGCAGAGCTCCAAGTAACCGGTGATGATGTCATCGTCAGTTATTTCTGGTGCTACTTCTGGTGGTACTTCAAATAAGTGGACTGTGTGATGTGGTACGGTGGAGGACAATGTTGAGAAACACTGTTTTAGACCAACTCCTAAAGGTGCCTGTGAAGTCTCTTCTTGAAAACCTCCAATGAGGGAGAACCCACCACTTCCCTTGGTCATTGATTTTGTTGTCATTCTTACCATTAATAATTTTTTTTCTTATCAAAGAAATGTCAGTATTCACCAACTTTTGAACATTTAGTATAATATAATATAATATCTATCTATCTATCTATCTATCTATCTATCTATCTATCTATCTATCTATCTATCTATCTATCTAAATCCTAAAAAAGTAGATCCTTAATAATTATTAGCATTAGATGATTTCAAAGTTATTTATATATTTTATCTCAGTAATCACAGCCATTTACTTATTATTATAATTATTATTTATTTATTTATTTATTGGATTTGTAATCCGCCTTTCTCCCCGGAGAGCACCCAAAGCGGCTAACAATATTTAAAAGTCATAAAATACAACAACAATAAAATAGATAATAAAACAATCAGCAGCAATAAAACCAGCAGTAAAAACAATTGTTAAAAGCTACCATCATGCCCTCCATCAGGCATCAAAGGCTTTCTGAAATAAAAAAAGTCTTCAGGCCTCACCGGAAGGTTAATAATGAAGGGACTGTTTGCAACTCTGTATTGTATTGGCAACCTTCAGTCTCGAAAGACTATGGTATTGCGCTCTGAAAGGTGGTTCTGGAACAGCGTCTAGTGTGGCTGAAAAGGCCAATCCGGGAGTGACAATCCCTTCCACACCGGGAGCAAGTGCAGTCTGTCCCTGGTCTGTCTCCCTGGCTATGGGCCTTCCTTCTTTGCCTCTTTGCCTCAGACTGTTGGCCAAGTGTCTCTTCAAACTGGGAAAGGCCATGCTGCACAGCCTGCCTCCAAGCGGGCCGCTAAGAGGCCAGGGTTTCCCACTTGTTGAGGTCCACTCCTAAGGCCTTCAGATCCCTCTTGCAGATGTCCTTGTATCGCAGCTGTGGTCTACCTGTAGGGCGCTTTCCTTGCACGAGTTCTTCATAGAGGAGATCCTTTGGGATCTGGCCATCATCCATTCTCACGACATGACCGAGCCAACGCAGGAGTCACTGTTTCAGCAGTGAATACATGCTAGGGATTCCAGCTCGTTCCAGGACTGTGTTGTTAGGAACTTTGTCCTGCCAGGTGATGCCGAGAATGCGTCGGAGGCAGCGCATGTGGAAAGCGTTCAGTTTCCTCTCCTGTTGTGAGCGGAGAGTCCATGACTCGCTCCAATTCCACAGCACAGGTGCCACCACCAAGAAGGCCCTGTTTCTGGCTGCGGTCCCCCTAAGCTCTCTTGATGACGGCACAACCAACAGGGTCCCCCTGATGATAGAAGAGAACGGGCCAGAATATACAGAAGAAGGTGGTCTCTCAAATACACTGTTCCCAAGCTGTTTAGGGCTTTAAAAGTCAAAACCAGCATCTTGAATTGTGCAGCTTGAATTTAAGCAACCTGAATTTAAGACCGACCAATTTGTTTACCCATATTGCAGATAGAAGGCCGAGGCCAAAAAATGTATCAGCTCACCCAGAACTGCCTAATGAGTTTGTGGTTGAGGTGAGTTTGAATGCCTCCTGCTCTTATGGCCCTATCCTATCCTTTGTTAATACCAATGTACTGAAAGTTACATCAGTGCCACAAGGTGCCTGCCGGCACGGCAAACCTTCCACCAGACTTCATCACTCTGCTGCTGGTGCAGGCAGGATCTGGAAAGCCAAATGTTGTGCAACCACATCACAGTGCAGATTGGCCACTGGGCACCAATCGGGGCACAGATTGGGGTGGATCCAGTCAGTGATCGGGGCAGATCAGAGTGGAACGAGATGGGGTAGGTTGCAGTGGAGCCAATAGCCACTGTATCCAAAATCCTCTTCCCTGGGCCAGACATGCCCCCAATCGGCTCCACAGAGCTACACCAGCAAAATGACTGGTATATCTTTGAGGGGTCCCATCATTCTCACCAAGAAAATTTTTCTCCTCTTATCTCTCTTGCCAAGCCTCTTGCCATGGATGGCACAGTGGGTGCATTGACCAGCATGTCATTGGTCCTGCATTAATCATGCCAGCACAGGATAGGATTGGGCTGTGACAATCTAATCCAATGCTTCCCAGTGCCCAGGACTGCAGCGGCACCAAAATGGCTACCACTGCATCCCATGGGGCTGGGAAGCAGTGCTGGGACTACTCAGGGCAAGGAAGCTTATGCTATAGAGTGGGCGCGGATTCAAGGAGATCCATGTCCGGTCTCGCTGGCCAGGAGAGGGGGTTAGGATATGTCAGCAAAACCTGCCCTCATCTCCGTACCACCCCTCTTCCTCCCCCTACCACCCCTTCCCCTACCCTCCCCCCAACCTGAAATGCTTCCCCCTGCTCAGACTTACGACTCCGCCACCCAGTGCTCTCCTGGTGCTGTGAGCACCATTCCCTCATCCTCCGCCTGGCGCTGATTCAGCACTGGCTCGTGGTGAGCCAGCTCCAGTGCCAGACCAGTGCAGACTATCACAGGAGTGGCTTATGGCACATTTGTGACACTGCGCACCAGCGCTGGGCCAGCGTGAGCCTGATTGGATCGGGCTCTGAGTCACTATGCTACACAACTGAGTCAACAACTTAGTCACGCCTTCCACCATTATAAAGGATTCTCAAGTCAACCAGATTTGGCATTATCTTTATACAGGATTCTAGATTTTGGTGGTTGATTGGTTTAAATTGCTGCTGTCATGCTGTTCTTTGCATATTTTCTTGTTTTTCATACCACCTTGTCAAAAATATTCAAGGAACTCAAAACAGATGTGGTGGGAACCATAAAGATAATAACACCTACTATAAAGAAAGCAGAGAAAAGTCAAGAACACCATTAAGAATTCTAGTTGGACTCACTAAATGTATCGAAGAGTTCCCCATATTTTTTCCGTCATGTTTGCTTCTCCCCATCTTTCTTCCTACAAGGTTACATGGTTGGCAACCTTCAGTCTCGAAAGACTATGGTATAAGCCTACAGCACCCGGTATTCCCAGGCGGTCTCCCATCCAAGTACTAACCAGGCCTGACCCTGCTTAGCTTCCAAGAGATCAGACGAAATCGGTCATGTGCACATGTTATCATTAAAAAAAACCCAAAAAGTAATGAGCATTTTCTCTAATACTTCTAGAAATCATGCCCTAGATTATGCAATGCATACATAAAATTTTATCTTTTTTACAATAAAGCTAAAACACTCTATTCTCATTTTCCCCCCAGTCTTTCTACTTTTTGTCTGCCAAAGTCACAAAGGAGAAATAGCCGCATATACGTAGCTACATATATATTCCTCTCAGATATAAAATCCACATGACGGGTGACTTAGACAAGGAAAATAAGAAGATTCATTAAAGCAAGTTACAACTTGCCTTTGAATGGTGATTTGCAATTTGAGAGCAATTTCCTTTGAAATCATTAAAACTTTACAGGCAAAGTATTTTACTCTCCTTGAAAAATTGGCTTATTACCTCATCATCAGACGGGGGGAAAAAGTGAAATTTTGAAAGAGACTTGTTAATGGCCTAGGCAATGACATTAAAAAAAAATCTTTAAGCATTTCTCCAGCTGTAATTGATAGCAGTAAAACTGATGCAGCATACAATTAAAACAAGATAAAAGTCTGGTTAAATCTATTGAAAGTTTGCGATGCCAAATTGCATGGAAACTTTTGCAACTCTTGAAAGAGATGCAAAAGAAGAAAAAAAATTCTTTTTATCTGAAACGTAGGGGGCCAGATGGGACAATACTAGTTCTTTATCCAGCCCCTAAGCCTGGAGGGTATCAAAAACACTTCCTAACAACAGATACAAAAACAGTTACCATGTTTTCATATGTGGAAATTTTTTTTAGGCATGTAGGATGAAGACCCAGAGCAGCAGACTTTACACACAGATAGAATGGATATGTCTCTGAGTCAGAGGTCCTATTCCTTTAAGCACAATGTGAAAGCATGCTGAGCCCCCACTAGTATTGGGGGGGTTTGTTGCACCCTTGAAGAAGAGGTACAGAATGGTTTGTAAGGAGACTGTTAAGCAGCTGACTACCTTGTCAAAGACTTGACTTCCTCTGCATGGGAGTCTTCACAGTCTCCAGTGTCTGCTTACCATCATAGACAATAAGTATCTCAATAGTTAGCAAGAGATGGGTAAATCTAGTCTTCAGACTAGCGGTGTTCCTGGTTAACACTTGCCCCTCCTCCGAATAGAAGTGAATCTTGGCAGGGGTAGTCAGACCCCAGGTACATAAGGGAGTCAGTTGAGCTCCAGACATGACAGGAACAAGTTTTCTGCTTCAACCTACTCAAGATCTTGTAGTTCCAGCCTGAACCTATCTGCTGCCGGCTTGAATGCACTACCATTAGGCATCTCTTCTAAGGTGCCATGAACTCCCACTTGCAGTCAGAAGGGGAATCAGGCTCTGAGATAGCTGCTGCTAGGTTTGGTAACTCTGGCTCAGGGGACTCCTTGTTGACAGGATTGAGATGCTGTGGCCCTTTCTAGTCAGGTTAACTCCTCCTATGTGTCGGGATTGCCCGTCAATTGATGTGATGTGGTGTGTCTGGATTGCCTGACAAGAGCAGGGTCATGATATTTCCACCCATTCATTCAGATGTACACTCAATGATACCTACAGGGCTTCCAATAGGAATTTTATTAGGGAGTATTTGGGCTCCTTCCCAAAGGGGGAGTGGTGAAATAGGGCAGGGGGACGTGATGGGGTGGGCAACAGCATGGGGTGTGGGGAGGGGCATAGGGAAGGTGGCAGCAACCAGAAGTCTTTGGCACCTGTCCCGTCCAATTGTTCCAACTCCCTTCTAATGCCCACTTTTTGGGCTAATTAACACGTCTTTATCTCTACAAACAACAGCTGTGGTGTGCAAAGGAATGAACACACAACTCGTTATCTATAGCAGTTAACCAAATTTATTGCTACAAACACTGACACTCCCTGCAAGTCTTCTTGTTCAGAGGCTTTCCTCCCCAAAACTCCACTTAACTCAGTGGGTAAAGGCCTGAAGCCTCCAGTCCAAGTCCAATCCAGTCTCCAAAGCACAGTCCAGTCTTCCCAGTCCAGTCTTCTGCAGCAGAGTCCACAGTCAGGGAATTAGAGGACAGGTCCTCTCGTGGATTGAGAACTGGTTGGAGGCCAGGAAGCAGAGAGTGGGTGTCAATGGGCAATTTTCACAATGGAGAGAGGTGAAAAGCGGTGTGCCCCAAGGATCTGTCCTGGGACCGGTGCTTTTCAACCTCTTCATAAATGACCTGGAGACAGGGTTGAGCAGTGAAGTGGCTAAGTTTGCAGACGACACCAAACTTTTCCGAGTGGTGAAGACCAGAAGTGATTGTGAGGAGCACCAGAAGGATCTCTCCAGACTGGCAGAATGGGCAGCAAAATGGCAGATGCGCTTCAATGTCAGTAAGTGTAAAGTCATGCACATTGGGGCAAAAAATCAAAACTTTAGATATAGGCTGATGGGTTCTGAGCTGTCTGTGACAGATCAGCAGAGAGATCTTGGGGTGGTGGTGGACAGGTCGATGAAAGTGTCGACCCAATGTGCGGCGGCAGTGAAGAAGGCCAATTCTATGCTTGGGATCATTAGGAAGGGTATTGAGAACAAAACGGCTAGTATTGTAATGCCGTTGTACAAATTTATGGTAAGGCCACACCTGGAGTACTGTGTCCAGTTCTGGTCGCCGCATCTCAAAAAAGACATAGTGGAAATGGAAAAGGTGCAAAAGAGAGCGACTAAGATGATTACGGGGCTGGGGCACCTTCCTTATGAGGAAAGGCTACAGCGTTTGGGCCTCTTCAACCTAGAAAAGAGACGCTTGAGGGGGGACATGATTGAGACATACAAAATTATGCAGGGAATGGACAGAGTGGATAGGGAGATGCTCTTTACACTCTCACATAATAACCAGGGGACATCCACTAAAATTGAGTGTTGGGCGGGTTAGGACAGACAAAAGAAAATATTTCTTTACTCAGCGTGTGGTCGGTCTGTGGAACTCCTTGCCACAGGATGTGGTGCTGATGTCTAGCCTAGACGCCTTTAAAAGGGGATTGGACGAGTTTCTGGAGGAAAAATCCATTATGGGGTACAAGCCATGATGTGTATGTGCAACCTCCTGATTTTAGAAATGGGTTAAGTCAGAATGCCAGGTGTAGGGGAGGGCACCAGGATGAGGTCTCTTGTTATCTGGTGTGCTCCCTGGGGCATTTGGTGGGCCGCTGTGAGATACAGGAAGCTGGACTAGATGGGCCTATGGCCTCCTTCTGAAGCTGCCTTTTATCCTTGGATGTCCCATTATCCAAAATGCAGCTCACTTGTGAGCTACCTTGTTAGCCCCTTGTTAAGTCCAAATTAGGCTCAGGTGAGCCATCTCTTCAGTCCATGTCCATTCAAAGTCCCATCAAGGTCAAATGAAGCTCAGGTGTCCATCCAGGTCTCCATTGGCCTTGATTGATTACAGCTGTGGAGCCAACCCTGCCCTTCTCAGTGCTGTCAAACAGCTGTCAAAACATGGAATCGCTGTCAACACCACATCATCCGCCTGATGATATTCTGATCTTCCATTACAGCACCCTGGTTTACCGGGCTTACCAATGTGGAGCCCACGTCTACCATGTGGTGTGCTGGCAGCTAGATACAGTTATACAGAAAACCAAACACACTGCAAACTCTCTCTAAAATCCTTTAAATATAGAAAATCATTGCAGAAAATTAGCATTAAGGTTCACACTAGAAGGGAAAGTGTCCTGTGTACACCAAAACTTACTTCTACAGCAGCTGTAGACCCACAGCTGTGTCCCTGAGCTCCCATACACTCCTTCACGGTAAGCGGATCCACAAACCAAAGAGCTACTGTAGCAGGCCAGTTTCCTCCCAGATTTGACACTGTGTTGAGGAGTGTCATGTATGCATACTTTGGCCAGGCACATATAGCTTGCAGCAACAGGCACCACTGTGCGCCTGTGGCATCGTACCCAGCATCCCTTGCAGGCAGTGAGTCTGTGCAGGATTAGAAAATGTAAGATCGCAGGAAATTTCTGGGGCCCTCCATTGGCTCCTGGGCCCTCTTTTTAAGCCTGGGCCCAAGTACAAATTACCCCCTGGCCTACACCTCAACTCTCATGGACCCTGGACGCCTGTATTTAATTGCGCATTTGGATGTACGTTTGAATTAAGAGTGTTTCTGAAATTCACTTCACCTGCTTCTCTCCCTAGATTTTAGAATTCTAAATTAAGTTTCCATTTCTGTGGTGGAATGGATGCACGAGGAATTATTGCCACTGTGTGTTTAAATTGTTTAATTTCTGAATTTTGTACAGAGTACTGTACATGCTCAGTTTGCTGCACTTTCAGTTGAATTCATTCAGTACCTTTCCCTCCCACTGCATGATCAATGCACACTTGTTCATTGATAAAACACAGCAAAAAAAGGAATCTTGGTATGACTGTATGTGTACTAGTTGCTGTTCACATGGTAGAAAGAAAGCACACAATGGTCATGAAAAGAGGCCTGAGGAGGGGAGGGGGGCAAAATCCCTGGGGCATGGGCTTCTGGGAGTCCAGGCCATGACAAAACAAACTGTGCAGTACAAAACAAATTTATTACAAAATTTATTACTTCAATCTCAACCTGCCCATGGCTGCATTTCCTCTATAGCTTTAATCCACTTGCAAAGCACTTCTATTACCCCAATTTATTTGGAACACTATAGTTTGTTAAGGGTAGCTCTAACACAGGGGTGGCAAACATAAGGCCCATGGGCTGAATGTGGCCCCAGAAGCAATTTATCTGACCATATAAATTTATCTGACCCTGGGCTCTCCCAGCATGATAATTGAGCTCTCTCATTTCTTGAAATTATGAACAAGATTTGCACATTTACTCTTCTGTCATTTGTAGCTAATGAGTTTCTATGTGAGAACAAGGTACTTATTTCTAGCCATCATCTGCTTAAAGATATCACTTCCTACTTAATGATGTCATTCCTGTTTAATGATGTCACTTTTGGCCCATTGCAGATGTAGTGAATGCTATTCAGTCCACTATATGAAATGAGTTTGAAGCCGCTGCTCTCCCTTCAGTTTCCCTAACAAACTACAGTGTCCGTCCCCCCCCCCTCGCCAGAATGCTTTGGGGGAAGAGAAGTGCATTAAAAGTAGATTAAAGCTGTAATGGAAAGGTCTTCTCCACAAGCACCAACATGTACTGAATTACTATAATTCAAACTTGGGAAAGTGAGACCGACACCTTCAGACCAGAACTACTAGTTCCCTCCAGTAAGTCACCCAGTTCAGTTCACAGAATTCCCAGATCCCAATAGTCAGCTCCAACCTTCTTCTAGTTTGATGTGTCTCTAGAACACATGGCACTGGATCAAGTCTGCATGTGTTTTGGCATTGTTTGAAGGTGAAATTAACAGTATGGAGTGTAAATATAAGTCAGGAGTACAGAAGAGGAAAGTAAAAAGGGCTGGGGGACAGGAAAGTTTATTTCACCTGGGTTTTGTTTCCAAATCATCACAAAATAAGGCAATAATGAATGGCAATAAGGAAGATAGTGAAAGACAGCCCTTGGATGCACGTGCATTATTAGGAGAAGAAGAAGCAAGTGAGGTGGACTTGGATGAGGTAGAACGCATTTCTCAAAAGAAGGATTCAGAGGGTGGTGGGGATGAGAGAAGGCCTCTCACACAGGCTCGTATGGAAGAATGCAGTCTTTCAGAGAGCCTAGATGGAGGTTTGAATTTCAGTTGTTAGATGACGTATTAAATAAAACTTTATAGATATTAATATATATTTCAATCTTGCTCTTGCTAAGTTAAAACTTTAAATTAAAAACCGTTTTAAAAATGTAGTAACATCTGGTTTCAGTGGCATAGCTAGAGAGGGTACAAAGCATTAAATTTTGCAGGGAGCCTCACTGGGGCGTGCAAGCAGCCCCTCCCCCTCCTGTGCCAAGCCATTCCGGGCATATGCCTCCGTTTTGCTCCCCCTGCCCTGAATGAGTCCAAAGGGGAGGGGCTGCTTGCATACCATGGTGAGGCTTTCTGCAAAATTTAGTGCTTTGCACCCCTTCTAGCTACACCTCTGTCTGGTTTGTAGGAAAATTTAGAAAGGGGAGGACCATCATGCATCTTGCCCTGGGCCCAATGCCAGCTCTCTGTGGCCCTGCACAGAGAGAAAGCAAAATATGTGCAAATAAACTGAAAAGAGTGAGAAATGAAGCAAACTTTGCATTCCTCAGCTCCAAAATTAGTTTTTGACATTCTCTCCTAATTAAACTGGAACTGAGATGGAAAGGAATACAGGAATACAGTGTCCTCCAGGACACTAAAAGAAGGGAAACTGTCCATCTCTTAATCTGAACGCACAGATAAATGTGGATGTTCATTCCTATTGAAGCATTATTTTCAATGAGATGCTCATTTGCATTGCTGTCCCAATACAAGGAGATTCCTACCCCAAACAGCATGTCAGAGGAACAGTAGGTGCAATTGGTCACAAGGAAATGCATGAAAACCCCAAATGCGCCTACAAAATGCATATTTGGGAAAGCTCTTGCACTTTCCTAAAAGGCAACTTTAACAGTGAAAATTGAACCTCTCCTAAAGTAGATGTAGTACAAACTGGAACTGCCTGCATGTTGACTGAGTAGTCTCTAAACTGCAAGATGCTCAGCCTCAATTTGAAGCTCTTCCTGAAAACACAGGCGTGCCCCTGTATCCATGGGGGTTCAATTCCGGAGTCCCCTGTGGTTACCTGAAACCATGGATACAAACCATGGATGAAACCATGGGGGCAAACGCCTGCACCCCCACCCTCGCCTCCAGAAGGGGCATGCGCAGGTGGGGATCCGCAGAACCGACCTGCAGATACAGGATCCTTGGATACAAGAGCCCCCTGTATTTCTTGTTGAAAGAAATGTTTGTATCCGTTCCCCCCTGCAATTCTGGGATGCTGTTTCTTTGAGCCCTTGAAAGGTCTTTGCTTGGTTTAAATTCTGTGGCTTAATTGCTGGAAAAATCTTAACTTTCTTTCCGATAGATAGGAAGTGACCATGACAGCAGCGGCAGTGCTTATTAAATATTCTCCATTAAAAGTGAGATATATCAAGCGGTTCATGAGCCTTAATTGTGATTACACTTTATTGCTGCTTAGACGATTAAGTACTTAAATTAGCAGGTAACGGGATCTATATTCTTAATGACAGGAGAGTGCTAATCATGACTTCACTAAATATTTCAGCCCCGTTCCAACAATCTCGTGGAGGAAAGTAAATGGCCCCAACCCAAGCAAAGCCCGTCTGCGGAAGTCCCAAGCGATGCTTGAAATCCCAAATGTGCAGCTAGAAGATGCAGGGACGTATGAATGCAAGGCAGAAAACTCCCGTGGAAGGAATGTCTTCAGAGGCCAGCTGCAAGTATACAGTAAGTTTTGAAGTTTATCTCTTGCTTGTTGCACACCATTCAAATTCACCCACTAGCAAATTTTTTTCCTCTTTTCCTGAATGATGTCCTCCAACCCTGAGATTTCCTTCCCTGGCAGTTGACAGGTTGCCCGTCTAAGCATGGGATGACACCTTCATGTCCCTGGATGTCTTAGAGTGGTCCCTCTCTGCCTATCCCTGCTTCTCCTGGTCAGTAACCAAGGTTTCCAGGGAACAAGCCTGTTCCCTGAAAGCCTGGAGCGCTTTGCGCCAGGAACACACCCATAACTTATACCCAAGAGGCACATATGACCCTTGGTAGAAAACACTAGATGGCTCCCACCTTGCTGCTGCCTTTCTGACTCCATAGTTTTGTGTGTTTGTTTTGGGGTTATCAAGAAAGCTTAATGTAGTCGGACGCCTCCTCTTCTCAAGGAAAGTGAAGGGCAGTGTTTGGGGCCTGGCTTCCTTACTCTACTGCTAAACTCACACAGAAGCTTCACTCACTATGTCTTCTCCTAACTTGACACTTCTTCCTAATGAGACACTTGGTCCCAGGAGGCATACTTGCTGCTTGCCTGCCTGATATGAAGGTTGTGGGCATCGATCTTGTCTAGGTAGGCTGATAGAGTGCTGGGGAGGAAAGTAGTGGTTGTGGTGCATGTCAGCACAGAAGACATGGGGAAATGTAGCTGGGTGATTCTGGAGGTCAAATTTAGGCTGCTAGGTAGAAATATCAAAACCAGGACCAAAAGTAGCTTTCTCAGAAGTCCTACCTGTTCCATGCGCACAGCCAGCCAGGCAAGGGGGACTCAGGGGTCTCAATGCTTGGATGAGACAGTGGTGTCAGGAGGAGGGGTTTAGATTCATTAGGAAATGTCCCATTGCACTGGGGTTTAGTCCCAGCAACCACTATAAGTCAACTTGGACCTGTGCTTGCTTAATCTCTCGTGCAAGTATGCATTAACCCAGAAAGGCATATGTCACCTAGGCCCAGCCCAGGTGGCTTGGAATCAACCTGGAGCAGGGTCCTCCTCAGGGGTAAGGGCCTCCTCTGGAGTAAAACAGGACTACTATCAGGACTGGGACCCCAGCCAAGTCCCTTCCCAGGGAGCAGGCCCTGTTGCCTCCTGGGAGCAGTCAGCAGGCACGTGGGTGGAAAGGGCGGGGCTGGAGCAGAACAAGGAGAGCCTCATAAGGAGGCTGGGAGGCCAAGGGAGAGGTCGCTCCTCTCCAGTCGGGAGAGGGATCCCAGAGGAGGCGAAAGGGGGTAGCCACCCCGGCCTCATCCAGACAACTGAGGCTCCTCAGGGAACTCGGCAGACCTCAGCCCTGGAGAGAAGGGCCAGGGGCTGGGAGCCTCCAGACCCTAGTCATGCCTGGGGTCCTAGGGTAGAAATCAGAGAGGCGAGTCTACAACAGCCAGGACCCCCTCTCAACAAACCCCATTGGAGGCCAGGGATTCGAGGGGCAAGACCGGAGGTACAAGGGGCCCTCCTGAGGACAGCTGAGCAGACCCCCAGCCAAGGTACTGCAGTTCTCGGGAACCCATACCCCTGGCCGACAGACAGCAGCGGGAGAGCCAGGCCTGAAGCCCCAAGGGGTCAGGCCGACGTGGGGAATGGGCCGGGTATGCGCCGACGCCACCAGTCTATGTAAAACAAAGGGGCCTGTGACGTAACAGGCCCCATGAGTGTGAAGAACTTAACACGAGTAAACCGGCTGTATAAATCCACTATATCTCCCTCACGGTCTTCTTTTCGCCGACGACCGACGCGCATCGTCCGGGTAAGCCCCCCGTGCTTGGGCACACCCAAAGGGGCGGGGTCTCCGCCAGCCATGGACGTCACAGCATATCAGGCTGGGGAAGGGGGTTGGGATTCGGCATGCACTGTGGCTGTTGATCCCTTCCCCTCCTGGGCCTGATCCACCCATCTTCCTTCCCCTGTCACCGCTCCCATTCCACCCGTTCCACCCATCCCCATCTCATTCAACCCCTCTCCATCTCTCCCCACCCACTGCCTGAGCTGAGCTGCTCTGGCATAGATCCATCAGCACACGGGAGGCCACTCCAACCGCTGCTGTTCTTGTGGGCAAAGGCTGCTTTGCGACTGCCATAATGTGACCTCCATCAGTTCAATGCTAGACCGGAGGGAGTTACATTGGGGCATGAGTTTCTCATTAAAGGTAGACTGTGCTGCATACAGAATTAAACAACTAAGAGGTCTGGTGAGTGAGTACAAGTTAGGAATGTTTGTTGAGTGAGCTTGATGCACGAAATAGTTTAGGTTGTAAAATACTTTTCTTGTCAACCAGCTAATATAAAACAGCCGGCAAAGAAAAGATAACTCTTGATGAGCAATTTGCTGAGTGCACATACTCTCTTTTCAGAGAAGAATGTGTTTTGTTTTTTTAGCATGAAAAGAAACCTTAGTCAAGAAACTGACATGGACATTGCAGATTTTTCCTGCTGTAGGTTCACTGACTTGTATGTAAACAACCATCTCTTACAAGTGGTCCTTTGGACAGATTCAAACTGGGTTACAGGATTAAGCCTGTCATTCCGGGGAATGCTCTGATTTGCATTCATCCTTAGGTACTAGCTTTTCTGTCTACCTTAATCATGTTCAGTTTGTCAGCTGAATTTGATCCAGTTCACCGTGGAAGCTTTGGGGAATGCCCAGAACACGGAGAGTTAGCCTGTCTGCTCTCATGCAGTCACAGGCTGATTTGATTCCCATCTTACCTAATGCTGACAACCAGATGTACCATGATTGCCTGATGCAGCTGACACATTGGAAACCATCACCGCATCTGTCTCAGCCACTTGGCTTGACATTCAGCCCTGCAAGGAATGAAAAACTCTTTGTGTTCCATTTTGCAAGATGCTTTTCAGCTCACTTTTCTACATTCTGTACTTTGCCCTCCCATGTCATAGGGTTATCTATGATTTCTTGTGCGTTGGTTGGCATTCAGAATCTGGTTGATTTTATGGTCTGGGTTGGTGGTTTTCAATGTCCTACCTTCAAGAAACCGTTTCCCTATTGACTTTCTGCTGAAGAATGCTCAACTGTTACAGAGAATTCTAGAGGATTTTCTAGGGCACACCCTTAACTCATGCAGGATACCAACCAGGCTTGGTGGACCTTCACATGTGAACTGGGCCCCCCTGAGAATTCTTATAAAACTGTGCATTGCAGGAGAAGGTCAGTTGTGGTAGAACCGCTGTGTTATAATAAAACATTTCTGCCTTTATGAATCTCATGGAAGAACCTCTGGCTTTTCCAAAACGAAGCCTCAGCAAAAGGTTTCCACATATAAGGTTATACAATCTTGTTTGTCAATATTATCACCATTAGAGGTGTCCCCTCATAACTACAGATCCAGTATCGTGGTTCTCCGTGTCCCCCCACACCCATTATCATTGCTTAGGTGTTTACCACTAGTGCCAGGTGAAACTATAACTTCCTTTTACAGGATGCTGTAAGCATGCAAGCTTATAGTGCAGAATGCAGGCAGGCTGAATGCTTGAAGAGGCTAATCAAAAGTTAACAGGAAGCGGTTAATTTAGTGTTTGATTAGTCCAGCCATTTTCAATCACTGTGCTGTGGCACATTGGTGTGCTGCAGGTGGTCCACTGGTCTGCCACAGGAATTTGGGAGAAGGTCATTTATTAGTAGGGTTGATGGGGGATGTGAGCCCCCCCCACTGGCAGCATGGTGTGCCTTGTCAATTGTCAAAAACTTGATGGTGTGCCTGACAATTTTAGTACCTTGTCCTTATGGCGTGAAATGAGAAAGGTTGAAAATGACTGGATTAGTCTCTTTAAGCATTGCCTGCCTGCCTGCCTGCACATAGCACTATAAGCTGTAAAAGGGAGAAACATTTTCACATGTGGTAAGCACATAAGCAACATTAATGGGGGCAGTAGGAGAACTGTGGTTACCAGATATGCAGATATGGGGAGATGCCTGTATTTCCTATCTACTTTCTCAAACCCAAAATGGGTTACAGATCCATGAAATAAAGCCTAATATCAATGAAATACTAAAATTACAGCGAAAATGATCATGGAACAATGAATTTTAGAATATCCAGCTCCAATAATACCACGTACATCATTTTCTCCTGGTGTACATTGGCATAAGGCATACTCCAGTCAAGGTTAAGCACTTTGAACACCTATTGATCTCAATAAAAGAAAACTAGGCACGTGATTAAATCCCTAAGACTTAAAATACTTAACTGTAGTTCAAGCCTGCTCATACATAAAGATTGCTATGAAAGTATATTAGTAAGTTTGTTTGTTGGTGGAATTTCTACCCTACTTCTCAGACACACACTCCAAAGTCTTATAGCACACCCCAAGACAGTCATTGCTGAAAACTAAACACATTGTAAAATACAGTCAAACGTATCAAGGAGCATTAAAAACAACATAACCTGTAAATCACTCACCAGTCATTGAAACGCACTCCCTCTGCCTAACACTGGGCAGAACAAATATTATATAGGTGGACCTGCGTCATCTGCTGCTTTGGTACCCATGAATTTTAGTATCCATAGGATCCCAACCCGCAGGAGAGGGCCCAGCTGGAGTCTCCAAAAGCGACTGGAGGCTTCCCCAGCCCTCCAAATGCCTTTAAAAGGTATATAAATGTCACTTCTGGTTTCCACAAGAAACTAAATGGGCATTCTGAAACCCACAGAGGCCACAGACAGATACATGCAACCTCTGTGAGCCTCAGAACAATCTCCAGAGGTGATCAGAGCTCAGTTCAGCTCAGAGATTTTCAGGGGCCTGAAATCTATGGATTCAATTATCTGTGAATTTTGGAACAGAATCCCTGCAGATACCAAGGGCTGACCTGTATATATTTACAGTTATACCTATGCAGGAATAAATTAATATATTTTATTCCCATCCTGCCTCCATAGAGCTCAGGGTGGTAAATATGGTACCATCCCATGCCCAGTGTCATTTTATCATCCTAACAACCCTGTTGAGCTCAAAGAACGTGTCTGGCATTCAGAACATGACTTGTTGCATGTCACAAAACTTGGCTGTCCTCATTCTAAGACCGATTCTAACCACTGCACCAAACTGGCTCGTATGCATTGTATTTATTAAGGGAACAGCAATTAATCCTTGTAATTACTAAGGCATAAATCCAAACAGGAAAAATAAAATGCCATGATACATTTTTGAAGGTATATTTATACTGTTCCACCCTGCAGTTGCCATCACTGCCCAGAATGGCTCTGAGGATGAGTGGGAGGGGCTGTTTACATGGCACATTGCAGTATGTACTGTCCCCCCCCCAGCTGCGCTACTGTATCAGACACCAGGTAGCATTTTTATGAAGTAGGTAGAGCAGTTAACATTCCCAGGTCTTCAACCTGCACAATTTTGTTAAAATATCAAGATAATACAGTTGGAGGGATTGATATGCAGTTATGTTCTTTCTACTGTATCAGCACTTCTTTCCAAAATTTAAATTCTACATGGATATGATCAAGACAAATGATGGAGAGCTGCTTGAAGAAATTGACATTTCCTGTTGTGGGCCCACTCCTTTGGAAATCTTGAGACTCCAAACTTAATACCAACTTGATTTCTGTTTGTTGTAACCAACTCACGGCACAACTATGAAGTCTTTTTGTAACTTCTCGAAACGTTGATTGGTGATTATAAGATTTATTTTTAAATTCAGGCCAGCACTGGGTCTGCTACTAAAGTGCTCTATCGATTATGTTCTGTCCAAAATAGATTCTTCACTGTGCTAACTCTCAATTACTAACATCCTTGCCAGAGACATTCTACATTCCTGGATGCCAAGGCCATTGACACCTGATTCACTGCAGTGCTGTACCAAAGAGATTTAAAAGCTTTCCTCTTCAGTTCATCAGATTAATGTGTTAAGCGTTATTAATTTGAGGAATCTTTTTTTCCGTACAAGTTGGCATCTGCAGAACTGATGCTAAGGCCTCAAGTCTACAGCATCATCTGTTGTTGCTAAACCCTTGTGTTGGTTAGGGGAATGAGATTCGGAGTGCTGCAGATGGGCAGGGGATTCCGTATACAGCTAGGAGCTCCTCTGGGCACAGGAAGCTTTGCAAAGAGAATGACTTGAGAGCCAAAAGTCCTCTGGTCAGCCAGCAAGTCCAATAATCCATCAGCCAGTCCCTTAGTTCCTCAGTCCATTAATCCATCTGTTTAGTTCTCCCTCCCTTCAAACTTTCCTCCTTCTACTACCCACATCCTTTTCTCTTCCTACAGGTACTGTTTTTAACCCTGAGTGTCTTTTTGTCTCCAAGTGGCTGCAGCTGTGCAGCATTCTCACTACAATCTAAGACCCTGATGTTAACCCCGTGCTCACCTGCCAGAGCAAGGGACCACTGTTGACACCACACCCTACCTCCTAGAGGGATCTTGCACATTTCTATTACAATGGTCTGAAAGATGGTGCTGTTACATTAACCCTGTGTAGGGTGATATACTGCCTTAGAATCAACTCATTGACAGCCCAATCCTATTCACACTTTCCTGGGAGTAAGCCAGGCTCTAATAGGACTTACTTCTGAGTAGACATGCATAAGATTGGACTGTTAGTGGGGTAGCATTCCCAGTCCTCACACACTGATTGTTCCTTGTGAACTAGTGATGCTGGCAAAATACATGATAAGCTGGTTCAGAATACAGGTGGGGCCTCCATATCCCCAGATTCTGTATCCACAGATCTGGCTCAATGTGTCCCCCCCAGACCAGCACTGAGCCAGACATGGCCCAACCCGAGCTCTCAAGTTCCATTTGATTTATTTCACTACGTAAACAACTTGGTGAACTACTTTTGTTGAGTGTTGTTGGTGGCAAACTGTCCTGGGAAGTAATATGAAAAGTAATATGAAAATATGAATTTTTCTAGGGTGAGGGGAGATACAGATAACTCCAGTTAGTTCACTCAAAAATTCTTCCACAGCTTGGAATGGAAAACGAGATTCTGTCATTGGAAGTAGACTAGACACATATCCATTTCTAGGGTACAGCTTGCTACTTCGGGGTCATCATGGATATTCAATCACTCATGTGAACATTTAGAACATGGGTTTCATACAGCAGGCCAAATAGCATTAATGATGCCTGCTGAGGACCGTAAGTGATGCCATCAAGCAGGAAGCGATGTCATTAAGCAGGTCATGACCAGAAATATGTACTTGTTTCTCACATTTAGGAACTCCAGCTGCAAATGACAGAAGAGAAAATATGCAAACCTTGGGCATATTTTCAAGATATGGGAGATCCCAATTATCATGTAGGCATCCCTTTCAGCCTTGGTATGTCAGCACAGCTCAGGAACAGAGAACAGCTGATGGTGGTGCTGAGACACCCCAAGGTGTCTTGAGATAGAGAGCTTTTGGAGCTGCATCTGGCCTGCGGGCCTTATGTTGACATCCCTGATTTAGAATGTTAGTTGAAGCTTCAGTAATATTAAACATTGTGTTCTTCTTTGTGTGATTGTTGGCAGCATACCCACACTGGGTGGAGAGGCTGAATGATACACAGTTAGACAGTGGAGATCAACTGCGCTGGGAATGTAAAGCGACAGGAAAGCCAAGACCCACCTATCGCTGGCTGAAAAATGGAACACCGCTCTGGTCAGAGGTAAGGGCATAGTAGCTTTCTTCTACTTTCAGGTAACCTAACTGAATGAATTTATCCTCAGATGACCTCAAAGAATCTCAAAAGCTTATTGCATTATAAGCAGGACTAGGAAACAAATTTGCATGAAAAGTTTTAGGTTTTGATTATTTACAGGTATGCATCCCTTAAAGGTGGGGATACTTGCTGAGGAATATGTTGTTAGATGAGTTATTCATTGTGCGAACATTCTTAGTACAGAGCGCCATCTAGTGGGGTAATCTGGTATAGCTCCTAGGCTACAAACCTGTACAATCCTCCATTATAATCTTATAGATCTGCCGTCACACATGCAATCCGTCATTGACTAGAACGTCATTATGCGGTAGATACCTTTATCCTTCTTCTGCTAATCATTGGGAGGACAGTGACCTATTCAGGGCATTTCAGCCTTGTTTATTTTTCACATTTTTGTACTGCCCTTCCTCCAAGGAGCTCAGGTTGGTGTACATAATTCCTTCCCTTTTTTGTCTTCACAACTACCACTGTGAAGTAGGTGAGGCTGAGAGAGAGAGAGACTGACCCAAGGTCACCCAGGAAGCTTCATGGCTGAGCGGGGATTTGAATCTGGACCTTCCAGGTCTCAGTCCAGTTCCAGAACAGTGTCATGTAATGACACCATGTTGTTCCCCTGGCCACCCAAAGTCTTACTCAGAAATACTTCTGGCTTCTAAAAGTTCAACAGGTGTTACCTGAACACTTTCAAGCACATCCTTAAAAAACTAAGCACCCGGTTCTTGAATTTTTTTTTTGTAAATTTATTTTATTTAAATAAATTTATTTATTTTATTTATTTATGGCATTTATATCCCACCTTCCTCCCCAAAGGGACCCAAGGCAACTTACCACATAAATAAAAGAATACAAAACCATAAATATGAATGCTTGTCTTAAGCTGAGGCAGACCATTGATTCATCTAGCTCAATATCGTTTACACAACTAGAAACTTCTCTCCAGGGGACTTTCTCTGCCTGACCAGGAATTAAACCCAAGACCTTCTTCTTCGTGCCTGCTATATAGTGAGCTTCATAGCACAACTTGTTTCTCCATTCCTGGCCTGAAGAATTTATGATCCACCAAACTGAACACAACCCCACCAGCTATGTCTAGTGCCCTACCAGGTGTTTGGCACACACACACATTTTTGCAATCCTAAGAACCAGCCTAATGGACCAAATATAGAACTGGTAGGCAGTATTCGGCTTGGGTCACTAACAGCACCATCCTGTACATGTCTCTCTATGCCCCATTGAGCTGACTGCAACTTACTCCCAGGTAAGTGTGCATAGCGCTGCAGTCAAATTGTACTGGTGACTCCATTCAGATCTTCATTTATAGAGTGTGACACACAACCAGCCCTGATTTATTGCAGATTTCTGATAGCAATGCATCAACAAATTAGAATTGTGAACCACAATTACGTTCAACCACACCTCCTAATTGTATTTACAATGAAAGAAGATAATCTTTGGGAATATCCATTGTACGTGCTTTTCAGCATCCAAAACAGTTTAGCGCTGTCACAGAGTAAAAAGGCAAAACAAGGGAAAAGCCGACAGCATTGAGCTCAATATGCTAGTTCCATGCATATTAAGTAGATTATGCTTTCCCCCTTCTCTTCATCAAAACCTGAAAACCCTACAAATTCCTCTGCTTTTGTTTGCTTTTGTAGAATTATTTTTCTATTCCATTACAGAGCAGGATTGAGATGGTTAATGGTGTACTGATGATCCACAGTGTCAATCAGTCTGATGCTGGAATGTACCAGTGTGTCGCAGAAAACAAACATGGGGCCGTTTACACCAGTGCTGAATTGAGGATTCTGGGTGAGTACTTAATAACATTCTCTTAATAACATTGCCCTTCTGTTTTATTATTAAGAGTCCGCTGTGGCCGCAGAGCACAATCTACCAGGAGGTTATTCAAAGCAAATTCCATTGAAATGGTGGGAAGCTGTGTCCTGGATCACCAGGTCTGGCAGAACAGGAAAAAATTTAATTCTCTAGACCAGGGGTGCCCAAACCGTGGTCCTGGGACCACTTGCGGCCCTCAAAGCCTCTCAATGCGGCCCTCAGAGAGCCCCCAGTCTCCAATGAGCCCCTGGCCCTCCGGAGATTTGTTGGAGCCCACACTGGCCCAACGCAACTGCTCTCAGCTTGAGGGCAACTGTTTGACCTCTTGCATGAGCTGTGGAATGAGGGCTCCCTCCACTGCTTGCTGTTTCATGTCTGTAATGCAGTAGCGGCAGCAAAGGAAAGGCCAGCCTTGCTTTGTGCAAGGCCTTTTATAGGCCTTGAGATATTGCAAAACCTTCATGCATTCATAGAAGTTCATCTTTAATATATTCATTTATGTAAATTTATGTAAATTTATTCAAATTTAAAATTTAAATTAATTCTTTTTTTATTCCCGGCCCCCAACACAGTGTCAGAGAGCTGATGTGGCCCTTCTGCCAGAAACTTTGGACACCCCTGCTCTAGACCATCTTCTCTCGTAAATATTTCATTACTCAGCATGTAGTTAGTCTTTGGAACCCCTTGCTAAAGGATGTGGTGATAGCATCTGGCTAAAAGGGGACTGGTCAAATTTTGGAGGAAAAGTCCATCAAGGATTATAAGCCATGATGTGTATGTGCAACCTCCTGGTTTTAGAAGCAGGCTACCTCAGATTGTCAGATGCAAGGGAGGGCACCAGGATACAGGTGTCTTGTGTGCTCCCAGAGGCATTTGATGGGCCACAGTGAGATAAAGGAGGCTAGACTAGAAGGGCCTATGGCCTGATCCAATGGAGTTGTTCTTATGTTCTTACCAGCAGTCGCCAAACATGCAACCACTGTGTTGTGAAAACACCCTCCCCTTTCAGAGCAGCGCTTACCACTTTGCCACACTTCTCACAATCAGCCCACCTGGTCTCCACAGAACAGCACTCTGGGTAGTCATGGCTGTAGGCCACTGCCCCAGCAGGTTTTGTGCCTACATTTCCAAACAGACATGACGGCACAGAAGGTAGAGATCAGGTGGGCTGTGAGCAGCGCCTCAGATCGGTAAGCGCTGCTCATGATGAGGAGGGCCTCAACATTGTTAACCCCTGCTAACTGGGTAAGAGGCACTTTTTCAAGTGGGTGCTCCTTTTTTTTAGCAGGGGGAGAGTAACTGGCCCACCTCACCCCAGCACTGTCTGTTCTAATGGCTGTCTGCTGGTATTCCTTTGCATCTTTTTAGATTGTGAGCCCTTTTGGGACAGGGAGCCATTTAGTTATTTGATTTTTCTCTGTAAACCGCTTTGTGAACTTTTAGTTTTAAAGCGGTATATAAATACTGTTAATAATAATAATAATTGTGCTGAATCCAGCTCAAGGGCCATAGGGCACACCATCCATTTTTTTTTTAACAAGTGGCAAGGCACACCATGCTGCCATTAGGGAGCTCACATCTCCCAATGGCCCTACTAAGAAATGACCCTCCACAAACTACTGTGGCACACAGCAGACCATTCACAACATACCAATTTGCCGAGGCACACTGGTTGAAAATTGCGGCTGTCTTTTTCTATGCATATGTTTTTCATGTGTTGTAGGCAAGTCATATCTAAATACACTGAGCTGCCACTTACCACTGAGCTCTAGACCCAATTTAAACAATATGCTTATCGTTGAATGGTTTGTTTATTCTCGTGAAGCTTGTCAGTGCCTTGCCATTTACAAGCGGTTTCCTTGCCATTTCCACCCCAGAAATCCACAACAAATAAGGAAAAACAAATTCAGGAGTCTAAGAAAATGAAAGAAACAACCCATTCTAACTAGTACATAGACGACATTTATTACGCTACAAGCGTTTTAATTGTCAGGAGATGTTGATTGCAAATCATTTTAATTAACTGTTCTGAGTGAGTCCTCTTCTCACTCTGCTGCCTGTAAGTTCAAACTCTTGAATTTCATTCATAATTACATCGTGAACATATACAAGAAATGAAAGAAAAATGGTAAGAAAATGGGATTCAGTTGATTCATTTTAGATGCATATGCTGGTTTAACGTACTATAGCAGTGGTTCCCAATGTTTTTTACACTTGCATACCCCTTGGAAGCCCATTTCCATAAACTGTACCCCTCATACTATAAAAATGTTTGTAATTAATGTAGTTCCTGTTATTTCAAATTTATATGTTTTCAATCACTGATTCCTGATACATGATAACCATAAATTAGTAGTTGGTAGGGCTTTTGCAACCAGCTATCTTCCTCCCGTGCTTCCTTAACAGCCCCTCAAGGCATTCTAATACAGACCTGCCTTTTTCCACCATTATTCATTTCTTTTTTAAGTACAACTAAAGGTCCTGGCAAGTACCCCTGGGGGTACACACACCCCAGGTTGGAAACCAGGTTGGGGGTACACATACCCCAGGATCATTTTGTATTGTGGGAGGGGGTGGGCCTAGGAGGGGGGGTAAAGGGGGTAATTTGTACACGGGCCCAGGGTCAGAAAGGGGGCCCAGCAGCCAAAGGTGGGGGCCCAGAAAGTTCCTGGGACTTGACATTTTCCTGTCTCACCTGAACTTGTTGCCAGTGCAAAATGCTGGGGCACAATCACGTGCATGCAGTGTTAACTGCTGCTGGAAGTCATACACACCAGGTCCAGGAAAGTTTCCATGACCTTCCTTAACACAGTGTCAAATCTGGGAGGAAACTGGCCTGCTGCAGTAGCTCTTTGGCTTGCGGATCCCATAGCCATGAAAGAGTGCTCAGGACCCAGCTGGGGGAAGTTCATTTTGATCCATTCTAGGGTGAGTCTAAATACGATGATGCTAATTTTCTACAATTGATTTTCTTTATTTCAAAAATTTTAGAGAGACTTAGGAGTGTGTTTAATTTTCCATATTACTTTATCTAGCTGCCAGTGCCACATGGTTGGGTAGACCTGGGCTCTGCATCAAGAAACCTAGTAGACCTGAACTCCAAAGACTATTGCGGCTGTCAGCACTCTCTTGTCCTATTTTGCCTCCCTATTCTGCCTGCCCCCATTGCCCCCTTCCTCTTTGGGAAGGGACCCAAAAAAAATTTTGTACCCCCTGCTAAAATTCCTCTCATAGGCCCTGGGTTAGAAGTAGTATGTAAAAAATGGCAAATAAGAGTTCAGTGAGAGAATAAGTTAAATGTTTGTTCTGAAATACTAAAATTTTTCCTTTTAAATAGCTTCTGCTCCGACTTTCCCTCTAAGTCAACTGAAGAAGACAATCATTGTTACCAGGGGCCAAGAAGTCGCTGTTGAATGCAGACCACAAGCCTCTCCGAAGCCAACCATCTCATGGAAGAAAGGAGACAGAGCAGTCAGAGAAAATAAAAGGTCAGATGTCCGTTCATTTATTTTTGCTTTTGACTCTATGGGTGCCTGCAGGAGTAAAAATGATAACAGTCAAGTTCCTTAGGCATTCCACATTAGGCTTTCAGTGGTTTACATAAGTGATATAACCTTAGCTGCTGTTGTATTATTTTTGTTATGCACTGTAATGCATATTTTTATTGTTGGAAGCTGTCCTGGTTCTAATTGAGACAGTATGATGTAAATATGTTACGTAAGCTTGGATCCAATCCTGTCCCTATCCGACCGTTCCCCGCCGATACAACTGTGTCAAAAATGGGTGTGCTGTATCCAGTTGGGGGCAGACCAAGAGACTTCAGAGCTGCAGTGGGTCTCTGTAGCTGGCACAAGTGAGGAGAAGAAAGGGACGAGAAGTCTGCAAAATGAGGGGATAGGATCTGGCGTGCGCCCTCACCTCCTGGGACAGGGGACAAAGCTGTTCTGGGGTGGAGGCAAGAATCAACCATTGTTGGTGGCTCTCCAATGCAAAAGCTCATAATTCACCTAAAGTGTATGCACACACACACACAAAAAGAATGACTGGAATAAAACATATCCCAAATGTGCTAGGTTAAGAACTGTTGATATCTGGCTGTCCTTCTCTCTTAGTATTATATTTATGTAGTACTTCCCCAGGCATTCTAAGGCTGCAGTCCCATATTCATTAACTTGGGGAGCTCATCCACTATAATTGGTCTTCCCATTGAATAACATCTGCTGAGCTTCCCAAGAACCCCAAACAAAACCCGTGTATGAAAACCATAGTTGTTTATTTTTGCAGTATCAGTGGCAAATAATATTTAAGCCATCATACTTGAGGAGTTAGAGAAATAAAACTATTTATTTAAACACAGCTTTGTTCATTTCTCTCACTCCTTTCACACATCTCATTATTACATTTTCACTCCAGTTCATTATTTCTATCGCATGACCATTAATTATAGTTAAAATAAAATCATCCCAAACCACTCTAGCAAATCCTATTAAGACTCTATTATTACTTACTTTGCTCATTTTGCAAAAGAAAAAGTGTTTTAATTGTCTGTTTTTAGCTGACAAAATTCTAATTTCAGGAAGATGGTGTCTTTAATGTAAATGGGCTCACTTTGCTTTGTTAGGCTTTCCCGAATGTGTGTGACACACCGGATATCACACCAGAACTGTTTGCATTTCAAAGCATTGTGCTTTAATTTGATGGCTGATGATTACAACTTGATTGCCACTATTCAAACATTGGGCCAGACCACATCTCTGTCAGACAAATGCACATGACTCCAAGTCTTCAGTTTAATTCCGCTTTAGCAGTTTCCACACACTGAATCTACAAATAACTTTTAAACTTGAATTACTTTTTAGAAATTGCTTTTTAAGGCAAACTCTGAATTGTGAGCAGGCTGATCCAGCATGCGTATGGAAGATAAGTGAAAATAAAACCAGAAACTCAGCAATATTTGTGACTTCTGGCTCAATGTGATCTTGTGTACAAAATGGCCAGAGATTTTAGCATCTTGGACAGGATACAGTTTCTACAGTGGAGGTCCTGGTGTTTTTCCCACAAGGGAACATTCCCCTAATTGCCACCCCCCCAACCCGGAAGTAATTGCGGTGATGTCATCATCACCACAATTACTTGCACACCGCTACCTCCTTTCCCCCTTTGAAAAAGGGTGGAAGGAGGCAGCCCAGTCTCCATTGGAGCTTTTTTCACTCTCAGATGCAACCAGAGAACTTCTCTGATTGTGTCTGAGGGCTCAGGTCCGACTTCCGTTACAGGTTCAGAATCTGCAGTTAGTTAAAACCACTGGTCCCAAATCCCCATGTATGGAGGCAGGACCTGTATAAACAATATAAAGGTATGTGCCACTTAACAACGGGATAGGTTCTCCTATCCCTGTTGTTATACGATTAGGTCATTAAGCAAACATTCAGCCCAATCTAGTGCCTTTGTTGTGTAAACAGCCACTCCCTGCCAGACACTAGATGGCTGCACAGGCTACAGGAGATTAGAGTGCCTCTTCTTTGCATAAAGAACCTCTTTGTTGTATAAACAAACGCTGTTCTGCTGGCTATGGCAGACCTGACTGCCTCACTAAGAGCCTCTTTGTTGTGCTTTGACCACCATCATATATGTCAGGGGTGCTCACACTTTTTTTGGCTCGAGAGCTACTTTGAAACCCAGCAAGGCCCGGAGATCTACCAGAGTTTTTTTACAATGTTCACGCCATCATAACATATAACATTTATGTGTACAATGTATGTTGGTGTACCTTGCATAACCGCATGAGCCAATATTGCACAACACAACATAATTAACTATAAACATTTTTTGTAATTACTTGAGTTTACTTTGATGACTTGCACTGAAGTGAATCAGCTAAGGATGCATAGTCCGGACAGTAGCTGCTGACAGCCAGCCTCAAGCACACTTCCAAATGTTCATCAGTCATGGTGGAACATTGGACTTAATGATCTTCATGTAGGAAAAGGCTGACTCACATAAATAAGTGGAGCCCTTCCTGCCTCCGGTGCTCTTATATCCCTGAGGGCCCTATTGCCTTCAAGTGGCTGCAGCTGTGCAGCACACTCTGCTGGATGCCCAGGCCTTACCCTTAAAGGGGCCACTGCTGACACCACATCTACCTCCTCACCAGATCTTCCTCGATTCCAGTACAAGTGGGGGGGGGGGAGCAGATCTCTATACAGACCAGTGCAAAAACAGGGGCAAGGTGTGGGGGAGGGAAAATCTCTATATAGACATCACAGCAAGACCAGTGCAAAACCCCTTGCACACAGAACCAACAGATGGAAGTTGGGGGGGGGGCAGATCTCCATACATACCAGTGCAAAAACAGGGGAAAGGTAAGTCAGCCCCAGTAGAGTCAACGGGGCTCACTCCCAGGGATGCATGGTTGGGAGCGAAGCCTGCCAGCGGCTCCTCTCCAGGTCTACTCATGAGTCAGCCCCAGTAGAGTCAACGGGGCTCACTCCCAGGGATGCATGAACAGGAGCTCACTCCCAGGGATGCATCACTCCCAGGGAGTGTCACTCCTAGGACGGGGCTCACTCCCAGGGATGCGTGGATGGGAGAGAAGCCTGCGATTGACTTATTTTGCCTCACGATCGACCGGTCGATCGCGATCGACGTATTGAGCACCCCTGATATATGTGATCCGTCATTAAGCAGTCGGTTGTTAAACAGCGCATGCCCATAGAGCCAGCTGAGCCAATGGTCTCCATGGGTTCGCTTTTTACTACATGCACCCACTGTCCCCTTTAATCTTCCCTGCCTCCTGTAGCAAGCAATATTTGTTTAATATGCCTTGGAATAAGTTGCAGTTGGGAGAGAGTTATGATTTTCTTTCCTGCTTATGGGCATCCCAGAGGCTGTTGCCACTGGGCCACTATAAGAAAAAATGAACTATGTGGGTCTGTGATCTGGTCCAAAAGCGCTTTTCTATCTTCTTATATTAATTTTGATCCATAAAAGTTGGAGGAAGATGATTAAAGGGATGGTAAAGACCTGAGTGAAACTGCAGCATAAGAAACTGCAGTTTAAATGAACCTTCAGAAGTTGTCTAATGTAGGCCTATATGTACAATAGACAAAGGAGAAATCATTGCTGTTGAAACTGTAGCCTGGATCCTGTCACACTGATACTGATGGGAGCACAACAGAAACCAAACACCTCTCTCCCCTCCCTCTGCAGCCCCCCTAAACCCAGTCCTTATGGCCCCATTTTCTCCTACTTATCTGGCAATTGTGATGAAAAAGCAATTACAGCCATGATGGTGGTAAGAAGTTCACAACTGGCCTCAGTGGGACCTCCCTTCATGGGGAAAGCAGTATTGTGGGATGGGGAGCAGGCAGTCCAGATCAGCACCATGTTAGAGGCAAAGGGTGAAAGCCCCTTCCCAAACCACGATCCCAACCCTCACTTAGCTACTATTTAAGGCATAAAAACCAAGCCGGTCCACTCCAATCACAAACTTAATGTGCCACGTTGTTCGATCTTTAGCCGCTTGATTACATTAGCTCTCATGCTGACATTAAGATGAATCTAAAAAGCAAAGTGTAAAGTAATGAGCAAAGAAGCCTTCAGGCGCTACGTTAATGCTTCCCCTTCCCATTTTAACTATTTTTTTTATTCTACTTCGATTCGACCATTGAACATTGTTAATAATCCTGCAGTCTGACTCTTGTATTCCCTATTTTGTTTTTCTTCCTTTTTTGCCTTAATGTCACACACACACGCACCACACACACAGACACACACACACACGGAAAACTGTCTTTTCTTCTTGATTTTCAAGGAAGATTGCTGTATGCCCTTGAGAGATCTGAGAAAGCAAGACTGTCACAAGCCCTGTCCTTGTCCAGTTATACTCTGCAACTCTTTTTAAATATGTGCCTTTGCATCTCAGACTAATTACCGGTTTCACTAACCATGGCTCAGTTGTCGCAGTGGCAAAAAATGGCTGCCTAATTTTCTCTCTGTGAGTTCGGCGTAGGCAGGCCCTGCAAAAAGCCATCAATTAGTTAAAGGCTTTTCTGTGGTTAAAACCCCCTAGACTACCACTTTTGCTTTTGTTGATCCTTAATGGAAACTTACATCTAAAATACGTAGGAATTTAAACAACTGAGGACAGGCTACCAGCTGATTCTCCACATTCCCACATAGTGGTTTAATGATCATAATGCACCAGAAAGGCAAGTTTGAGAGGACGTTTAGGGGGGAGGTGAAAAAATGTTTTATAACAGGATTTTTTTTTCTTAATCTTCCTCTGAAAATTGTGCAGTTGATGTTTTTCATTTTTTCTTCTTCTTCTTTTGTCCTTGCATAAATCACAGTCTAATTTAGCTGTGGCAGTTCATAATGGGAACTAGAGATTTGAATGTAAATTCAAGAGAGGAAACAACTTTGTGTCAACTTTTGCTGTGTAATAAAAGCAAATGGCAGAACCATTTCTTTTCTTTCTTTTTAAAAAGGATCTTTGCGCAATGCCATGACATTGCGAGTAATTGTATTTTGAGCAGATCTTTTCAATTTAATTATAACATCTGGTTCAGTTTCACCATGCACCGATCTTGCAACAAATAGTTTTGTAAAGCACGCTATCCAATAATTTATTTATTTATTTATTTGATTTATATCCTCATTTTCTCCTCAAAGGGCACCCAAGGTGGTTTACAACAACATTAAAGTGCTTATTTAAAAGTTATAAAACACATAAAATATAAAATACATATATCACACATTATTTTAAAGGACTACCAGTGGCATGCAGAGCGGAAATAATTATAATGGATAAAACTGATTAGTTAAATGTTTTGATGGGAACAGTGGCATAGCTAGAGAGAGTATGAAGCATCAAGTTTGCAGGGTGCCTCGTGGTGGTGTGCAAGTGGCCCCTCCCCCTCCTCTTTTCTGAACCATTCTGAGCAATGGGTGCACCACCCAAAATTTGAGGGGGCAGGGGCTGCTTGCATGCCGTTATGAGGTTCCCTGCAAAACTTGGTGCTTTGAACCCCCCCTAGCTACGCCACTGGATGGGAACCAAACTCAAGAGACTTTCTTTGTAGATCATCTATAGCAGTGGTTCCCAACCTTTAGGAGCTCAGGGACCACGAAGGCAAAATTTGGAGACAGGGGGGACCACATGCAACCTCCCCACCCTCGCACACAAAAAATACGATTAAATTTGTAATACATCAGAAGATTATTTAATAATTAATGTGATGGTTGTGCTTACATTTGCTTCACTAGCTGTGAAAGTCTTGAGTTTACATGGAACACATAATAATTCCCCCCCCCCAACTCAGAGGTTTTCATACCCACCCAATTCAATCCAGTCTCTTTTCCCGCACACCAGACCACATTACACACAGCCCTTGCCTCTTTTAAGTGTGGAAAAACACCTCAAAAAGGGAGAGGGTAAGCACAAGGGGATTATAGACAAGTCATGCAAGGTAGTTAAATGAGCCAACAAAAAGCACACACATCCCTCCACAGTTCCTTTTGTTACACAGCCCTAGCCCTGCTCCCCCCACCTGTGAGTCCAGAGTCCTTAGGAAAGTGTTCAACACAATTTAGGTAGGTCGGTCCTGAAGGAGAAGCACCAGCTCAGAGCAGAATGGCTGCTGCATGTCTCAGGAAGAAAAGTCCTTTTGGTGTGCACTGCAAGGTCTTTAAGGGGGGGGAAGCCTCTCTTCACTTCCTGTTCTAATTGCTGTCATGCTCTAGCTGTTGGAGCTAAGAGAGTGTGAGCAAGCCTATAGGTAGGCTGCAGCCACAAAACAACAGCTGCCTACTCTGCCATTAGTCTGTGGAACTCCTTGCCCCAGGATGTGATGATGGTGTCTAGACTAGATGCCTTTAAAAGGGGATTGGAGAAATTTCTGGAGAAGTCCATCACAGCCACAGTGTGACTAAAAGCCCCATTCTAGGCATGTCTACTCAGAAGTAAGTCCCATTATAGTCAGTGGGGCTTACTCCAAGGTAAGCATGCATAGGATTGCAATCTGAGGAGATAGGGAACTGGCCAAGTGTGGGGTGGGGGAGGGCTCCCCATGGACAAAGCTGCTGCTGCTCTCTGAGGAGGAAGAGTCAGGGGCTGCACCTGCTGTACTTGGCTACGGTGGTGCCTATTCTGCAACTCCTGGGATTGCTTCTCCCCAGGTGGGGAGCTTGCAGTAAGACAGCAGAGCTGCTGCCTGTTTCCCTCTCCAAAAGGGGTGCCAAAACCTGGTTGCCTGGATCCCTTCCTCCACCCCTGGGCGTTAGAAGAGCACATCCAGGGGGCCCAATCCTGCCAACTGGGGAGGGGGTACCAGGGCTGGGGATTGAGCATACTGTTTCTCCCCTCTCCTGCTGCCACACTGCCTCCAACTCCCTTCCTCTGTGGTCCCTGGCTAGTTGGAGTCCAGACTCCCAGGGAAATCACATCCAGAGAAACCCACTCCCAGGGAAAACCCCCCAGCCAGCCAGCGATGCCTTTGGGAGCCTGCTCCTGCTCCTCCTCCTCCTCCTCATTACTCTCATTCCTCCCCCTCCTCCTCCTCAAAAGGGACTTTCCAGGCTGGCTGGAGTCCTGATCTGACTCCTGAGAAACCAGGCTGCCAGGGCTCACCTGAAGGCACAGGCAGTAGGCTGGAGGCAGTGGGCGGCAGGGCACCTCTCCTCTGTATGCAGCTGAGCCATGAGGCTGCACAAACACACGCGCACCTTACAAGGCGCCTGCGCTTCACTTTTTCACTTGTCTGGGCACTCACAGACAAGGAGGGAAGGGAGGTGGAGGGGGGAGGCAGGAGACAGAGAGGCTGTGCTCTGATTGGCTCTGAGCTGCTCTGATTGGCTGCTGGCACTGCCGAGGCTTTTTTTCTTCCTGGAAGGGCTTTTTTTTTTCTTTTTTCACCAGAGACGTCACGGACCACCTGGGGGGGGCACTGCGGACCACCAGTTGTCCACGGACCACGGGTTGGGAACCCTAGATCTATAGGAACATGGGATGACATTGAAATATTACAGGAGACAAATGACCACTGCCCAAACCAACAACCCGACAGTGCCTCTTCATTCATCCCCTGGTAATGAGTTGTATTCTACATTTAGTTAGTCATGACTAAAGAACTTAGATCCCCTGAAATAAATGGGACAGGCAGCCCAATCCAACATAACTCCTCATGTGGCGATGCAGCAGTGCCAGCATGCTGCCCACTTCATCCTGTGCAGAAGTTTTGGCCTCTGGATGCCTCCTAAGGGCAAAGGACTATTTGTAGGTAAGTGTAAGCTGCTGCCGGCATGGTGGGTCTACTTGGAAATGCTCCAGCGATATTGCTGGCACAAGTCCGTGTGGACCCATGAAGGCAAACTGAACCCAGGAAGGAGGTTTGGATTTAGCAGATGCTGCTGCCGCCAAACTGGCTCCATCCTGGTCTTGACCTGTCCCATCACTCCTCTGTTCCGGCCAGCCCCACCCACTTACCCCCGCCTCCTTCCCACCCCATATCTGATCTTACTTGGCCCATCAGGCATCCTGTGTCTTCTGGCATGAGAAGCCAGTCATTTGCCACTTGCTGTAGCAACCAGCCTGTGTGCTGTGGCATGTTGCATTTCGCAACAGCCAGAAAGAGTATAGTGACACCGGAACACTCGTTCTAGCGGCATTAGGCACCAATAGGATTGTGGCCTTAGTCGCAACTAACTTCTTGAGCTGTGACTAACTGGAAGAGGATACTGTACAAGACAAACCGATGTCTAGTACAGAAAACATGTGATGCAACACCAACAGGGACTCAGAGTCCAATCCTATGGGCCTTCAGCGCTGGCGCCAGGTGTCTCAAAGGTGCCAGAAAGCATTTACGGCACCCTGTGAGAAGGAAACCTGGAGCAAGGTAACCGCTCCGGGCAGTGGTAAGGGCCTTCATGGCAAGGGGGGAGGCGTTATCCGGGGAGGGCAGGATGGGGGGTCTGCAAAGCCTAACACGGAGGTTCTCTCATCTGCACCAGCAGAATTGTCAGCGCAGATTTGAGAAGCTCCATTGTGGGGCATGGGGCTTTCCTCGAGGGAAGGGGATCAAAAAGACGGGACTAAATAGCATAGGAGAGGAATTATAGACTGGAAGGTCCTGTAGTGTGATGGGGGGGCACAGTAAGTACAGCGGGTGCCCCAATTTCCCATGTAAGTGGCTCCTCCCAGTCGCTGTCAGAGCCATTCGGAACAGCAACAGCAACATGGCTCTGTCAGCGACTGGGAGGAGCTGCTCTCACAGAGTTGCGCAGCCTGTAGTACTTAGCATACTCCCCTCTGGCTACGCTACTGGGAAGGTAAGAGAGCACTCAGGAGAAACTAATAGGATATACGGAGTGAGAGTGACTAAGGTCACAATAGAGAGAGGTGCAATACCTCCTCTGTATGTGGCCTTGCAAATGCCGTAATTAGCCTGGAAGTCTTTTCATTTTTTTTTAAACCTTAAGTAAACGGAGGGAACGCTCCCACTAACCAGTCCTGACAAGGCTGTTGGCACCTCGCTGGCTGCAGATGCGCACCCCTCGTCCATCCTCCTGATTTCCCAGCGTTTTGCCTAATTTTGATTTCACACATCAGCAGGTTCTGAACAATCTGTGTCTCTGAGCGCATCATGTACTAATTTTCATTTGACAACCTTGTAATGGGAATTTGAATAGTTATTCAATAGTTTCGTGTTGAAAACAGAAAGTGTGTGTCTGTATGCATGGGGGCGGCAGGCTCCATAGCCATGCCATCTATTCAGTCTTGCTTCAATATACACAACTCTCTTAGGCCCAAATCCTAACCCACTTTCCAGCACTGGCTTAGCTGTGCCCATAGGACATGGGCTGCATCCAGCAGTTAGGGGGCACTCACGAAGGCCTCCTTAAAGTAAGGGAATGTTTGTTTTCTTAGCTAGGAGCTGCATTGCCCTTATGTTGGTGCTAGAAAGTGAGTTAAAAAAATACTCTCTTCATTTACAACATTGGGATATCACAGGACTACACACATTTTGTTGTCATAAAAGTTAAACTTATTCTTGGGTGTATTTGGGCAATGTCTTTTCTAGTAGCTGTCTGCTGGTGTTCTTTTGCATCTTTTTTGATTGTGAGCCTTTTTGGGACAGGGAGCCATTAGTTATTTGATTTTTCTCTGTAAACTGCTTTGTGAACTTACTACTACTACTACTACTACTACTACTACTACTACTACTAGAGGTGCTGAATCCAAAAATACCATCGGCATTGAAGCCATGGTGTTGGCTTCCTCCTGAGGAAGCTGCTTGTGGTTACAATTCTATCCTAACTTTCCTCGAAATAAACCCCATTGACTATAATGGGATGGACTACTGAGTAGACATTCATAGGATTGGGCTCTGAATAAGCATATAAGGTGGCTATGCTGTGACCCCAAAACTGGAGCCAATTGGGCAAAACCGATACCACATGTTGATTCAGCAATCCCCAAAATATCCTCAATCCATTCAAATGTACTTAGAAACTTAGAAACTCCCCTTGGAAGAGGGGGTAGGCCTGTGTAATGCATGGATAAAATTATCCCTAAATTGAAGACAATGTTACTTATCCAGTGTAATATTATTGAATTTACATGGAGTCAGGGTGACCAAATACAACTGAGGTCAGAGTGCCTATACCTTTAATCAATGTATAGGAGAGGGAATTTGGGCAGGTGCAGCTTTAAAAACCCTTCCATGTTGAGCCGCACCTGCCAAAATCCCCTCTTCTATGCAATAGTTAAAGGTATAGGCACTCTGTCCTCCATTGCATCTGGGTCACCCTGCATGGAGTAGGCTGGAGCTGGAGTCCAGGAACTGTGTTTGGCTTCCATATGCACACTCGAGTTTTCACATCTGCTCCCTCTGCAGCTCATTGTAGTCATGAACTGGAAAGCTGCCCATGCAGACCAAGGAGTCCATCTCCTGCATTCAAGATGAATCAGACCCCAATTTCATATACCTGTCACCAATTTTCCAAAATAAGTTTCCTCTGTAAAAGGAACGGTGGGGCTTTTCATTTAGCATGCACATCTTCTAGTTAAAAGAGTTTCCTTAAATCTTTCTAAAATTCCTTGCCACAGGATGTTGTGGTGGCACCTGGCCTGAATGTCTTTAAAAGGAGATTGGACATCTTTCAAAGATGTCTGTTCATCACACTGTCCATCACAGCATGCAGCCCATGATAACTATACGCAACCTCTGGGTTTTCAAGGTAGCCTGTCTCTGAATGCAGGTTGCAAGGGAGTTATTAACAGTATTTATATACCGCTTTTCAACTAAAAGTTCACAAAGCGGTTTACAGAGAAAAATCAAATAACCAAATGGCTCCCTGTCCCAAAAGGGCTCACAATCTAAAAAGATGCAAAGGAATACCAGCAGACAGCCACTAGAACAGACAGTGCTGGGGTGAGGTGGGCCAGTTACTCTCCCCCTGCTAAAAAAAGGAGCACCCACTTGAAAAAGTGCCTCTTACCCAATTAGCAGGGAGTGGCAACAGGAGACAATTATCTTGTTGTCTTGTGTGCTCCCTGAGGCATCTGGTGGGCCAAAACTGCCCCTGTGTATGTGTGTGTGTGTGAGAGAGAGAGAGAGCACTCCACCTTGCTGCACATGTTCTGGCTACAGAGGTTTTCCACACACACCGCTTCCCCTCTTCAGCCTCGGCTGCCTCAGGGGCTCCAAGAGTGTTACTGTTCCTTCGAAAGGGGAACCTCTTCCAGGGCTCCAGGGCTTATTTCCCTGCCTGGTCCAGGCAGAGCCTTTTTGCAGTGTTTTGGGCTGCCTGGAAAGACGACAGCACAGGGCAGAGGAGGCAAAGGTGTGTGTGACTTTCAGTACCCCCACTCCATTCCCATTGAGACAAATCGGAAGATAAAAAATCTGTGGATAAATAGGCTGCACCTGTACTTTTAGTATGATGCTTGGATAGATAAGTCTACCAGAAAGCACAAGCCAAATTGGGTAGCTCACAGAGCCCCTAGTGTGTAATCAGATAACTTGGAGAAGGGGAGGGGGAAAGCCCTGCCGGCGACTGCAGTAGATGAATTCCTATTTATTAAAAATCATTTCTTCCTTAGCATGGGGCTGCTTGTTCTGTCGGAAGTAATTTTCCCAATATAGTTAATGAAAGAATTTTCATTGCATAAACATAATATTAAAAAGAAGTAATTCACATAGTTCCAACTGAATCCCAGAGTGCAGAGAATTGTATGAGTGAAATCGACTGTGCAGAGAACAGATGACACCCGCCTCTTGTGGTGGAATACTTCTGAATAATTGGGATATATTCTTTTTAAAAATCCCCCTTGATTTCTGCAGTTTGGACAGCTTCATTAAACCACTGACAATTTGCTTGCTTTGCTAGGCTGGGGCTGGGGGGTGGTTAGTTTATGGTTAGCTACAACTGCGCATCATGTGTTCAGGCATTCATAGAAGTGCATTCATGGGGGCCATCCTCATGCCAATATGCATGCTTTGACTTTTGCCTATAATGCAGTCATTGGAACCCCTTTGGTTCCTCTACAGTGGCACCTTATGAAATATGTATATGCCTGCCTGCCCCACGTTTGACACCATTCCTGCAGACTATGGGATTGTGTGACTCCTGACTTCCTGTCTGGATCTGACTCAAAATCAGAGATAATAGCCTATCTGCAATAATGTGAAGCCAGTGGGTAGAGCCTGAATTACATTCCAAATACAGTTAACTCAAGAGTTCATTCACATTGTATTCTCCTAATGAGGCAGTACACATCCTCTGTCTGTTTTAGAATTCCCAGAAAAGGAGATGACTTCCATCCACCTGTAACTGGAACAAGGACAGAGGGAGGGAGGCATTTGAGAGTGTCAGAGTGACTTTTCCCCTAAAGGAGAGGGAAAGAAAGCAGGCTAGCACATGAACCAATCCTCAGCCCAATAGAATTTAAGCATTTCAGAGTGGTGGTTAATCATTTACTCTTCCAGCAGTTGATATGTGTTTTTATCATATGCTGTGCTGCAGTGCAAAAAGAGCTGTAACTAGGGCACAGCCTGAGGGGCATCTGCTCCAGGAACTCCACCAAGCAGAGGTGCACGACTGCCCCCAGGCTCCGCCCTCCTTACGGAGAAGGCGCTGGTGGCTTCTCACACCCTGTTCCTTCTCCTGGGAGGGCTGGGAGCTTCCCACAGTGAGCTTCCCCTCCTCCAGGTGGCACAAAGCAGTCACTTCTGGTTTCTCGCTGGAGGAAGAGGTGCTGGTGGTTTCACTTGCCCCGTTCCTTCTACTGTGGAGGGTCCCAGTGCACAAAGCGGCCACAGCAAGTGCCCCCTCCTCCGGGAAGAACCAGGAAATTTGCATCACAGTGTAAAGTGACATGGTTGACGTCATTGCCCCAGGCTCCAGGACAGACCATTACGGTTCCGATTGCAATTCTATTGTACTTATCAAAAGTTGACCTGGATACTGTTTTCTCGCACTTCATTCCTAACACCTGCCATTTTTTTTCCTTTCTCACATTTCCCAGTGTATCAACCCCCCCCCCCCCCAGCAAGCAGTGGAAACTGAAAGGTCTCAATAGTGTGATGCAGAGGATCCAACTCAGCTGAATTGCCTCCATACCCCTCTTCTAGAACTATATGCAATAACTCTTTCCCAAAGTATTTTACTTAGCTCTGGCAGCCACTCCAGGACTTCTGGTACCCCTAACATTTCCTAATGTGCTTCCATTATTGGACTAGCCCTATCTGCTGTCTGTGTCGTGTCTCCTTTTGTGTCCTCATTCTGTAGTCCTTGGGCTCAGCACTGCTTAATTATTTCCTAGGACCCCATCAGATTGTTGTCTTGATATTAATACCCAGAAGCTTCATCCGGTAGCAGTGGAGTGACTCTTTCAGGGTTCACCATGTAGAAGGAACCATGGAGACCAGTTTGTCAAGATTCCCCTGAAAAATGAGCCAACACTTTGAGCAGTGGAACAGGATGCTAAATTTGGGGCAGATTTCATGATGTCACTGTGGTTTGCGGTGTGGGAGGCCAGCATGTCACCCCATGATGGACCTCCTCCCATGCAGTGGGAAGGGCAATGCCCTGGGAAGTGGGTATGGTGATGGATCATCACCCCGCCCTGCTGGTTTTTGGGCTATAACTTTTGACAGAATAGAGACATTTCAACTTGGTTTATTTCATTGCATTTAGAATGAAATTACACATCAAATGATATATAGCATGATGGTATTATTCAAAAATACCAAGGTTTTAAAAATGTTGGCCAGAAGTGGTGTCACCCCACCCCCGTGCACATCACCTGGTGCAGCCCGCACACCCCTCTAGTGACGCCACAGGACAGATTATTAGTGTGGTGCATTGAGTGTGCTTTAAAATATGTTTAAATTGGTACATATAAAGAATCAATCGCGTAAAATCAGCAAAATATCTAATGAGGTTTTATAGTCGACTGGAAAGTTCAGACATCTTTTTGTACAAAACTCTTCAACTCACAGCTAAGTGAGTGGATGAAAGAAAGGATTGATGTTCTCGCTTTCTAATGACACTCCCAGGAATACTCAGGAAGATTGTATTTATCTATCATCATCAATAATAAGTTGGAATTCAGTGCTTAGCACAAGGAGGACTTGGATCAATAGCACGTGCTCTTACACAAGAGAGTCTCGGCGCACAAAAGTTACGAAAAGCAATTAAAAGAGTTGTCAGGGAATCAAATCTGGGGAAAACTACAGGCTGATAACACTTAGCTGTCACGATCTCAGTGGAAAGCCAACTTGATCTCATTATTAAAAAATGAACCACTGTCACAGAAGACCAAAACCAGGGAGGGGTGCGTGAAGTGCAGAGAATTACAGTTACCTGTCCCTCCTATTATTAAAGTTGTGAAGGATTTCCAGAACAAAGCAGAAAAGTCATTTGGGGTTGGGATTTTTTTGGGGGAGGGGGAGGGGGGTTGTTTTTAAAGGCTGAAAATCTACTGAGCTGAATAAATGGACAGAATTCTTAGTACGATATATATCTCGTATATCTTAGTCTCGTATATTCCTCTGACTTTTCAGGGCAAAGTGAAAGTCAGCATCTCTTTGGAGAAGCCTTATAGCCACTTGTTAAATGAAAATGGAGCATGACTGTGGCCAGAAACAAAAAGAAAAAGCAGATAAATTATTAATGTATTACTGACCTATGATCAGGTTAGTTAGTTACAGCCCAGTCCTAACTTGCGCTGGTGCACTGGGGCCATCTGCATCTTGAACTGGAACTGAGCAGGTTGGCCATCTCTTTGAGGAAGGGGGCATTTGTACCCTTGTTCCAGGGAAAACCCCAACCTGTACAATGGATCTAAGACCTGTGCCTCCTAAATTACTGGTGCAAGTTCAAGTTGAGCCATGTCAGGCCAGGGGAGGAGTATGGGATATGGCATGTACAAGTGCTGCCAATCCCACCCGTCTCCTGGGACCTGATCCTTCCATCTCCACTATGTTACAACCCCCTCCGCACCCTCCCCCACCCTTTCCTTGACCCTGCACTGCCCCGAGCAGCTCTTATTATCTATCTATCTATCTATCTATCTATCTATCTATCTAGATTCTCAGAGGGAGATCCCACCCTTCTCCCACTTCAGCTTAACAGCTCTACTGTATGTTCCTTCTTGCATTGGGGACAGCACAGGCTTTCCTGCCAACAGCCCTATCTTTGTGCTGTCCCAAGATGCTATACAGTATAGGATTGTGCCATTGGTTAGTAAGGGCCCGATTCTATCCAACTTTCCAACACTGATGCAGTCGTGCCTATGGGGGTATGCGCTTCATCCTATGGTGGGGAGGCAGTCATGGAGTCCTATTCAAGATAAAGGAACATTTGTTCCCTTGCCTCAAAACTATATTGTGGCTGTATCGGTGCTGGAAAGTTGGATAGGATTGGGCCCTTAGTTAGTTACTAGCATTGGGCAATTGTTTGAGAGGGAAACTTTCCAATCTCCCTCATGCATTATAAAGATTACAGCTCCTTGTAAGTAGTAGGGATACTTCAGAAGTCTTTCTGAGTCAGACTTGGAAATGAACCTCAGGACCTTCTTAAAACCCACCTCACAAGTGAGGTGAACGTTACAAGCACTCGAATTCTTTTCCAACTTAAATTAAATGTGAGCCGGAGAGAACAGGGACATCTCTCACCCCTATTTAACACAGTGCAGTTCAACTACTCTATTGCATTAATAAGGGATGAGTTCAGATGCTGCAGGGGCAAAAACCAAGGCAGAGGCAAAAGTCAGCTCCCATGGAGGTTTCTGGGAATTGATCCCCCCCCCCCCCAATGACATGAGTCAGTAGTTCCCAAACGTTTTTGACTGGTGGCTCCTTTGACCTACTGGGCCACTGGCCGCAGCTCCCTATTTGGACTACAATCATATACATTGTATAGGGCTGTGGGTTTTTCATAAGGATTCTGTGACAGTCCCCCCCCCCAGGGGAGCCACAGCTCACAGTTTGGGAACCAAGGGCCTAATCTGATATAACAAGGCAATTTTGAATTACCCTCACCCTTGGGAGGACTCCATGCTCCAAGAGCTGCCCCACCTTTTGTCTAATTACAGCCTTGGAAGCGATGAAACAAAGGGTCTCCTTCAGCTGCAATCCTATACGTATTTTCCTGGGTGTAAGTCCCACTGAAGACAATAGGTCTGACTTCTGCATAGACATAGCTAGGATTGTGCTGTCTGCCCCTATTTTCCGCTACTGGAGCATGTCATGGCAATGTGTGGGGAGGGAAACAGAACAGAGGAAAATCCTCCCATCTGTTCCTACTGTTTGTTTCTCCTCTGCCTTACTGCCATCAAGACATGTAAGGAGAGGGTGGAGAATTTCTCCAATGTCCCAATCCTACCCCCTCCCCAGCCAATGTAATTAGCATTGTGCTTTTTGGAGGCTGCTTTTTGGCTGCCATAAAACAGCCTCCATCAGTAAGTGCAGTGGGCCCACTGGCAGGGAAGCCACAGTGACCTCCCACATGCTTGTGTGAGGACTCACAGATACCTGTCAGAACAGGTAAGCCTATGCAGGGGGATGGAGGCAGGTGGGGAGGGGGTTGAACAGGGCAGGGGAGAGTGGAACAGGAGCAGGTGGGCAGGACGGTGCATGCCAAATCCCTGACCCCTTCCCGGGCCTGATCTGCCTTCATGGAGCAACGTGGACTTGAACCAGTGATTGAGTTGAGTTAGTGAATGCTGGGGCTTACCCTGGGGCAAGGGAACAAATGTCCCTTTACCCCAAAGAGACCTCCAGCAGTCCAAAATCCCCCATGGCATGCAGCTTAAGCCCCATTCCCATGCAGGGGTTTAGGTAGGATTTGGAAGGATTCTCAGACCTTAGGAATTTGACTCTCTCCCACCAAGCGGCAGAATTTCTGAGCTTCAAGAATTCCGCTGCAGAGCTAAACCAGGAGAAATTCACCAACATCCTTTCTTATAATAGAGTGTGTTTTCTGAAGAAGAAGAAAAATACAAAACAATCTAATTTGTTAACACTATAACTTAGAAAATAGCATCTTTTGGTTCAGTTTGTAAACCAGGACTGAGATTCCGATTTGCTGCAACTGGGGAAAAAAAAATAGCTTGCTTTCTAAATGGCAAGTGAAAGATTTTGAATGTAATTAAACATCTCTTCTTGAATTGGACTGCTCTGGTGCATCTTCATAAGCTGTGATTTATGAACAAGGAAGAACTCAAGGGAGCTATTTACCAATTTTGACTCATTTTATTCATATCATTTTTCCACCAGCATTCATATTAAAGGGGGGGGGGAGAAAACAGCAGCAGCAGCTTCAAGACAGCAGACAACAGTGAAGCAGGTTCCACTGTAAAATGATAGTTGATTTTGAATGGTGGGCAAGGTCAAATTTTGCCTAAAGAAAATGCCTTATCACAAACGTGTGTCAGGTGAGATCAGTGGTGTAGCCTTCGTTTTGCTACCACCTCCCAGAATGGCTCCAAAGGGGAGGTGGATGACCCACTTGCATGGCACGTTAGTTCAAAGCTTAGTGCTTTGCACCCCTCTGGTTATGCCACTGGGTGAGATCCATAGTCTGCAGTACTTAAGAAACAAGTTACTGAAATTCCCTTTCCTATACAGTTTCTAAAAGCGGGTGCATTGTGTTCCTTTGCTCTTCAATCCACTCTAGTAATGAACCGGAAACTGGGGGACCATGTCTTCCCCCAACTTTATTTGTTTATGTTAGGGCCCAACCCTATCTGACTTTCCAGCACTGATGTGACCACAATCCAGCCCCCCAAGGTAAGGGGAAGCATGACCTTGAGGAGGCCTCCATGGCTGTTTGCAGCACACACCCCATTGGCATGGTTCCATCAACAGTGGAACGTTGCATAGGATTGGACCTATCAAGCTTACAAACATGGAAGGCAGGTCAGTTTGGTCTGAGTCCAACAATGCAAAATGTCTTCACTTTTTTGCAGGCTGTGTATCACATTCCCCACCATAGGAGGCAGCGCATGCCTTTTTGTTACAGTTGCTTTGGCATGAGTGATGTGGAATAGGATTGGGCTGTTTGATGAAGATGTTAACATAAGAACAGCCCCACTGGATCAGGCCATAGGCCCATCTAGCCCAGCTTCCTGTATCTCACAGCGGCCCACCAAATGCCCCAGGGAGCACACCAGAAAGCAAGAGACCTCATTATGGTGCCCTCCCTTGCATCTGGCATTCTGACATAGCCCTGGGACACCTTCCTTATGAGGAAAGGCTATGGTGTTTGGGCCTCTTCAGTCTAGAAAAGAGGCGCCTGAGCGGGGACATGATTGAGACATACAAAATTATGCAGGGAATGGACAGAGTGGATAGAGAGATGCTCTTTACACTCGCATAACACCAGAACCAGGGGACATCCACTAAAATTGAGTGTTGGGAAGTAGTTTTTTACTCAGTGTGTGGTTGGTCTGTGGAACTCCTTGCCACAGGATGTGGTGATGATGTCTGGCCTAGATGCCTTTAAAAGAGGATTGGACAAGTTTCTGGAGGAAAAATCCATTACAGGTTACAAGCCATGATGTGTATGTGCAACCTCCTGGCATCTAGACCAGATGCCGTCACCACTAATTCATCCACTTTTCCCTGATCCCAGGTCTTGCTGGTGTCAATGCGGGTCTTGCTGGTGTCAATGTGAGGCTGTCAACGACAGCCACTCTTTATAACCTTCATAGATCTCACGAAGGCTTTTGACCTGGTCAGCAGGGATAGCCTCTTCGATTCTCCTCAAGACCGGATGTCCACCCAGGCTCCTCAGCATTGTCAGGTCTTTCCTGTAGTCTTTGATGACTCCACATCAGACCCCTTTGACATCCGAAGCGGAGTGAAGCAGGGCTGTGTTCCTGCGCCGACCTTGTTTGGGATTAAATAAATAAATAAATGATGGGTTCCATAAAACAGAATAGGTAAATTCAAGGCGTTTCCACTCAGTCTTTTGCCTATTACACTATGCTAGTATACTGAGTGGATTTCTGAGCTGAATTGAGCTTCCCTGAATTAAGGGAAGTAGCGGCTGAACTGTTTTAGCATGGGCTAAAACATGATGTGCAGTCAGTGGGGGAAAAAAATTGAGATGACTACTTAGGCATGCTTTGAAAGCTCACGATGTGTCCTGAAACCATTCATTACTGCATTACTGCAACCTGAGGTGGTTTGAATTGTTCCTCTGCTATATGCTCAAAGTTTCCAATGCTTTCAGTGAACATTGTTGCCATGTACCAGAATCTCATTCACTCTCAGGTTTCCTGTGTTAATGAGAAGTAAAGATAACAAAAGGAAAAAAACATAACTCCAAGTGTGCATCTTATTAAAGAAGATCACCATGGGCTATGAACACACAATGCAGATTCCATCTGTGCCAGATCGTTTGCAAGGCTGCAGGTGTTTAGGAGTGACTCAAGGTTGAATGAGAATGCATTATAGTCTTACAAGGCACTCATCAAATTAGACGTTCTTCAAAAAAGCAAACAAACACGGATGCTTAAGAGACGGCACCCGTGGACGTGAGGAGCAAATATTCTAGACCATTCACAACTGATTGTGATATGTGCTTTTCTAGTTTGGCATGACTGTCGTTCTTTATGAGAGGTTCATTATGAAAGTTGTTAATGACCTTGCACTGTGTTTATCAAGAGAATAATGCCTAATCCTGCTGCTTTGATGCAGGATCTGTGTCTGTGTGTGCGTAGAATAGAATGGTATGGTATATTATATAAAACAGTATACAGGGAGGCCCCCATATATGCAGTTTCAGGTATCTACCAGTTTGGGGACTGTCCCGTCCAAATATTCCAACTCCCTTTGCCCGCTTTTTGGCTAATTAACACCCTCCTTTTCCAAGAATAACAGCTGCGGTGTGCAAAGGAAACAAACATAACTCCTTGTCAGTTGAGCAATTAACACGAATTTATTGCTACAAACACACTCCCAGCAATTCCTCTTGTCCAGAGGCTTTCCCCTCCCCAGAACTCCACTTAACTTAGTGGGTAAAGGTCCAAAGCCTCCAGTCCAAGTCCAATCCAATCTCCAAAGCACAGTCCAGTCTTCTGAAGCAGAGTCCCTCCTCTCCAGCAGTGTCCAGCAGAGTGTCTCCTCCAGCAGGGTCCTGGCAGTCCTCTCTTCTGTGTCCTCCAGCAGAGTCCTGGCAGTCCCCTTTTCCCATAGGTTTGGGTCAGCTAGCCTCTTGGTCAGATTCCCTCTGGGTCAGGTTAGCCTTTGGTCTGGTCAGCTCTTTGCTCCTTCTGAAGCTGCCTTATATCCTTCAGCCCCTTGTTAAGTCCAAATGCAGCTCAGCTGTGACCTACCTTGTTAACTCATTCAAAGTCCCATCAAGGTCAAATGAAGCTCAGGTATCCATCCAGGTCTCCATTGGCCTTGATTGATTACAGCTGTGGAGCCATCCCTGCCCTTCCCAGACCTGTCAAACAGCTGTCAAAACATGGAATCGCTGTCAACACCACATCATCCACCTGATGATCTTCTGATCTTCCATTACAGGGACCCCCTCTCCCCCGCACCTCTTTAATAATCATTTTAGAAAGTTAACCGGGTGAAAATTGGCTTGCTTAAACAACTTTTTAAAATGTTTTAATGGGCACTGGGGACATAGGGGGCACAGGGGGTGGGGCAAACCCCACTCCCTCTGTGCGCCCCCCAACCCCATGTGCCCATTAAACTATTTTAAAAACTAACTGGGGCACCTTCTTTTTTTAAAAGCTTAATTTTTGTTCTATGTGAATAAAACAGTTTTGAAAAGTTACTGGGATGCCGTCTTGTTTAAACAGACTGCCTTTGCAGCTGGGAGGGAACAGACGTGAGGTCTTTCTGTTGATCTCACTGCTGTTCTCGGTAACCATTCCTGCTGCTTAAGGAGAACACCACTTCCTTCTCCTTAAGCAGAAGGAATGGTTAAAGAGAACACCAGTGAGGTCAACGGGAAAAGATCACGGCTGTTCCTTCCTGGCTACAAAGGCAGCCTGTTTAAATAAGAAAGCGTGTGGGGGGCAGCCCACAGTGGTGGTCGCCCCCACTCCATGTGTCCCTTATGCGTCCCGCATGCGCCTCTTTTATAAACTTAAAATAGTTTTATGGGCGCATGGGGGAGTGTGTGGTTGTCCCACCCCACACACCCCCATGCACCCATTACATCATTTTAAACATTTAACTGGGGGAAAAATTGGCTTGATTTTCACCCGGTAAGTGTTTAAAGTAGTGTAATGTGCACGTGCGGGAGCTGCACAGGGTGGGGGAAGGCATCCGCAGTATCCGCGTTCCCCCAGTATCCGCAGGAGGGTCTAGAACAGAACCCCTGAGGATATTCAAGCATGCCTGTATAAATAATCTAAGTAATAATCTTTCAGATGCAGCCTCCAACCTGATAGATGAGGAGAATGATCCCCTTAATGCATTATAGGGAAGGTCTTACAGGATTATTGAGGGGAGAGGAGTTGAAAAGAAAGGAGATTTTTCAGCGGAAGTGACATGGAATTATTAAAAGGGTGAATAATGGGACGTGTTTGGGGTTTTTCCTTGGCTGAATTCCCATAAAAGTCAGAGCACAGCTGGCAAGTCCACATTTTGGGTAAGGGAGTTGGCTTATTAGAAAATGGCAACAACCACTGAGGCAAGCTTCCCAGCCTTCCTTCCCTAATTAAACAGCTATGCAACTAATTAGTATCTACTTGGAAAGGGAGATGTTCTGCTCCCGTCTTCTTACGTATCACAGTCATTGGAATTTGGGAGAGGACACTAACTAGGACTGTCCCTTTTTATCAGATCCTGGCTCAGATACTCCCTCCCTCTGGACAGGAGATCTCCCTCTGGAGATCCTCCCTCCCTCCCTCCCTCCTTCTCTCAGGCATTCCTGTGTCCTGCTAAACCCAAGTTGTTGTAGAGCCTAGAGCCAGGTTCATTTCTCTAACTGGAGAGAGTGAACATTTGTCTGAAGCCATCTGGTTGGCCTGCTGCGGGAAGCAGAATACTGGACTAGATTGACCTTTTGTCTGATCCTGCCAATAATATAGTCTTATGTTCAGGGCTTCAGTCGGCAGGCAGATATCATGCAGCCAAGGGCTCGGTTCCACCATCACTTTTTGTAAACAGAATGTGGGGAGGTGGGGGCTATTTGGAGAACAGCGAAATGGGTGGCAAGTTCCCCTTGTGCGCTATCATGTAAGCCATGATGTGTATGCGCAACCTCCTGGTTTTAGAAATGGATTATGTCAGAATGCCAAATGCAAGGGAGGGCACCAGGATGAGGTCTCTTGTTATCTGGTGTGCTCCCTGGGGCATTTGGTGGGCCGCTATGAGATACAGGAAGCTGGACTAGATGGGCCTATGGCCTGATCCAGTGGGGCTGTTCTTATGTTCTTATGTTCTTATGCTATCACGTTCTGCCTTGTTGGGTCACTGCAGTTCTTCTCTAGATGAAGGTTTGATTCCACAGTATGGATGGAAGAAGCTCTTGGTGTTTGCCCCAACACATAAGCTATGTGCTTCGCCACTCTGCACTCCTGCAGTTCTTCCTATGATTTTCATGACAATTTTCACCTCAACAAAAAGTGATGTAACATGTTCTGGTCATTTGTCAGCAACGACAAATAATGCAGTTTTTGCAAAAGTAGGATTTTCGAAGACACTATATGGAAAACCAGGATCATTGCACAAGCTACCCATAGAATTCTTTTTAAATCAAAACCCGAAGCATATGAACACGTTCTTCCTCCTGTAAAAACAGTGGAACTACACATGGAATGCAGTTATTGCTCATTATTGTTCCTTATCCAAAGTTGCATCAGCTTGACACCACACTTATTTATTTTTAAAGCAATTATCTCACTTTTCTTAACAATGTAAACCAAAGTGGCTAAGTGTAATCTCCATAAAACTAATCAAAATAGAGTACAGAATGTAATAAACTAACACAGCAGCCCTAATCAGAATGAATATTATCTCCTAACATTTGGCACAAGGATTTTTTGTGCCTTGTTTCCCTATCTGGGTAGCAGGTTTAGAAATTTTTCTTTTTTGTGTGTCTGGAATAACCATTTGGAAATTGGCTGCTATGTTGGGAACACTTGCCTAGTACTAGGAATGAGAGTTTTGTCTCAGGAAAAAAAACGGCAATGAAAAAATCATGGATATTTATTGCATCCTAGTGAGATACCCAAAGGTATTAATGTTCTCCATAGTTCTTCCCAGAAATAAGAACAGTGGTGATTTTGCAGAAAACCCATTGTTCTGGTTTAGAATATGAATGTGTCTAGCTCATAATATTTTGCATGGGGAAAAAGTTTCTGCAGAGTGGATAGTTTTTGGCATGCATTTTTAGTTCAAAACCTGGACACCAATTGCTGGTCCAGTGCCTTCTCTGTAGAGAGGAGATGAAGGCTTCAGGGAATGGTGGGCAAACCCAGTCATGCTCCGAAGCTTTGAAGGAAAAGGAACTGTGGAAGCTTAGCTCTGTCTGAGTGGATGTTAGTATCCAGGACTTAAAGAAGAGATGAGATTTTTTTACCCCAATTTAATATAATGCATTCGATGTTACGCCTCAATGTAGAACTCCTGGTGGAGGAAGTGAGCTTTCCCCCATATGTTCTAAAAATGCTCCTAACGGTGACCCATTTCTGAGCTCAACTGAAGGGAGATCACTGATCACTAGAGAATAGATGTGGGAACTGTGAACATAAGAACATAAGAAGACTCCACTGGATCAGCCCATCTTGTCCAGCTTCCTGTATCTCACAGTGGCTGACCAGATGCCTCAGGGAGCACACAAGACAACAAGAGACCTGCATCCTGGTGCCCTTCCTTGCAACCGTGTTGCTTAATGAGAAGGTACAGGTTGCCTTGGATCTTGTTTTATCCAAGACTTTAAACTACCTTGGTTCCAGCATTGCCTGAATCTCATCTTCCAGGAGGAATACTCAGAAATCAGCTACCTTCAGGAACTATGAAGCATCTGTGTAGATCTGACCAGTGGTGGTCTCTGTGTATAAAAATTTAAGAATCAAGGAACCAAATGGTCAACTGTTTCTATCAGCATCCCAGCACTCTGTGAACCTTCTGAAGGTCATAAGGGAAGTGAATAGTCACTTCTTGTACCCTCCAACTCCTCCTATTGAGCTATAGCAAGAAAAAATGAAGTCTGCCGTAGACTGTAGATCCCCAGAATGTTCTATTCCCTTCTACTACTACTACTACTACTACTACTACTGCTATTATTATTATTATTATTATTATTATTATTATTATTATTATTATTATTATTATTATTAACTTTATTTTTACCCCGCCTTTCTCCACGGAGGGACTCAAGACGGCTTAAATTAAACAAATTTAAAAAAAAAACAATTTAAAAACAGATAAAAGCATATTAACAACACATCATAAAAACAGTAGTCAGATAAAAAAAAAGTACTCAGGTAAAAGAGCATAGAGCAGCAAATTATAAAAGGATCAGGCCTGTAACCAGGTTTTTAAAAGGTATTAAAAGATGTTTAAAAGGTGTTAAAAAGGCCAGGAACTCAGAAGTCTTGACTAAACAGAAGAGTCTTCAGGCCTCACCAAAAAATTTCAAGAGAGGGAGCAGTCCTTAAGTCAAGGGGAAGGGAATTCCATAGTGTTGGTGCCACTACTGAGAAGGCCCTATTTCTTGCCACTGCCCCACGTACCTCCCTAGGCGGCGGCACTTGTAAAAAGGCCTTCTCTGATGACCTGAGAGGGCGAGCCGGATTGTACGGGAGCAGGCGATCTCTGAGATACCCTGGTCCAGAGCAGTATAGGGCTTTAAAGGTCAATACCAGCACCTTGAATTGGGCCTGGAAACGAATGGGCATGTTCTACACTTTCTTTGTACTTTCCTCTACTCATCTTCCTTTCTAAGAATGTATACAAGATGGAAGAACAGCTTCCAGGCATGCAGCTGGACCATCTGGAGAAGCAGGGAACCATCCCCCCATCCTCCCCCCCTCCTCCCCTGCTTCTTTAAAAGATTTTTACGGCTCAGTTGTATCCTTGGTCAGCAAGCAGTGTGCAGTGGCTCGAGCTCCATTGCATGCTGTGGGCCAACCAGGGACCAAAATGCAGCAGAGAGGTAAGTAAATGGAATTTTTTTACTCTGCTGCCCTATGGTCCTCAGTGACTCTACTTGAATCCATACCCCTCTTTGGCTGTTGCAAGTCCATGAGGGTCCAAAGGGGCATGTTGAAGCCTGGAAGGAGGCATTGGATAATGATGCCACTGCTGCCACCATTATCCACCCCCTCCAACATGCTCGATCAGCCCTCATCTCCAACCTTAACCCCCTCGCCACCTCAATCCTACCCCTCCCCACCCACCTTCCCACCCACCATCACCAACTTACCTGGCACCAGCAGTGACTGGGCGCTCCAGCGGCACATGTGCCATTTCCAGCCATTCATACTGGTGGCTTCATTTTGTGTGGGTCTCTATGGCAGCAGTGCCAGCGGCCCCCGCCCTTCCATTGATGAAACATGAGTACCATCAGTGAAAGGCCTACATAGGTTTGGGTCATAAACACTTTGTTTGTGAGGAACAACACTGCGGAGGAAGTTGAAGAGACGGTTGACCACTTCTGAGTTTTTATCATGGGTAATTGATTCAACCTTTGAGAGACAGAGCGTCATCGGTAAACTCAAGTACTCCTGAACAATTTCAGGGATTAATTACTTAATGAGGGTGCATGATTTAAAATAATAATAAATTGGATCCTGATTTTCCCAGCTCCGTCTTGTGAGGAGGTGGCGGTCATGCAATGTCACTATTAATTGAGCAAACTCATTAGAGTTGAGGAAAGGGCATCCTTGAGAAGAGAGCTGTGATGTGCGCTAGGCTCCATGAATTGATTAAGGAAGTGGGGAGATGATTACATAGTTATACTGCTTTCAGTGAAAAGTGTGGCCTTCCTGGCCTGCGGATCTTTCGCCTCTTGCCATCAGTCCTGTAAATAGTCATGTTGCTGGCCTGGCCCTTTGCACTCCAGGCAAGTTTCCTATCAGTTAGACATATTGAGATGCGTGTCTCCTGCATGCCTTACATTAAGCCGAATAAACAGAAATAGAAGATTGACCGTGTAACCCTACTCAAAGACGCTAACTCATTTTCAAGACAAGCCAGAAGGGGCTGGTACATCCGTAGTCATAATTAACTTTCACTATACACCTCGATGGTGTGTACAGTAAGACCCCTTTGGTTGACAAACGCATCTGCCACCTAACATTTGACTTGTCCCATTAGAACATTAGCCTATTCATTAGCCTCTCCAGGGCATGTCCACCAATCACCTTAGCACCTCATCTGCATGTTGGCATATTTATTTCCTCTTCCAGTAAGCATTAGGATGCTTATTGGAAGCCCCGTGATAGACACCAGCAAACCCCTTTGTTGTGTGACATTTACGCTGGCCCTTTGTTTCAGTCCTGAGTCTGTAGTTAAACCTTCCTCTCCTTTCCAAGGGTATGATCTGTTTCTCTTACCAGGACAGAGTGCTTGAAACTGTTACAGCAGTGATGTTAGCTCGTGAAGGACATTGCCGCGAGTTGAACTGACAGCAACCCTGCAGCAATGTGATTGCATCACTGCTCAGTGCTCAATTCTTGCTCACCAACAGTTTGCAGGTGAAAATAGGGACTCTCTTATACTTAGAATACTCCCATTTTTAAAAAAATTCAGACTGAAGATTACAACCTGAATTCCTCCCTCTACTACAGCGCATTGCTAAAGCCTTAGACATAAGAACATAAGAAGAGCCCCGCTGGATCAGGCCAAAGGCCCATCTAGTCCAGCTTCCTGTATCTCACAGTGGCCTAGCAGGTGCCTCAGGGAGCACACAAGTCAACAAGAGACCTGCATCCTGTCACCACTCCCTCGCATCTGGCATTCTGAGGTAGCCTACTTCTAAAACAAGGAGGATACACATACCCATCAAGGCTTGTAACCTGTGATAGACTTTTCCTCCAGAAATCTCTCAAATCCCCTTGTAAAAGCATCTAGGTCAGGCACCATCACCACATCCTGTGGCAAGGGGTTCCACAGACTAATTACACTCTGGGTAAAAAAAAATTTTTCTTTTTGTCTGACCTAACTCTCCCAATACTCAATTTTAGTGGATGTTCACTGATTCTGGTGTTGTGTGAAAGGGAAAAGAAAATCCCTCTGTCCACTTTATCCCCTGCATAGTTTTGTATGTCTCAGTCATGTCCCCCCTCAGATACCTTTTTCTAGACTGAAGAGTCCCAAACTCTGTAGCCTTTCCTCATAAGGGAGGTGCCCCAGCCCAGTATCATTTTACTTGCTCTCCTCTGCACCTTTTTCATTTCCACTATATCCTTTTTGAGATGTGGTGACCAGAACTGGACACAATACTGCAGGTGTGGTCTTACCATCTATTGGCAATTATTGGCAATTTATTCTCGATCCCTTTTTTAATGATCCCAAGCATGGAATTAACCTTCCTCATAGTTCACACACGCTGGGTTGACACTATCTTCAAGGGTCCATAACAGTTTCCTTTTTGGAAATTTAAGACTGTTTGGAACAGGGGTGCCCAAACCCCAGCCCTGGGGCCACTTGCGGCCCTCGAGGCCTCTCAGTGCAGCCCTCAGGGAGCCCCCAATCTCCAATGAGCCTCTGGCCCTCCAGAGATTTGTTGGAGCCCACACTGGCCTGACGCAACTGCTCTCAGCATGAGGGCAACTGTTTGACCTCTTTGCGTGAGCTGTGGGATGAGGGCTTCCTCCACTGCATGCTGTTTCACATCTGTGATGCAGTAGCGGCAGCAAAGGAAAGGCCAGCCTTGCTTTGAGCAAGGCCTTTGATAGGCCTTGAGCAATTGCAAGACCTTCATTCATTCATATAAGTTCATCTTTAATATATTCATTTATGTAAACTTATGTAAATTAATTCTTCCCCCCCCCGGCCCCCAACACAGAGAGACGATGTGGCCCTCCTGCCAAAAACTTTGGACACCCCTGGTTTAGAAGGATGCTCAGTCTCACAGTATATCTGGTTGTACTTATTGTAGAACAGTTGCAACTAGAGATGTCAGTAACAGCAGAAACAGCACAATCCTAGGCAAGTTATTCAGAAGTTCTGTCAATGGGATCTGCCAACTTTCCCCTCTGTGTGTTCATAGAAGAGGGCTATAGATTTTAGCAGGGCAGATACAACGATAAAGATCACACTCAGATTTTTTTTTTTTCCTAATCCATCTTTAATCTCTACCACAGAGACAGGGGAAGATAATCATAGGGCACAAGGAAGGTTCATTGGTAGATCTTTTTAATTCCCTATGTGTAGTGCATCTCTATGCACTTGCCTTGCCTCTGCCAGGCAAATTTTCTGCCGGTTCATCAGACTTCTCTACAGGGAGCAGGCGGTTTGCGCCTGGAGCTCTTGGACTCATTTCCTTCTGGTCTGTTATCTCCACATGTGACACTTACTGACAGTGGATTTGCTAGACGTAAACTGCCTGTAGGCTTTTCTGCCCTCCTACACATCCTGGAAAATCCACTGGCCTTCGGGCCTTTCCCACACATCTGCCACCACCCCAAAAGAAGCCTGATATGATCATAAAGCCCACCTCTCTCCTTTCTCCATCAGCGCATGCATTTTTCTCTCCCACCTCCAGTGCCATCAGATGTGTAATGGGCTGCGCTGAGTTATATCTGCTCATTTTTCATGGGAAGAATAGTGCCAGTCAGGCAAATGGCTTTTTTCAGACCTCTCATTGCTAGGAACCAGGATTCAAGGAAAATCATGCACCCTCATTCTGTCAGATGAGTCCAGACATTCCAAGAAGACTCAAATCCTCAGGGACCATCATTTGCATTATTATAATCCTTCTGTGTAAATGCTGCCTCCCAACATCAGTTCAACCGTAGTTATCTGGAAGATCAACTTTCAAAGATGCAGTTCCGAGGATGATAAATGGGCCCTTCTCTGCCCTTGCTTATGACCTTGCTCATTGGGGGTATTATGCTAGGAGGCAGGGGGCTACATGTGGGCGACAGCAGTGGGCTACTTGTGGGCGACAGCAGTGGGGAGACATAATGTCACCTTATGCACTATGGGCTTGGTTCTTTCATCATCCTAATCAAGACTCCCACCTGGAACCATGCATAATTCCTTACCTTGATGCAACCTGTGGGCTTGGAGGGTCTTGGTTGTCCTTCCTCCAAGATGGACTTGCCGGTAGTGGCATCACTAAGGGGTGATGGGGGCTGTGGGGTGTGTGGACCACACCAGGTGTCACCATCTAGGGGTGACAGGAAAAGCTCCTTAGCCCAGGCCCACCAGGCTTCTCAAGGCAGACTACCCATCCAATAGACCTGACCTCCTGATATACTTGACCTCATCGCCTTTCTCTCCTTTCATGGCTGGAAAAGTCATTTTCCTAGGTCTACCAGGTTACCTCCATCTTTTGCTCTTGTTTCACTCCCATGACAGGAAAAATCTCCAGAACCAGGTCTACCAGGCTTCCCAAGGTGGAACCCAGGTCTACCCACTCAGTAGACCTGACCTCCCAGTCAGTCTGTCCTCTGTCTTCTCCATGAGGCCAGGTCTACTGGATGGGTAGCCTCCCTCCTATCTACCAGATGGGAGGGAGGGAGATGGCCAACTGGCAGATCAAGAGTACCCAGAGTTCAAAAGACGGTGTGTCACCATGAGATTCTGCATGGGTGACATCAACCGTAATGATACCACTGCTTGCAGGCCCTAGGCAAGGTTCAGGTTTTATCCTTCCTGAATAAAGTAAAGGTTATTTGAGTCATCAATTTGTAGACTTCACTGTAAATGCCTTCCAGCCAGAATCATAGTATACCTGCATCTTCTCTTTCTTCCTGCAGGGGTAACAGGTAACAAACCCAAACAAATCATTTGCCATTCCTTTGATCTAAGTTTCCCCACATCCACTTAGAGGCTACCACTTATGGGAAGGCAGAAAAATTTCAGTATCATAACATCACTTCACAGTTTTATTCCCTTTTACTACATGTGGCCAGGAGAGAGCTGAGGAAAAGACCCAGAGCTGCTGCTTTCCGTGGTAGCCACGCAGCAACTATCAGGTCTCATTCTGCCCAAGATTAAAAATATAATGTCTAGGAACACACAGCAGCTACTTCACATATTGCTCCTTCCTTCTTGTGGATATATTGAGAATATAACACTGTGTGCTTCTGAGTGGCCTCGATATTCAAAGCACATCAACAGAGGGAAAGCTGCAAAATGATCTGATTTTTTTTTCAGTCCATTGAAAGGAATTGGGAAAACTGAAGAGTAATAATCCTGTGTGCAATAGGCTATTATTACTATCTGTCACATACATTTTCCAAGAAAGTAACTCCTGCTTATAGCTGCACTGAATTGGTCCAATTTGGAGTATTTTGCTTTCGAATATAAATAGTCTCCTTTCACTCATTGATAAAAGGGGCGCTTTTTTGCCTCTCCTTTCAGTTGCTGAGGTTAGATCTTTTATTAGCATTTTCCCCCTACTGAATTTGATATTTTCCTACAATATACATCTCAGCCAGCAGGCACGGTCAGCCTCTTGCGTTGGGTTCACCTATGAGCAAAAACAAAAACAAAAACATGCTGACAGTTAGAAAAGAGGTCAACCCTCCCCCCCTACCATAAATTAAAACTTGTGTCCTAACAGCAATTTAGCCCAAAGTGTACCTTGCAAGGTGAACATAGAACTGAAATAAGGCCTCTTATCTGTTCAGTCCAGGTCTGTCTTATTGCTATGATTCAAAAAAAAAAAAAAAAACCCCTAACATCCAGTGGCAGTTTAATTTGTAATACATCAAAACCAGATATTCGCTCTTGAAGTGGATAGTGGCTATCAGATTGCAAAGCATATAATTTCTGTTTCATCAGGACGGGTTCTATTATAGCTTGATGCCCTCTTGCTGTAGCAAACCTCTATAATGGCAAAAAAAAAAGAAAAAGAACTGTCTGCCTGCACTGAAATATAAAAGGGGTGACTTGACCTTTAAATATACCTATTAATCATTCCCAATGGATCTTTTCCACCAAGGAGACAGCATGGGGTGTAGATGTCCCTTTAAGATGCAAACATGCATCTGAAAATGTTGCAACACAATAGACGGTGACCAATCTCTTTATGTGTAAAATAAAGGGATGTAAGCACATTATTCATTTTAGCTGAAGAATGTGGGGGGTTGGCAACCTTCAGTCTCGAAAAACTATGGTATAAGCCAAATGGGTGCAAACATCCCCCCCTCCAACTTCATCATCTTTATTTCAGGTTGAAAAATTGTTAGAAAAATTGTTAGAGGACCTTTAGGAGAGGCATTAATAGGGCAAACCTACTGATGGGAGTGATCAAAAGGGCAAATCAACTGATAAGAACATAAGATCAGGCCAAAAGCCCATCTAGTCCAGCTTCCTGTATCTCACAGTGGGCCACCAGACGTCTCAGGGTGCACACAAGACAAGAAGATTTCTGCATCCTGGTGCAACCTTTCATCTGGCATTCTGCGGTGTCCTATTTCTGAAACCAGAGGTTGCACCTACCAATCATGGCTTGCAACCTGTGATGGACTTTTCCTCCATAAATCTGTCCAATCCCCTTTTAATAGTCATCTATGCCAGATTGGGTATTTTCTCTTTCTTTACTGATGAGAGACTGTGGTCTAAGCCTACAGCACCTGGTATTCCCAAGCGGTCTCCCATCCAAGTACTAACCAGGCCTGATGCTGCTTAGCTTCTGAGATCAGACAAGCTCAGGCATGTGCAGGGTAACAGTTGCTGCTAACACACTGATGAGAGTGATTATGTTGCCAGCTGCTGGCAGGCACCCTCTTCAGTTCAACTTCTTTCCTAGAAAATGCCAGAGTGAAGCAGGAAGTATCCTGAAAATATTCTATAAAGCAATGCTTTTTGGTGCCTTCGTGGTAGGAAGTAAAAATTGCATTGCACAAAAATCGCATCCGCTACCAGAATGCAATCCTGCCAACACTGGAACCAAATGAACAGCTGCAGAAAAAGGTGATGGAGGGCTTCACTGTGAGCATATGAAGCTTCCTTATTCAGAGCTGGACTAAGTCCTTGGAGCTCAATATTGTTCAGCTGACAGCATCTCTTGAGTTTCTAGCTCCGCCTGTGCTCTTCCACTGAGCTCTGGCCATTAGGCTATAGTTATGTGCCTTTGTGCATTTCCGCAAGTTTAAAAAACAAAAAAACGTACAAACCTACTTAATTTATTTTGCTCGTGAGCAGTTTGCAGAACTGGTAATAAAATTTCATTTCTTGATAAAGGGTCCATTTGCAGTAGCTGTACCTTACGTAGTCTGATGCTCCTGTGAGTATGTGTGCTATTAATTTTGTATCCTGTCTCCATTACCATTGAACTTTGGGTTGTTTTCATGATTTGTGGTCCTGGTCTGTTCACACTGAGCCCATGTCCATGTTCTCATCCTTAAAAATAGGGATCAGAACACAGTTTTTTTAGACAAAATACATGTCTTGGAGTTACCTATGTCAGTGAACTACACACTTGCAGCTGCCTTTGCTACTTTCACAAAAAGAAATAGACAAGGAAAAACACCCTTGGATTCAAAGCTCAAATTACTTGAAGTGGACACAGGCAGCCCAATCCTGAGCTGCCTGGGGCGCACGGCTGCAGTGGCGCCGAGAACGGCTGCTGCCACATCCTGTGCGCCTCAGCCTGCCACGGGCAGCGCCTCGTTCCCTTCTCCTGGGTAAGGGAAGCAGCCATGCAAGGGGGCTACTCACTTTACCTCCGACCAAAAGGTCAGCGGTAAATTAAAGGCGTTCGGGTAGGGCGCCGAACCCTACACAAACGGACAGGATCCAGTGGAGCTGAGCTCTGCAGGACCTGCCTCCTGCCTCCCTGCTCTCTCCCCATGGCATGCCCCCCGCCTGCCCTCTCCGCCCCCCGCCTCCCCATCACACCTCCCGCCTGCTCTCTCTCTGCCCTCCCCACGCCTTCCTCCTCCCCGGAAGGACTACTCCTGGCCCCCCCTCCTCACCCCCACTTACTGTACCATGGCTCGGCAGTCCGTGAGACTGCCGAGCAGCAGAAGACAGTTGCCTGCCTGGCACTAGCCCAGGGCCAGCCAGCGCTGGGCTAGCACGGACACTGGCCCAGCAGTAAGCCTCACGGACATGCGTTACGGCACGTTTGCTACCGTGCAGAGCTCAGGATTGGGCTCTGAGTCAGTTGCAAATTGGTTGGCAACCTTCAGTCTCGAAAGACTATGGTATAAACCTGCAGCACCCGGTATTCCCAGGTGGTCTCCCATCCAAGTACTAACCAGGCCTGACACTGCTTAGCTTCCAAGATCAGACGAGATCGAGCATCCGCAGGGTAACAGTTGCAAATTACTTGTTAAAATACTTAATGAAAGCAGTCCTGAAGAGATCTTCTGCAGTCATTTGGGCTTTATTTAATGCTTAGATTTGCAATTAATTTTTAAAAAGCCGCCTCAGGGATCTGTTTTCGTGTGAAGCGTAGTTAACTCCCAAGTTCAACTGAAAAACCAATGAAACAGGTTAGTCATAACTGATTTATGCCCCATTCTTTTCAACCAACTTTACTTGGAACATAGTCAAACACTGTAATATGTCAGACGTTAATTACATTAAAACATCAGTGCCAAATAACCCTCCCTTTGAGACAGATTTTTTATAGCACAATTAGTAGGATACTAATAGTATCCTATAGTGAGATAGTGCCTGTATATATTTTCAAATATCTCTGTGCCAATGTAAGGACCAGAAAGTTCCTTTTAAAAAGTGAACACTGAAAATTTCAGCAAGTGCCTCTGGCATCTGCAGGGTTCTCTATAGCTACCACCCAGCTAACAGAAGCACTTTTCAGGCAGCCTAAGAACTTAGGGAATGTAAGTAGGGAACTTAAGAACTTAGGGAATGAATGTAGGGAGAGGAGGAACAAGACTGTGGAAGCCAGCTCTGACCCCTGCACTGATGTACTCCTTAGCCATCCCTGTACTCCCTGATCCTCCCAGGTTCACAGTCTAGGGCAGCATCTAATGTGGGAACACACCCAGTATTCAAAATTGCAGCTGGATGTGCCTGAGTTCAGTAGTGAACAGGCAGCCCAGTCCTAACCAGTGCTGATGAAGTTGGGCCAGTGTGGTCATGCTGCATCCTATGCTTGAAGTGAGCAGGCTGGAGGTCTCCTTGAAGTAAGGTTTATCCCCTTGCCCTGGGGAAAGCCCCACCCTACAGAACAGGTCTACTCAGACCTGTGCCTGCTAAATAGCCAACTCAAGTCTGAGTTGAGCTGCGGCCTAGGGAGGGGATAGGATATGGCATGCTTATCCTCTCAGGACCTGATCTGCCCATCCTCCACCTCGCCCCACCCTCCACTCTTGTTACACCCCCTCCCTGCCTTCTCCCTGCCCCTGCGCTACTTGGAGCAGCTCTTACCTACTCTGACACACATTCCTCCTAGTACTGACAGGACAGCACAGGCCTTCCTGCTGGCACTCCTATCTTATGTTCTGTCACAACAAACTTTATGGCACGTTTGTGACAGCACATACTAGCGCAGCGGTCGCTGCACCATCCTAGGACAATTATAGCATTGTGCAATCAGATACATTCATTAGACAAATGAAACTAGAGAAGCAATAATTTTTATTCTTCCATGTTTCATGCACACACATGAGTAAGCAACAGTGCCTTGGTGCAAGGAGGGAGGGCAGAGCAGGAGGTGTGTGCCACATGGGGCAGGTAGGTCATCAAAGTAGCTTCTGGCCATCAATCTCTGACAACATGTGCTTTTTAACACACTCACACACACACGCACATAGCGTCTCAAGAAAACATACACCCACTTTATAGTGTCAAATTTGTGATGTTATAATTTGCACATATACTGCATTTGGTATACACTGAAGCAGTTGCTTGACCAAGTTAAATAATTGATTGATTGATTGATTGGTTGATTGATTGATTGATTGATTGATTGATTGATTGATTGATTGATTGATTGATTGATTGATTGATCAGACCAAGTGCTCAAAATATTTCTCATTGGCACCTGTACATCACGGACATATTTGACCACCAACATGTGTGCTGGGATGGGCTAATATCAATTTAAGGGTAACCTCGAAGCAAGCAAACAAAAAAGAATCCCAAGACTTAACAATAATTGTGTTTCAGGCCTTTGCATACCAGGATTCAATTTGTAGGTATGCCCCACTGCCTAATCTCACTGCATCCCAGGAGGACAATGTTACTTTCTCTGGGCCTTTCAGATGAGACAGACCATAAGCCAAACTTATTTACGGTGGGGTGAGACTTGCTACGTTGTAAAACTCCACAGTCAGGGAATTAGAGGACAGGTCCTCTCATGGATTGAGAACTGGTTGGAGGCCAGGAAGCAGAGAGTGGGTGTCAATGGGCAATTTTCACAATGGAGAGAGGTGAAAAGCGGTGTGCCCCAAGGATCTGTCCTGGGACCGGTGCTTTTCAACCTCTTCATAAATGACCTGGAGACAGGGTTGAGCAGTGAAGTGGCTAAGTTTGCAGACGACACCAAACTTTTCCGAGTGGTAAAGACCAGAAGTGATTGTGAGGAGCTCCAGAAGGATCTCTCCAGACTGGCAGAATGGGCAGCAAAATGGCAGATGCGCTTCAATGTCAGTAAGTGTAAAGTCATGCACATTGGGGCAAAAAATCAAAACTTTAGATATAAGCTGATGGGTTCTGAGCTGTCTGTGACAGATCAGGAGAGAGATCTTGGGGTAGTGGTGGACAGGTCGATGAAAGTGTCGACCCAATGTGCGGTGGCAGTGAAGAAGGCCAATTCTATGCTTGGGATCATTAGGAAGGGTATTGAGAACAAAACGGTTAGTATTATAATGCCGTTGTACAAATCTATGGTAAGGCCACACCTGGAGTATTGTGTCCAGTTCTGGTCGCCGCATCTCAAAAAAGACATAGTGGAAATGGAAAAGGTGCAAAAGAGAGCGACTAAGATGATTACGGGGCTGGGGCACCTTCCTTATGAGGAAAGGCTACGGCGTTTGGGCCTCTTCAGCCTAGAAAAGAGACGCTTGAGGGGGGACATGATTGAGACATACAAAATTATGCAGGGGATGGACAGAGTGGATAGGGAGATGCTCTTTACACTCTCACATAATACCAGAACCAGGGGACATCCACTAAAATTGAGTGTTGGGCGGGTTAGGACAGACAAAAGAAAATATTTCTTTACTCAGCGCGTGGTCGGTCTGTGGAACTCCTTGCCACAGGATGTGGTGCTGGCGTCTAGCCTAGACGCCTTTAAAAGGGGATTGGACGAGTTTCTGGAGGAAAAATCCATTATGGGGTACAAGCCATGATGTGTATGCGCAACCTCCTGATTTTAGGAATGGGTTAAGTCAGAATGCCAGATGTAGGGGAGAGCACCAGGATGAGGTCTCTTGTTATCTGGTGTGCTCCCTGGGGCATTTGGTGGGCCGCTGTGAGATACAGGAAGCTGGACTAGATGGGCCTATGGCCTGATCCAGTGGGGCTGTTCTTATGTTCTTATGTTCTTATGTTTTTTGAACACAGTCCCTTTAATTCAGACATATGTTGCCCTTAATTCTGACTGATAACAGCTGGTGAATACAGGACTTCTCCCTTTCCAAATGTCCACCTTGAAGGTTGTGTTGTTCATCTGCGTCTACTTACTGGGTGATGTTTCTGCTTCAAGAACTTCAGAAATAGCTGTAGGACAACCTTGAAAATCAGACTGAGATAGAGCCTACCCCCCCCCCCAGCATTATTTTATGCTGTCAATCTGTTTTAGCAATTCAATAATTTACCAGCTAGAAAGACTTATCTAAATATAATATTTTTTCCCCCCAAAAGTTTTATTCGAGATATTGGGCAAAGCATAATTTCAACCCTTAAGCGATAGGTAGCTTTTGCCAGTGAGCTCAGTGATAGTACACAGTACACCTTGGATGAAAATCAACCCATTTTCTCAGTACTATATATAACTACTCTTAATATTTTATGTGGAGGGAGGAACTGAATTCATAAATAATAAATCCAAACCTCCTAGGTGTAGAATACATATGAACTGAGAGTTTGTGGGCAAGGAAAAAGGATCACAAGTATAATGTTACACCAGTATTTTAATGCTAAATACAAGTATTTGCTTCCCCTGGAGCAGATTCAAATCGCCAGTCATTAATGTCCATGCCCAAATCATCAGAGGCTGTCTTTTGATCCTTGCTTAATCAATTTACAAGCTCTTGGAGATCAAAACAGAAATGGTAAATGGCTGATCATTAGTCCAACACAAAAACTATACCAAAGGAAAAGAATTCATCATTTCCAGTTGGATCCTGTGCTTGCGTAGATGAAGTAATGTCTCATAGGAGGTCACATAAGTGACCTTAAGGAGGGTAGTGACCCATTATTAACAGTATTTATTAACAGTATTTATATATCCCATCCAAGGACCCATAGTTGCCATTAGTTTGACACTTCTGGGTGTTGTCATCACCGTCAAAGGCATGTAGGTGAAAAAAAAAACCCTTTTCTCCTTACATGCATGTGGAAGTGAAACCCATGCGCTGCCTCCCACGCATTCTCGGCATCACCTGGCAGGACAAAGTTCCTAACAACACAGTTCTGGAACGTGCTGGAATCCCTAGCATGTATGCACTGCTGAAACAGAGACGCCTGCGTTGGCTTGGTCATGTCGTGAGAATGGATGATGGCCGGATCCCAAAGGATCTCCTCTATGGAGAACTTGTGCAAGGAAAGTGCCCTACAGGTAGACCACAGCTGCGATACAAAGACATCTGCAAGAGGGATCTGAAGGCCTTAGGAGTGGACCTCAACAAGTGGGAAACCCTGGCTTCTGAGCGGCCCGCTTGGAGGCAGGCTGTGCAGCATGGCCTTTCCCAGTTTGAAGAGACACTTGGCCAACAGTCTGAGGCTAAGAGGCAAAGAAGGAAGGCCCATAGCCAGGGAGACAGACCAGGGACAGACTGCACTTGCTCCCAGTGTGGAAGGGATTGTCACTCCCGAATTGGCCTTTTCAGCCACACTAGACGCTGTTCCAGAACCACCATTCAGAGCGCGATACCATAGTCTTTCGAGACTGAAGGTTGCCAACACACAGGTCACCACCCTCCTTAAGGAGGTAGCGTCCCAAACAAAGATTGGGAATGCTAGCCCTGGGGCTCGCAACCCCCAGTTTGGAACACTGGATTACAGTTTGACTGAACACAATGGGATAACTTCTGAGCAAAGTGAATGACAGTTTTCAAACACCTGTAGGAATAGGATATTGGTGGAATCGCTGCTTCCGATTACAGTCCCCTTCAACACACCCCAATCCCCACCTCATTCTTCTGGGCATGTGCAACTCCTCACCCTTTCCAGTGGCTGTGGTGAACCTGGGTAGGCAGGCTCTCGGGGACTGGATAAGTGCACGTCCAGTGTAACTAGCACTGCTCCTACACAGAATGAAAGCTGGTATGTATGTTTCAAGTTGGAATCCCAACTCAGTCGCCCTACCAATGCATTTTCAAGGGCAACAGGGAACATCTCTGCAGTGCACTGTTCCCCTTCCATCCTCTCTCTAACTGCTTATTCAGCACTGCCAAATGTAATAGTTAAGTGCCCTGAATGTGTTTGAGTTGTAATGATTCATATCTGTCCGCTGAAGATAACATCTCCTGCCTTTGATGAAAGAGCTCTGGCCCACAAAAACATGGGATTTTGCCCACAATCGATGCATTCGTCTTTAAGGTTTCGTAAGCCTGTTTGCTTGTTTTTGCTGCAGCAGGCTGACATGGCTTCGCTCTGGAAGTTATTCCACAACAGACCCAGAGTGAGACCCAACAGTCACTTAAGTATTCTTAGGATTTTCAAAATGGAAATGAAGAAAAAGAAGCAAATCGGAATACTCATATTCGGCAGGAGTGACATCAGATGTCTGATGCACCGTCAGGGGACGGGCAGGGAGGCTGTAGAGAACCCAGTGCAGGATTTTGCCCCAGTCTTCCAGCAATCTGTCAGCAGCTTTGTATTTGATGGACCAGTGCAGGAGAGGCTCTTTCTGTACAGGAGAAGGCTGGAAGGAGAGGGGGAATTGCAAACACCCTCACTAACTAGCCTGTTGCCCCACCCCCTCTGTTTCTCAGATACTTCAGCCTCTGCTAGCCAGAGGTGCACTTTGCCCTTGTCTCATAGCCTATGGTTCATAGCCCCAGCAACAATATAGGAAGCAGTGTCTGATGATTCACCCCTACTCAAAGCTGACGAGAGAGAGAGCACTGGAAGCAGTAACAATAAGCTAGCAGAGCAAGATACACATTAGTTGTAGCCATGACAGTAGGACACTGATTTTCAGTGAGCTGCAGCACATTGGTGCGCCTCAAATGGTCCGCAGGTGTGCCATGAGAATACGCAAGAGGGTCATTTTTTTTAATAGGACCATTGGGGGATGTGAGCCTCCCACCAGCAGTGTGGCGTGCCTTGTCAATTGTCAAAAAACAGTGTGGTGTGCCTTGACAATTTTATCGCCTTGTCACCGTGCCATGCAGCAGTGTAGCAATTGTGTCTGCCGCCTGGGGCAATGACTCCTGGTGTCACCCCCAAGCACACAGACATGGAAGTGGTTGGCAGTGACATGGTGACGTTCTCTCATCACCGCCAACTACTTCTATGTCTGCATGCACTGACTTGGCCACTTACACACTGCGCTCCGCTTTTGGAACTCGGCAAGAAAGCTGGCAAATTAGCACACACAGACATGGAAGTAATTGGTGGTGACGTCATTGCCAATTACTTCCATGTCTTCACATTCTGACTGGGTCGCTTTCTTGCTGTGCTCTGAAAGCACAGTGCAGCGAGAAAAAGGATGAGTCAGCAGCTTGGCCAATTGGCCGACTCATGTCGCTTATCCGCAGCAACGGTGGCAGGTGTGGCTTCACTACCTTGCTGCCACCCCTGCCACATTGGCGCAGCTGCAGGGCCTCATGAAGAACAGAGTCGGATTGGGCCACCCGCTGGGGTTGTGATTCTGTCTGTGCCTGTCTCGTGCAGTTATTAAGCCAGAGCTTTTTACCTGATATTCCAAAGAGATCTCATTTCCAGGGATCATCCTAACAAAAGCCTGTTTAAGTAACATGCATGATCATAGTATGTTATGGGATAAGAGCTGGACACTCCTGACACTTCACAGCCTCGTTTAACTTTTGCAGTACATCTGAGCATAGTAAGGGTAGGAAAAGGCAATGACACAAAACACGGAGTCACTTCATCTCCATCCCAATTTCCCCCCACAGGTGGTAGTGCTGTCATGCCACTTAAATGTGAGCCAGGTGATGAAGAAATGCCTGGCACTGTGTTCTGGGTGCGAAGTGCTCCTTGACTGAAACAAGCAATTAGATACCTGCAGATTTAATAAAGGGTCAGTTCTGCTCCCATCAATCATAGGCTGTCCGGTTGATTGCTCAACAGTTGGATTCAGATCTCCTCTGTGTGGGATTCTTGCCAGCAATGGATGTGTGCAGAGGCTTGACAGCCTGAAAGGATTGAGAACTCTGCTTCAAATGTCCAGATGGCTCAAAATCTGTTTTTTTGACTTGTTTTGGAATTTTTGGAGCTATCGAGGTATAACCTTTTTCCTTTTCAAATGACAGCACTTTGATACATTTGTGATATATGCATCCTTATCTCAATCCATGAATGGATACCAGGCTATTTCAGAAGACTAACAGCAAAATAGTTGCCCAAGCTATGTGGTTCCCAAACTTACCTGGGTCATGATGCTCCCATGGCTTCTTCCCAGCTAAACCTGGGGAACAGGTAGCAGCTGCTACTGGAGACATCCCATGACACCCCTGTGAGTGTGCTGCAACACCCTAAGACAGCAGTTCTCAGAGTCTCAGGGAGAGTTTGAGCTTCAGTGAGTAAGTGCAGGGGCGGGGGGAAGGCAGCGACACGATCTGCTGGATCGCGCCACTTTAGAGGGGTGCAGGGGCTTGCTACCACTTACCAGAGCCTGCAGCAACCTACCAGGGGTGCAAGGAGACCCCATGCCAGCCTCCGCAGTGCAGGGTCAGAGTCAGTAAAAATTACAATCGTGACCACTTCCATTTCTTGAACACTACAGTGGTTACGATCGCGATTTTGATGGTCTTTGCAGCATGGGGGGGACCTGCGGATGCTGGCATGGGTGCGCCCTGAACCCCCAGGAGGCTGCTGCAGGCTCTGGTAACTGGCAGCAAGCTCTTGCGCCTCTTCAAAGTGGTGCGATCAAGTGGATCGCACCGCTGCCTTCTCCTGCCCCTTAGGAGGCAGAAGTTGGGGCTGTCTGGTTGGGGCGTCACGACACCCCAGTTTGAGAACCACTGCCCTAAGACACATACTTTGAGAACCCCTGCTATATATGTTGTAGTGCTGTCCTTGAGAAGACTCACATCCCAAGAACCACCACGCTTGTGCTTAGTGCACTGCACTAAGCCCTGGTCTGTCCCTCTGTTCTCTAGACAGGCACCAAGCACTATGTAGAGATGTTGAGATTTATATCTCCTGGGCATCTGGAATTAAACAGAAATAAAATATTGGCCATGTTACAATGTGTGGCATTCCCTTCTATTCATTCAAACAGATCCCTGCTAGTCCCACTGGTTTTGTATCAGAATAAGTCCCCATCAGTTTATGAAAACTTTCCACTGAGATATTTTTGTTTCATTCTGATTTTTTCCATAATAGTTTGCACCAGTGGCATTTTATGATCACCTTGGGCCTCCATAGATTTATGATCTTTCATTTCTGGCTTGGCTCAATTTTATCTTAACTAATTGGTTCTAGATAATGATGCTTCATTCGCTTTGTCAGATATATTGGCGGCTGATCCCGTAAGCCTGAGTTCTTGGTTCATTACTGTCTGTGATTTATTAGGCACAAGCATATTATGTTATTTTTGCCATTGTATTACAATCACCAATTCTTTAGCCTGGACCAATAGACTTTTTTCCACATTTGTCTTAATTTCAGAAGCGTATTGTTATCAAATTCAAAATGGCCATGAGCAAATAATTTGTGTAGCAGTGATAAGAATTCAAGCTAGGTTTCTTTGTCTCTAAGTGAAACATCTTTTCAACTTAATATATTGTGTAGAATGATCAATGTTGTTTCTGCTACTTTAATCAATGGTCATTACCTTTATCCCTGCTTTATTGCAGTGACAGTTTCCATTTTGTTCTGAATTATCATATTTGCTCATCATTTGCCTCATGGATGGGACTACAAAGAGCAAGTTCCTGCAAGGGACTTACATATGCCCAGTGGAATTTTTAACTTCAAAATTTGGTGATATCACAAACTGCTTTTGAAGCCCATCTTGATTTCAGAAGCAGTTTTCCTTGGGTATGTGATTTGCTATTGAAGAAAATCAAGCCTAATACTACTTTGAAATCAAGTCTGATACTGTCTAGATCAGCTCCAGAGGGTGGGGGGCATTTGCCCAGTCCCATGGTTTCACTTAACCACAGGGGGTTCCAGAACGGAACCCCCATGAATAAAGGGGCAGACTTGTATCTTGAAAATCCCTTGCATCCCCCAAAAATATATCCTATCTCTTTAAAAACTATAAGAGACAGGCAGGAACTGAGACTGACCAAGAGAAGAGTAGATTCATTCTCCATCTCAGGTATGTTCCGAGGCATATACTCTGTAAGTGGAAGTAGAATTGTTTGCTTAAAAATGCTTTTTTACTCTGGTTTTGTTGTTGTGATTGTTGTTTGCTGAGTGCATATACTTGAATTTCACAAGTAATTCAATGGCAGCTCAAGGGCTCCCTCAGCCCACTCCAGGGGCAGTGCCATCTTTCTCATGGCACTTGCATCAGGTGCTTACTTTCTGGGTGGAACTGTATCAACTGTATCATCAATGGACAGCCACTTGGGAAGGGGAATGTGGTGGTTTCTTGACCTGGCTGGGAGGCCAGGTCAAGGCTGGTGTCACTGTTGGACTTGTCAGGCTGGACATAGAGAATTCTGGGTAATAATTCAGGGGCATAGACACAGAGTTCACCCAAGCAGTGGCATAGCTAAGAGGGTGCAGGGGGTAGCAGTTGCCCCAGGCATCAAGCTTTAGGGGGGCAACAAGATGAGCTTGACACTAGTGACCAAAATTGTGAAAATCTTGGTATGTATGAATAATGCCATCATGTTATATATCATTGGAAAGGTAATTTAATGCAGAATGCAATGAAATAAGCCGCATTGGAATATCTTTATTCTATCAAAGGTTATGGCCAATTAACTAGAAAATGAAAACACAATTGTCTTATGGAACAAAAAGTGGATTTTCTTAACTCCAAACTGACCTATGAGACTGATTGTTCTGACAGCCAATGAGATGTTATTATGATACAGCATGGAATTAATAATTTTTTTATTTATTTACTTAATTAAATTTGATTTTATCATGCAGGGGTACAAAATCTTCTTTGACCCCAGGTAGCAGATAGATGCCTTAGCTACGCCACTGACTGGGGGGAGGCAGCAGAGCAAGTGGGTGGTGAGCTGCTGGGGGGAGGAGGTGGTTTCCTCCCAATTTTCACTTTTTAAAAAGCCCAGGCATGATGTCACTTCCGGTTCTGACCTCACTTCTGGGGCAACTATTTGAGCTTGGCATTGGGCTACACGATCATTTGCTATGCCAGTGCACCCAAGTCTTCCTGAATGAATTGAATGCCTGCCCTAAAATACAGAATGTGTGTTGCAGGAGTTCAGTAGTAAAAGACAAGAGGTCTTCCAGGAAAGCTTATCTGCCAGTATTGCACTTCTTGAGGATTCCCAAATCACCATTCAAGGATCCCCAAAACAGTGGTTTGCAGCACATGTTTTCAAGCTGCTGATCTCAGATCCCCTCTTTGACATGGATTTCTATGCCACGGATATAGATGTGTAGCTGCTCCAGACCTCTGTTTGTTGCTGAATATCCTTGAGTGCTTCCCAGCATTGGAGGATAGCGCAAACCATGAACATCATTGAGCCAGTACAATATGAGTTGGTTGTGATATGATAGACTGTGACTGGGGAGACTCTGGTTCAAAACTCCCTTCAGTCATCAGAGGTGTAATTTGGGCAGAGCCTGAGGGGCACTGGCCCTGAGGGCGCACATGCCCCCAGGTTCCACCCTAGTTATGGAGAAGGCACTGGTGGCTTTGCGTGCCCACCAGCTGCTGGCTTTGCATGCCCTGTTCCTTCTCCTGTGGAAGCTTCCAACCTCCATAGGAGAAGGAACAGGGTGTGCAAAACTGTAGCAGCAACTGCCCCGCCCTTCAGAGAGAAACCAGAAGTGATGTCATGATGTCACATGATGTCATGACATCTCCTGAAAAGGTGACATCACTGCCCTGGGAGGTGAGGCAGTACGTTACACCTCTACAGCCATGACTGGATGACACTGGGCTAGTCACCATTTCTCAAACAAACTGTGCCCCACAGATAGAGATAGCATTGGTGGGAAATCAGATCCACCCAATGCTGCCATAAGCCTCTTGGTGGAAAGGTGGGTTAAATGCAACATCTCTGCCTTCTGAAGGCCCAAAAGTCAACATTTCACCGTGAATTTTTATGATATACTGCTATCTTTTTTCAGTTCCTAACAAAGATAGCCTTACAAGGTTATAAAGTATATACATGGCGACACTCGCCAATAATGTGGCCCTGAAGTCTGTTTCAGGTTTCTTTTTCCTTTTAAAAAAAATCAAAGATTATTTATTGCTGCACAGCTCATATTGGCTTTTGTGGACTCGATCTAAAGATTTTGCCTCTTTGGTTTACTGCTGTTTACGACTGTTCAACATGCCTGACTCTGTTATTAACTCTTCTATTGTGGCAGAGAATAAGCTCTTTGTTTGCAGCTGACCTTTAGTATAGACCTTTAGCAGGTTCCATTATGATGGAGGATTCTTGGTAAGCCTGGGTTCCCCCCCCCCCCCCGATACTGCAGTGTTTACAAAACTGTCTGAAGAGTAAGATGATTAAACAATGATCATTAAACAAACATCATTTAAACAATGATAAATGCTGAATGATTCCTGAGTCTGGCACTTTTTAATATCAGGTGGATTGATATTCACTAAGATGGCAATTGCGAAAGACAAGGGTTGGGGTTAGGTGAATGAACAAACCCAATCTTTTCCTCAAACACTAGCACTGGTGGAGCACAAGCTGCATTCAGTGGGAGGGACGGGGGACCAGGAAGTCAGCCAGAGGTAAGAGATGTGGACTGATGGTTGAGCTGCCAGTACTGTCTGAAGCCTTAAGAAGGATAATCTGTGATTGTGTTTTTGGATGAGAGGTGGAATGCCAGGCTATGACAAGCTTCAGTACCTGTTGTGGCTGGACGGAGTCACTGTCGAGCCAATTAGCCAAGCAGTGAGAGAAGTATGGAAGTGTGTGAGAAGGCCAACCAACAAAGAACAGAGAATAACCTTGAGGACCTGCCCAGGCTTGATTTACGATTACCTACTGAAACCTGGGGGTACGCAGCCAGAAGAGATCACCACATTTTGAAGGCAACACGTGGTGACTCAGGATTCTGTGATTCATAGTATATATGTGTAAAAACCCCACTCTTTACACTGCTGCCAATGGGATCTGCATGGTACACAGTCTCAACATGCTTTATGGCATGTTTTCATCAGCACGCGTCATCATGCTGGTGCAAACATGTCTAAGGATGGTGCCTTTATTCACAGATATTCTGCAGCGCGGACCACAGTTGCAAATGTGCCGTAAGGCATGTTTGCGGGGCTTACTGCCAGGCTCCCGCTGGAGGTGGCTCAGCTCCGGCCGGCGCTGAACCACCATCTGGAGGGTGCCTGCGTTCCACAGCTCAGCAGTGCCTGTGACCGCCAGGCTGTAGAACGGGGAAAGGGGGTGTGGTCGGGGGCATAGGGGAGACGTTCCGGGGAGGGGGGAGGTGTGATTGGGGGCGTTCCAGGGGGCGGGGGAGAGGCGGATTAGTGGAGCCAAGCTCTGCAGGATCCTAGGCACTCGTGGATGGCTGCGCGCCCTACACAAGCGGCTTCGCTTTAGCTGCGACCAAACAGTCGCCGCTAAAGTGAGTAGCCCCATTGCAGGGTTGCTTCCCTTACCCGGGGGAAGGGGATGAATGTTCCCTTCTCCTGAGGAGCCTCCCGCGGTAGTCCTCCAGGGAGCCAACAGGTCCCGCAGCTCCGGGCAGCTCAGGATTGGGCTGTTAAACAGCATTGAAATGAATAAATATTTCTCTAATTTGTTTCCATTTAGCGCACTGTTTGTGCAGGGCTGGCCCAACATCCCTTGATGCCTGAGACAGCTTGGCAAATGCTACCTCCCCCTTACCCAATGAGGCACCAGCCTCTGCTCCTCCTACTCTCCAATGTGCTCAGTACTCTCCTCTTCATTTCCTCATGCTTTTTATTCCACCCCTGTCTTTTTTTTTCCCAAGGAGAAGGAGGAACAGTACCAGCAAGTAAGGGCCCAATCCTATCCAACTTTCCAGCACCGGTGCAGCCACAATGCAGCTCCAAGGTAAGGGAACAAATGTTCCCAAACCTTGAGGAGGCCTCTGGGACTGCACCCTCAACACAGGAAGAAGTGCATACCCCATGGGCACAGCAGCACCAGCACTGGATCAGATTGGGCCTTGAGTGCTCAGGGATGAGTGCCCTGCAGAAGCCTCCTTGCCTGAGGCAACCACTTCAGTTCGCCTCCTGCATGGGGCAGTGCTGTGCTTTTGATGCAAATATTGAACTAGAATATCGATATTCAGCAATGATCGGGTTGCAGCATTTTTGCAGAGAAAACCTTTGGCATTTTGTTTTTCTCCTTGAAACGTCATTCTATATTTTGAAGTAGTTGAGTGCATAATGTTCTGTATCGGTGCAATTTCACCCCTGATCTTCTGTCCCCAGGGATGCTGCTATAGGATATGTCACTTCTAACAAGAGGAAGCCACTTCCTGGGGTAACTGTCATTATGGCTCACAGTCAGAACTTCTGAAGTTATTGCTAAAGAGCAAGAGCCTCTTCCTGGGAAACTGTCACCAAGTCCAGACGTTTCCAAATCAATACATAGTTTGCCAGTAGAAACTAATGCCCTTTTCACCCTTTAATATTAGCAGTAATAAAGTTCTTGGGAAAAGACTCATCTGTCTTTTTAACTTCCTCTTCCCAGTTGCAGAACCATAATTCATCTTGTAGTGTTAGCAAAAAGGGACGTTCCCCATTTTCCGTTCCTAGCATGTGATAATACAATTCTTTCCCAGAATTCTAAATGAACTTTCAGAGCAAAAACCACCATCCAGGTCTAATGAGATCCCACTCTGTTAATAGCCTAATCCGACTGTTTTCAAACTCTTAGGGAGAGTTTGAACCGCAAGTTCTTCCGGGGGCAGGGGGGGAGGCAGTGACATGACCCCCAGCATCATGTCGCTCAGGAGGCTGCAGGGACTGGGATGCACTCACAGTCCCTGCAGCAGCCTTCCTGGAGTGTGGGGAGCCCTGCGTGACTGTCTGCAGGGCTCCCCAGAACTTGAACAGTGAAAGCACAGCAATCGTGCTTCATTTCTTCAAAACCGTGAGTAAAATAATTTGGAAACCACAGAGTGAAATCTCCCTAAACATAACAATGATATTTAATGATGGGGTGCTCTTCTTAGTGGTATATAAATCAGGAAAATTTGGAGTTGTACAGCTATATAGCAAGAATAAATTGTAATGGTAAAAAATGCATACATTATGCTGAGCTTCCTTTTGGAATCTGGCAAGTATTTCATCTGATTGGGAACCCACCAATCCACTTCCAATTTCACTGTGGGTGACATTTCAGTGGCACCTCTGCCTGCCATGAATTCCTTAACTCTAATTACCAGAAATTGTGGTGCAGCCTTCCAAACAAAGAGAATATGTGGCCAACCAATAGAGAATGATTTTGCCTGCAGTTATTATTCCAACCATCTTACTCTAAATCAAGTAAGCGTGTAGAGAAGTAGGTTCCATCTGACTGGACAATATTGCAAGGCTCATTTTTAATAACAAAAAAGTGATTTATCTAAACACTCATTGCCCCAAGCATAGGGAACTTTTCCATGTAAATAGCCAATTAGCCCACTTAAAGTGAACAAGGCTGGCACCACATCTCCACAGAATAAAATTAGTTGCACCTCACAAAAGACTGGAAAAATTCCCATGTTCACTCCGCACTGCTCAAGGTTAATGATATAGCAGTCAAAGTGCACTTTGCCCTTCAGGGAAGCAGGGTATGTACTGAGTGCTGGCTGATATATTGCACACAGTGATTGATTTGGTCAGTGGGTTGCAGAAGTGAGACCCCAACTTCACTTAATTCTTGGGAAACATCCTGGCAAGAAACCAGGGTTGGGAAATATATCCTATCAAAAAGTGTTTCCTGTCAGGGGAACCCCACTTCCTTGGTTGCAAAGCAGAGGTGCAAAACATGAGGAAGGACACCCCTGTGAAAGATATTATTATTATTATTATTATTATTATTATTAATGGTATTTATATACCGCCTTTCTTGGTCATCAGATTTCTCCTCAGACTTTAATTCAAGGCGGTTTACATAGGCAGGCTGTTTAAATCCCCGTAGGGATTTTTACAATTAAAGAAAGGTTCTATCTTTCAAGAACCACACAACATTTCAGATGGAACTTTTGCGGTCTGTTATCACTTTCTGGCCTCCTCCCACACAGGCTGACAAGCAGCTCCTTCCGAAGAGCAGGTGGAATAACTCGGCTCAGCTTGTCAGCTGCTTCAAGGTCTCGCCATTCACTGTGCCGGTGGCCTCGAACTGGCGACCTTCAGATGTTATCTTCAGGCAGTTGGAGGCTCAACCCTCTAGACCAGACCTCCTGCCCAGACCTCCTGAAAGATGGAGTGGGAAACCGTATGAAATGGGCACACTAGTTTCCTGCCCTCAGAGGGGTAAAGCCTCAGAGGAAAGCTCCCACACTGTTTGCTACAAGAGATCCTGGGATTCCTACAGAGTGAGCAAGTCTGTCAGAGGTTGATGGGCAGTGCAGGAAAAGTGACTAGGATGGCTTCCACCATGACTAAAGCCCTGGATTGCAGAGAGTGTTCTTCTCATGTTTGCTTCCTTGCACTTTGTCGTCAGCAGCCTCCTAGCTGAAAATGTGCTGTACCTGCCACAACTGAGGAAACATGTGCACAGGTATGACCAGGATCAGTGCTATCATTAGGACAGTTAGGTACCTACCTAGGATGCACACCTCAGGGGACTCAGAACTGACCTTTGAGGGGCACAGTTGTTTACAGATTAGTTTTTTAACCCATGTAAAAAATGCAACTGTAAAAATGCAACCAAGTAATTTTTTAAATAATTTTAAGATCATTACCACAACATACATAAAACATGACATGTGTGTGAGTTCACTACAGAAGCCAAGGATGTTAGGAACTGTCAGTGGAATGAGAAGACAGGGGCAGGCAAAGAATGCTCTGGATTGATACCATCAAAACAGATACAGAGATGAACGTCCAACAATGGGAAGAAGCCTGCTTGAGAGGGTAGCATGGAGAGCTCTCGCCGATAGTCTCCGAGAGTAGATAAAACACACACACGAAACATCTGAAGGTACAGAGATCTGCCTGTATGTTTTGTGTGTGTGTTTTATCCATGACTGAATGGACATGGCAGAATGGATAAAACACACACACAAAACATACAGGCAGATCTCTGTATACTCAGATCAGGTATCCTCCTTGGGTGAGGTATTGACAGACCCTTCAAGGAGATCCCTAAGTAGACTAGAACTCATCTTTCCTCCCACACTGGGGCTTTTCCCTGACCCAAGAGTGCTAAACCTACCTGAAACTCCAGATGTTGAAGAGAAACAGAAACAGGAGCTGCTCCAGCCGTGCCACAAAGTCATGGTAGGGCATGTCCATCACAAGCAGAAATGTGCTGCCTTGCAACCATGCTCTGGAAGTTTCTGGACCAGAGCTAAACTCTCCTGAGAAAAAAAACCTCTGACATTACAAGGACCTAGCCCTGATTGGCTCTGGGGACCTTTGTGATGAAAACACAGCAGACTTCACAATTAGGCAGGAGCTTCAAACCACAGCTATCACCTCTACTATCTTGAGGAGGTTGCATTTCTCCACCACGTGAGTCACTCCCCCACATGAACGGTCTGGGCGAACTGGGGCAATCCCTCTGCGAAACTTACAGGCAGGAATAGCCTAGTTGTTTGTCTGAGCACTGCTCCAACTGTCCAAGGTTCGGGTAGCTGAGCACTGCCAGTGGCTCCATGCATTTTTTATTTGCCTTCTTCACCATTCCCTGGCCCCCAATAGGCCTATGCAGATCAATGAAAACACAGTGATCAATGAAAACACAATGATCAAATGCTCAGATCAATAAAAATTGGGCTGTTGAAAAACATATAGAAATATTTCTATAAGTAAATGATTGTCTATAGAATCAATAATAATTCACTCCCTGGTGAACGTACACTCTGTGGGAAGCCTGCTTTTATTGATGTGCAGTGTACAAAATAGGCCTTAGAGGAGCTTAGATTGGGGGGGGGGGCTGTATTAGTTGCATTTTACACCTTACATTTTACAAGAAGTTACAATTACACTTGTATTAGATGGAGAGCAGGGCCCATGAGAGGGTGTGTGTGTGTGCAGGGAGTAATTTGTACACGGGCCCAGGGTCAAAAAGGGGGCATAGGAACCAAAAGAAAGCCTAAAAATTTCCTGGGATCTTACATTTTCCTATCTCACCAGGGCCCGTGGGAATGGAGTACAGGGCGGGGAGTACATAGTACCTGAGCCTGGGGTCAAAAAGGGGCCTGGAAGCCAATGGTAAGGAGCTGGAAATTTCCTGGGATCTCAGAAAGTGATTGCATATATATAGTGGGGGACATGATTGAGACATACAAAATTATGCAGGGGATGGACAGAGTGGATAGGGAGATGCTCTTTACACTCTCACATAATACCAGAACCAGGGGACATCCACTAAAATTGAGTGTTGGGCGGGTTAGGACAGACAAAAGAAAATATTTCTTTACTCAGCGCGTGGTCGGTCTGTGGAACTCCTTGCCACAGGATGTGGTGCTGGCGTCTAGCCTAGATGCCTTTAAAAGGGGATTGGACGAGTTTCTGGAGGAAAAATCCATTATGGGGTACAAGCCATGATGAGTATGCGCAACCTCCTGATTTTAGGAATGGGTTAAGTCAGAATGCCAGATGTAGGGGAGGGCACCAGGATGAGGTCTCTTGTTATCTGGTGTGCTCCCTGGGGCATTTGGTGGGCCGCTGTGAGATACAGGAAGCTGGACTAGATGGGCCTATGGCCTGATCCAGTGGGGCTGTTCTTATGTTCTTAGTGCAAAGTCTATCATTCACATTTTGGGTAAGGCCACATAGTTTTATGTATTATGTTTCATAGAAATTATGATCCAATGGAGAAGGAAAAGGGCCCCAAAGAATCTTTGTACCCCCAAAAGGAGTCCCAGAAACCTTTGTACCCTGATAAAATTCCTCTCAGAGGCCCTGCTTCTGATTTTTGACACCTTGAACTAAATTTTCAGGTATAACTATTAAATTAAAAGAATTGTGTTCATAAGCCCTTATTAACCATGTCTAGAGGGGAATTTTCCAAGTTGATTTAATCCCATGGCGACTTGAGAAACTGTTTTCCCAATGCCTGTTTATAGCAGCAACTGTTACCCTGCACATGCCTGATCTTGTCTGATCTCAGAAGCTAAGCAGGGTCAGGCCTGGTTAGTGCTTGGATGGGAGACTGCCTGGGAATACCAGGTGCTATAGGCTTATACCATAGTCTTTCGAGACTGAAAGTTGCCAACCATATAATGCCTGTTTAACATTCAAAATTGCATTTTGAACGTATGGATTTTAACAGGAACTAAATGCTTCCCTCTCTCTGATGCTCATTCCTGTTTGTGTCTATTGCAGAGCGTGAGAGAAAGAGACCAGTGTCACAAGTTCACTGTAGGAATTTTTTTTTTTAATAGAGTTTTCAGGGTATAAACTAATTTTCTGTCCTGTCATTCTCAGACACAGAAAGAGATTTACAATAGTGAAAGGATAATGAGTGTTTGGTTCTAAATTTATTGCTCTGTGAATCTCATGAACAATCCAGAGATTGATTTCAGAAGAAATAAATATTAAATATTCCATCAGCTTCAAAATGTACATGGAGCAGAGCATGTTATAAAATTAATAGAAATGGATACCAGAGCCGAATTTAGATACAATTTCCTAAACTGGATTCTTCCAAAACACCACATTTGGGCTGCTAAACTAATTCAGTCTGTTGTTAGTGTACATTTCATACAGTAATTGAGTAGACTTTTCAGCCCAATCCCATATAACTAGTGCACTGGTGAGGTGCATGCTCTACACCTCTGGAAGGCCAGAGCTGGCACTCCCAAAGGACAAGGTAAGGGGCAGGTGGGGAGGGGTGGAACAAGGCAGATGAGGGCTGTGACTGAGGTGTGGGTGGATTGATCGGGCTCAGGAGGGGGGCAGGATTGGCTGTGCCACTGTGCGCCATCTCCTCTCCCCCCTCCCAGGCGTGACCCGCCAACACAGATCAACTCAGGCTTGCACCAGCGATATCATTGGCACAGGTTTGAGTTGAGCCATTGTGGGTCACTGGGGCTTACCCCATAGCAAAGGAACAAATGCCCCCTTATCCCAAGGAGATCTCCAGCAGCCAAAATTCCCCTGCAGGATGCAGCAGAGCCTGGAATTATGATTGGGCTGCATGTTACCTCTCTGTGAAATTATGATTATTTAGTTTTGATGGGGCAACATATCTCAGCATCTCTCTGGGCCTCACTGCATATTTCTCCATGCACAGTCTCTGCCTTTCCTTGGGATTAATGGACTATAATTTGGGGTAAAATGAGGTTTTACCAACAAAATGCTGAATGTGTACACTGACAACAGCAAGCCATTACCAACAGTAACGACACCTCCAGGAACAGGAGCAAATTGAGAGCCTTGAGTTGGCAATGGCTGGGTGGGGTAGTGTTTCTCTATGTTCCGAACAAAACAAACAAGATATAAAATTATTTATTGATGCACATTTATGAGCAAAGGGCATGTGTGCAATTAGATTTACAGTAAAAAAAAAATGTTAAAGCCCTCTTTTCTGTGTTCATGGACGTAAGTATGTCTGTTGATTTCACAGAATCTTCAAGACTGTGAAAGTACAGTCCGTCAAGTACAACCCTCTCCCAATGCAGGATGTCCACAACTACAACAACTCTGATAGATCACTGTCCAGCCTCTAAGACCTCCAACATTTGAGAGTCTATCCACCTTCCAAGACAGTCCCACAATCAGGAAGTTCTTTGTAACATTTAATTTAAATCTCTTTTGCTGTCATTTAAACCCGTTTGCCCTGGTCCTACTCTCTGAAGCAGCTGAGAGTAAATCCACACCATCTTCCCTATGACAGCCCCTCAGATATTTATAGATAGTTACCATGTCCTATCTTAACTATCGCTTCTCCAAACTTCTCCCCTCTGCCTGGTCTTCAATAAGAGCTGAAGCACAGTTGCCTGCATGTGCATAAACACATGTGTGGTTCAGTTTTGCTTTCCATAGGGCTCAATAACCAATTTCTTGTCAGTCTGGGGGGGGGGGGTACTTCTTGAGAGTTTGTTGAAGCCTGCATTCATTGGATCAGGACCATTTTGGTGGTACTGTGTTCCCCTCAGCCTGCCCTTCAAAGTGACTGAGGCATATTTTCCTACAACACAAGTGCACTCAATTTCACTTTCCATGGGGCTCAGTGCATTTTCCTTGTCAGCTATCAGTTTGTAAGTTGCATGACCCACCAAAAATAAGGTGACGACGCCCTAGTGGGTCCCACCCCACAGTTTGGGAATCACTGATGTAAGGGCTTCTACAACTTTAACAGCCTTTATAGGTAGCTATTTAAGGGCTCCTAGTGCATCAGCTATCCTGCATTTTCTGCCTGGATTCAAAGCACTGAATATGAAACTCAATGTGTAGGCACCAAAGTCCTCCATTGGGCTGATAGCAGGAAATGGCTTTGTAGTGCATTAATATCAAGTCTTAACATCTTATTCCTAGTGTTCCTTACTCTTTGTATACCTTACGGCACTACACACAAGCTTTAGGAGATTATACATTCTAAATACGAGGTTGAGAAAAATCAGCTGAATGAGAGATCCTAGCAATTGTGTGTTCAGCTATGGGATTTAACCACATTCAGGTTCCTTCTAATTAGGTCAGCAATATTGAAAATAGCAAAATTCAATATAGGGCAGGACTATCAAAAATTCATACAGGGTATCCTGGTTACCCAAGAACTTTTAGCAAAGCAATAATTCACTTTTAGCTCCTTGGAGATTTAGAGGCTTATAAGTCTATTATGAAAGACAGCAAAAGAGATGGAGAGTGCACAAGACATTCAAGGAGAAATAAAGGTTTCAGCTATTTACAAATACTTGTCATCATTCCATATAATCTACATTAAAGAATATTGACAGGTTCCGTATCTAGGCTAATGTGAAATGACAGATTGCTCGGATCACAACACTGTGAAAGGCCACAGGGTAAATGAGTCAGTGCAACTTCCCAACCTGCTTTGCATCTAAAAAAGAACTCATTGCCAATGTAGAGCATGAACCAATTTCATACCCCTGGTGACGATGTCAGATGAGAAAATAGGAGACAGAACCACTCAAGAGCATTTTTTTTTTCCTTTAACCTACTTGCTGATTTTGGATTTATGCTAAATTTTTTTCTTTCCTCCATTCTTCCCTTTAAAAATAGAGAAAAGAAATGTTAATCTACATTAATTCCCTGGTGGTGGTGGTAGTAGTAGTAGTAACAATAATATACCAGGGGATAGCATAGTAGAAGAAAAAGAACTGAAAAAAAACAACAAAATACAAAGATATAACCCCTGCTAATTGGGTAAGAGGCACTTTTTCAAGTGGGTGCTCCTTTTTTAGCAGGGGGAGAGTAACTGGCCCACATCACCCCAGCAGTGTCTGTTCTAGTGGCTGTCTGCTGGTATTCATTTGCATCTTTTTAGATTGTGACCCCTTTTGGGACAGGGAGCCATTTAGTTATTTGATTTTTCTCTGTAAACCGCTTTGTGAACTTTTAGTTGAAAAGCGGTATATAAATACTGTTAATAATAATAATAATAATAATATACAAGTAGAAATTGAAAGGCTGTGGCAGAAGAATAGCACCAGTGCCCTCGGTGCTATTTTAAAACATCTTGAAGAGCACCTGAACAGTATCGGGACCACAGAAATTGTCATTCACCAACTACAAAAAGCAGCTTAACTGGGAACAGTTTACATCTTGCACGGATATTTATAACAGCAAAATAGGATAAAAACCAGGCATCCCGGGAAGGACTCGGAAATTTCTGGATAAAACAAACAAGTCAATAACATCTGTGCAAAAATCTCATAATAATAATATTGTTACAATTTATCCAATGAAACGTGAGAATGGAGGTCAAGTTTAAAATACAATCCTTATTTGCACAAGTTAAATTACCAAAATGTAGAAAATCCCCCAGTTCTATCACAACCACCTTCTTCATATCTGGGACATGGTTTGCAACCAAAATAGCATTTATTAAGATACCCCACTGAAAATAGCATATAAATAGTCTTCGATCTGGAAAGGTGCTAGGAAAACTGGTAAGGGTTGGCAGCCCAAGGTATAAATGCTGCAAGGCAACTGATGGTGAGTGGGAGGGGCCACTTACCTGGCACATTGCGGGGCCTGCAGTACTTACTGCTTTGCTCCTCCTCTAGCTATGCTACTGTAAGTCAGGTGCAGGCATTTACCAAAGCTTTAGATCCAGGAACAAACCGAGAAACTTGGCATTCTAGCAGCCAGACCAGTGGGAGGTATGACCAAGTAGGTGCCTGCAAACCAGGAATCTCTTTGCATATATGCACTGTGTGAAGCAGTAGTTTGTTTCATCTTCTCTGAATCAATGACTAGTTGACTCTACTTGGGGTGACCAGGAAAACCGATTGACAGTGGACTAAGGATGGACAAAACAAAGTAATTCTCCTCAAAATTCATGATTTAACTGGTGTGATTCACTGCCATGATATGTGCTGGCCTCTGGCTCCAATGTTTTGAAATTAAGAATGCATATTACCTTCAGTGTCTGGCTGGATACCGAATATTGGTCTGAATCAGCAACTTTCAACCCTTTTCATCTAATGGCACACTGACAAGTTGCCAAAATTGTCAAGACACACCATCACTGCCAGTGGGGGCGCACCCCCAATGGCCCTACTTATAAATAACCCTCCCCAAATTCCTGCACCTGCGGACCATTTTGTGGCACACCAATGAGCCACTGCAAACTGGTTGAAAATTGCTGGTCTAGATCTTTTTTAACCTGATCCTGCAGGCTCTTTTTAGGTACCAGGCCTCTTAAATTATTCACCATGATAGGATGACCCAGGTATCGTCCTGCTCTAGCACTGATATTTCATAAGCAAATGTTTCTGCTAACCTAATCTCATGCTGTGGTGCCATCTTGGCAGATGGCCAGAGGGTGGTACTGCAGCTTTTAGCCCGGCAGGAATCAGGTGATACAAGAGATCAATAATCTCCCACTTGGTCCTGGAAAGCTGCTGACTGTGATCTGACTCCTCAGTCTGAGCAACGCCTTGCTGAGATACAAGCTAAGCTCTTCATCAAAGCCTTGATCCCCTGTTTGCCTTCCCACGGCACTGTCTGCTTGTCACCAGTGCAATAGCCCTGCGGTGTTGATGTGAGAAAATAGGAACCGCTGAGAGAAATGCAAACCAAATTCCATCTACTTGCAGTGCAAATATGTTCTCTATAAAGTCTCCTCCCTTGTGAGAAAAAGAACACTCTCTCCATTTTAGCACTGTTATTATCGCCGACAACAAAATCATATGATAAAAAATAAGGTTGATGAAATTGCTGATCTGTGTAATCGGATCACTTGTGAATAAAATAAATTTGCCTTTCTTAATATTTTGTTAAACAGCAGCAGTGAGTGATCTTGCATCGCAAAATGGGGGGAAAACCCACTTCTATAGCATTTCAGGAAAGCAATAATTACAGAATTTTGTTTTCACCTCCCAAATGTCACAATGCGACCAACAAACAAACTGTAGGGTCTGTTTTTGGAGATATTTTGTTTTAAATGCACATTGTAATCATTGCAGTCTGAATCTTCTGTGGCAGAAGGGGTGTGTTTAATTGTATCACATCTGCATCCTGGAAGTTGAACCTGGTCACTTAACACATTCAAAACATGTGCCGTACCAGTGAGCCATGGATCTCCCTCCCTCTCGGTTTCAATTCTGCAGTAGGTCTGAGCCTGGCAACAGTCCATCATGCCTTCCTGTGGTGAAGATTACTGGGTAATGCGCCATAATGGAGCTCAACAAGAAAATGTATATAAAGTGATGTGATGGAATGCACTTGGCTGTCAACAGTGAGCACTCTTGTAATCCATCCCGCGCCATCCACATGTAACATGCCTCCTGCTGCCCGCCTGCCCTTTCCGTGCCCCTGGATTTCCATTGACACCTATTTACCCTATCTATTGCCTTGCTTAGAACAGGGACTGAATTCCCATTTCAAGTAAATGGTAGCACATTTTTCATGACAATGAGACTTCCTTCAAGCCAGTAAATCTTAGAAACTGCACACTGCAACAAAGCTGTAATTTATTTTTTCCCCTCAGTAGATTCATACAGTAGATACTTTTTTTTTTTTTTGATGCAGAAAGCCTGATAGATTTTGGTCAGGTTTTGTTTTGTTAGAAAATAGCTCCTAATTCTGTGTTAGAGGCGATCAATCTATAAAAAAGGGGAGAGACCAGGATATGGAGAAGTGAAGATTTCATTAAATGTGGACAACATAATGATTAGCTGCCAGGATGTCAGATATGCCTTTTTAAAAATTACTTGAATAATCAAGAGAATAATGGTGCGCTCTCAAGGTACAAGATAAATATAAGTGCATTGGAAATGTTAGGTCTGCACTTTGATGAGCGGTTAAAATAAGGGACCCAGGAGGGAAATCTTGGGCCCAAGTGTGTGAGGGGAAAGAGGGCACTGAACAAATCCCTGCCCTTCTCCACCATATTAGATGCTGCTGGTGGTCTCAGGTAAATATGCAATGTGTTCATATCTTCACAAAGGGTAAAATTAGTCTGTGGAATTCATTGCCACAAGATTGCTGCTAGCTTGAATGGTTCCAAAAGGCGATAGGGCAGATTCCTGAGGACTGACCTATCAAAGGCCAGATATGATGGATATGTATTACTCCAGAGTCCAGTAGCAATATGCCTCTGGACTGATACCAGTTGCAGGGAAGTAATGGGTGGAAAGAGATCTGCCTTTCACTTGTGGGCTTCCCTAAGGTAGGCCACTGTGGGAAACAGGATGCTGGATTAGATGGGCATTTGACTTGATCCAGCTGGGCTCTTCTTCTTTGCCTATGACTTTAATGTGTACTATTTAGGCAACAGCTATTGAACTTTGCATTGTTCCCCTAGCTACAACCCAGACTCCTCCTTTTCTCTGTCTTCTCCCTAGGAGAAACTGTGCAGGCCTGTGTTAGATGCCCTGTCCAGGACCTGAATAGAATTTTGTAAATAAACTAGCATTTGTAACCAACAAATGTGCAAAATCTGGATCCATTTGCCAAGGTTCAACAGACAGCACAATCAGGACATATGATATGTTTAAATACATGTTACAGAGGGGGAGGAGGAACTTAAAACCTACTCATCTTCAGCAGATGCCCTACGCTTCTCATAAAGTTTAATCCTACCCTTAGTGCCTCCGACTTCATTTAGATAATGGGCTGTGGAACTATAATAAATGAAAATAATATGCATTAGTAGCCAGAACTCATTTTCATCTTTGTGCTGCAGTGGCACAGAAAGCACCATAAATCATTGTTTGGCAATGTACAATTAATTTCCTCTACTTTCCCCATCTGCTTTTATTTCTTACCACTGCGTCTTTTAAGGCTTAATTTTTAAGGTCACTATTAGATTCCATTCAAACAGCTGGTGCCTAGTATTTCGGTGGTAAAAGTTACACTTTCCAAAGCGAAGAGATGGATGTCTTTAAAAAAAGAACCACAAACTCATTACGCTTTTACCTTTCCTAGGTATTAGAAGATGAATCCACTTACCTGGGACGCTTTGGGCCTCTTGTATTAAAGCAGGAGTGGAAAGTTCAGTTCAGCTTTATTTGAAAATCTGGGGAATTCTGTTGGCATTTTTATCATGCTTAAGAATTCAGGGGATGTTGTCTGCACTTGAGACAATTCGATATGTGCCATTTCAGGATAAAAACCTTTTTTATAATTTTCAGGATAACTGTTCTTCCAGATGGGAGCCTGCGAATCCTGAATGCCACCAAATCTGATGAGGGAAAATATACATGCCATGGAGAAAATGTGTTTGGTTCTGCAGAAATAACAGCTTCTGTGTTTGTTAAAGGTAAGGCACAGCCAAGGTGCTATGGCAAAAAAAAATGGCTTCCAATGTTCCTCACTAGGGTCTTTGTCAGATGAGATCCTGTAATAACAGACATGCACAGGAAGAAATCACGGCAGCAGGCTCTATATGTTGCCCCAACATATGTGGTCATCTTTAGAAAGTCTAGAGCAAGAATGTCAAACATTTTTCATACAGAGGGCCAAAATTAGCATTTGGGGTGCCTGCAGAGGGCCGGAAGTGATATCATTAAGCAGAAAGTGACATTGTTAAGCAGATAATAACCAGAAATAAGCACTTTGTTCTCACATTAGCTGCAAATGACAAAAGAGAATATGTGCAAATCTTGTTCTTATTTTCAAGATAGAAGAGCTCAGTTATCATGCTTGGAGAGCCCAAGTATAATGGAGGCTGGATAAATGGCTTCAGGGGGCCTCATTGTCTGTGGGCCTTATGTTTGACACCCCTGGTCTAGAGTGAGCCTACACTGAAACAAGCGTACGCAGTTAGCAGGGCCAGCCTAGCCATGAGGCTGACTGGATGCCTCTCTGAGGTTGTAAGCAGCCATTGTCAGAGTGTACACAATTCTGGGTCACATTGAACAAGTTCTGACTCAATACCAGGAAGCATCTCATGTTTTTAGACTTGCATCTTCCCTCCACATTTTGATGATCATAGTTCCTTACATACAAAATACAAGGCAATTCAATCTAAACCTTCTTTCTGCTTCTTGGAAGCAGCAACAGAAACTGCAGTCACATCCTGTGACAACTGAATATCCAAGGAAACTGTGATATTGCCATGATAAATTAGTACAACCTGCCATTGATTCCTTTTGTCTCTTTAGAACCCACCAGGATAGACCTGTCTCCTAGGAGGACTGAACTGACTGTGGGAGAAAGCATCGTCCTGAGTTGCAAAGCTATTCATGACCCCACCTTAGATGTCATTTTCTACTGGACTCTGAATGGGCAGCCGATTGATTTTGAGAAGGAAGGTGGACACTTTGAAAGCATCAGAGCGGTGAGTATAATTTAGAACTTGTATTGTTTAATGGGAAAAGGGGTACCTAAATGGAGAAGATCAGTAGTAGCAGAGAAGCTTACTTGAAAACAATCACTGGCCGCAATCCCAACCCACTTTCCAGCACTGACATAAGGGCAATGCAACTCTGAGGTAAGGGAACAAACATTGCATTGCCTTGAGGGGCCTCCATGACTGCTCCCCAACTGCAGGATGCAGCACATGCCCCACTGGCACAGCTAAGCCATGCTGGAAAGCTGGTTAGGACTGTGCCCACTATTGCTTATTCTTGGAATAAGTAACACCAGGGGACTGTTAGATGTGTCCAAGGGTACACTCTCGGTTTACACCAGTCCACAGTAAAACCTAATAAGCCCAGCAGCTGCCATGCCTCAGTTTATCCTAGACTTCCAGAATCTTCCTCAAAATGCAAGAGTTCCGTGGCAGATATACAGGGGCACTTTAACGCTTGAATCGATGTTTAAAGGATTCTGCAAAGATGGGAAGTTGGAAAACTTCTGTGCTACTATATCGCTCATATTTTCCTCGTGTTAAAACTTTTAGGTTTCTAATTAACATTCTCTTGCAGAAACTAGTCCATAAAAACGGCAAGAGCCCTATACAAAGTTCTGTGGGCAGCAAAGGTCTATTAAAATTAGTCATTTGGTTTTTTTTAAAATCAGTATTACTTGTTATAAAATGTAGTACTAATTAAGTGGCAGTTTTTTCTGGGCTGTGATATTACTTGTAAAAATACTTATTTTAAAAGATGTCAGCACCAAACAGGTTTTAATTGGGGATCTCTTGCTCAAGAAGTGGCCCGAGTCATCCAAATGGCACGTGACTGCTTTGCCGGTGGTAGGGAAAGAGAAAAATGACCATTATGTTCGAGATGGCTTTTAATATTATCCCTATCATTATTTATTTTTCCTCCACTGTTTTACAGTGGAACAAACAGCTTGGGTGAACACAACACTCAAGAAGACAACGCTTTCCTACTGAAATACTTAACACAATAAATATGTTCCCTAATCCAGGGATTACTTTTAGAACTGCAGGAGTTTTGATGTATGCAGAAATCCTTCTGTAAGGTCTTTCCAATGAAGGAATTCATTTGCATAGGTCAGTGGTTCTCAGACTTTCTGGGAGAGTTTGAGAGCCACTAAGTTCTTGCGTGGGCGGGAGGGGGGAGGCATCAGGGGCGGGGGAGGCCCCAAGCCCCTGCAGCCTCCGGGGGGGGGGAGGGGTGCAAGGAGCCTGGCGCGACCTGCACCTACTTCTGCTAAGTAACAGAAAATTACTTACAGTTCACAGGCATGTACATCTTTGTTGGCTGCCCAGGTCCAAAACTCTAGAAGAGGGAATCCTACAGCTACTCCCTTTACATGGGTGTGTGAGACCTTATGATGTGGTGGACTCCAGAGCTCGTGGAAAGAGGTCTTGCATGTTGGAAGATCTGGAGGAGAGAGGGAGGGAGGAAGCCAGGTAGGGCACACATGCCCACAGGTCAAAGAGGACAAAGTAGAAACATAGAGCCTTTGAGTCAGCTGCTTCCTGGGGAATACACTACCCCCTAATGTCTTGCAAGTGGCATTGTACTTACTTTACAACACTACATTGCATCTGATGCTCAGGGAGGCAGCTCTACTGCTATTATTTCTGGTCTGCTCCCAACAGCCTTAGTTGTTGGAGGCAGGGAGAGGAGCAGACTCAGGGAAAGAGAAAGAGCAGATGGACACTGCCCACACCAACGGAGGAGAAAAGGACTCCACAGAACTGGAAGAGAAGCACGCACACAATCACTGCAACCACTAGAAGGATGGAGGAACTTCTGGAGCATGGTTGCATGTAGCGTGGAGAGCTGCAGCAAAACAATCAACCAAAATCCCATCCAGCGCATCACAGCGGCACACCTTTTGTGATGCCGTATCGGGACTTATAGCAGCAGATCATGAAATCCTCCACCACAAGCCCCAGATTGGATTGGGCTCGCCATGTCAAATCACATATGACTCTAGATCAGGGGTGCCCAAACCCTGGCCCTGGGGCCACATGTGGCTCTCAAGGCTTCTCAATGCGGCCCTCAGGGCGCCCCCAGTCTCCAATGAGCCTCTGGCCCTCTGGAGATTTGTTGGAGCCCACACTGGCCCGAAGCAACTGCTCTCAGCGTGAGGGCAACTGTTTGACCTCTCGTGTGAGCTGTGGGATGAGGGCTTCCTCCACTGCTTGCTGTTTCACGTCTGTGATGCAGTAGCAGCAGCAAAGGAAAGGCCAGCCTTGCTTTGTGCAAGGCCTTTTATAGGCCTTGAGCTATTGCAAGACCTTCATTCATTCATATGTTCATCTTTAATATATTCATTTATGTAAACTTATGTAAATTTATTCAGATTTTAAATGTGAATTAATTCTTTTTTCCCCCGGCCCATGACACATTGTCAGAGAGATGATGTGGCCCTCCTGCCAAAAACTTTGGACACCCCTGCTCTAGATGAGTCATTTGTGCTTCTGTTTTTAGAATAGCATAACAGCAAAATTCTCTCCCCAGATTAATAGCTGCTTTCATTGGACCACAGCAGAAAGGGAAAGAGTTGGATATTCCTTTCCTGTGCAATGTGATCTTGATTTTTTTTCTCTTCCCTCACCCCAGCCTTCCATGGCTGCTCTATTATCTAAAAAGCAAATATGAATGTACAAATTGACACATTTAGCATCTTGCATGGTTTAAGCCAGTGATTCTCACACATTTTGCACTGGGACCCACATTTTATAATGAGAATCTGTCAGGACCCACCAGAAGTGATGTCATGACCAGAAGCAACATCATCAAGGAGGAAATTTTAATACTTTTATGCTGTAATCCTACCCACACTTACCCAGGAGTAAATTCTATTTACTAAAATAATATAGATTGTAACTTGTTATAAGCAAAGGTCTGTAATATTTCCCTAAATGCAGTCACATACCATGGTAGCATCATTATATTCAAAATATAATATTGGAACGAATGAGGACCCACTTGAAATTGGCTTGTGACCCACCTAGTGGGTCCTAACCCACAGTTTGAGAAACACTGGTTTAAGCCATTTCTTCCCAACATTGCATATATACAACAGGGACTAAATGTGTACACCTGCAGGCTAGGCAGAAATGGGTTAACTTGTTTATTAGACTATGAAAGAACACACAATACACGTACAGAAACTTCAGAGGGTACAGACCGATACTTGTTTACTTTCTGACATTGTTCAGATAACTCATCTTTAAATGATGAAGATGAATCAATATTAATAATTTCCTACAGACATACTGTATATCCCATATCTGAATATCACAAAAATAATCTTTCTACATTATACAGCCTTTTGATTCACGAATAGTAAAATGTGAAAAATATATTTGCCCAAGGCAAACTTGCAAGAATTCCTAGCCCACCCAGTGACTCCAACTTCTTCAGTTCCAAAGTTTATTTGTTTTTATTTGGCTTTATTGACTTTAAATTGATTTTTACTGCCTGAAGTCAGCTAAGAGTTATATCAGTCTTAGGTCACGTCAGCAGCTGATCACCTCATGCTATAACATATGGAGTAGGATACTAAACAAACATAGATCCACACCAATAGAATGAAATAAACAAGCCTTTATGGCAACATACAAAAAGAGATTTCTCAGAATCATACAAGTGCTGCAATAGAAGCTGCAGCACCCAATATCCTTCTACTAATATCTAAGCAAATATCTAACTACATAAAACAGCAGCATGCATAATTGTCTTTGAGCAGTTCTACACAATTTGTGATTCACTAAACTGAATATGGCCTATCAACAATGCATTATGGTTTACCAGTGGTTGATAATCCCACCCCACCCCTATCTTTGTACTCCCAGGTGTATTGCATTCAGGCACAATTATCAGTACACCCTGCATTGTCCTCTTCATTAAATCCCACCATACAGACTCCATCCTTTGTCTTACACTAGATGGAACTAACTCTGCCGCAGGCCTGTGTTCGGAGCCCTTGCCAAGGAGCGATATATAACCTTGCAAATGTCAATTAAAGTACGACACCTGTATGGTGCCTGAATTCAGTAACCAAGGCTCAACAGACAACGTATCAGGTACAGGGCAAAAACAGGTTCATCAAGTTTCTGTTGGGCCACAGTGCATGTCTCCTGGGCAATTTTGGGCTTGGCAGTTTGCAAGGTTGTGCAGGCTTGTGCCCGAGTAGTGGTCGCATCCCAATTCATTTTGCTGGAATAGCTACATTCCACAGGATTCTGATATATAGCTTGTATTGCTTTTCTGCCCCCAACCTGAAAAAGCTCCGAGTCATCTAGTGCAAACCATCTGCCATTTATGTATCTAGACTGAATACACCTTTGCTTTTTCTGAGAAGCACATTAGGATTCAATAGCTGTGAACTTCCTAGTACAGTGTCAGCTACAATTTTTAAAAGCACTGAAGCAGTAAAACCAAAGCGTCACTGCATATATATGATACTTATGTTTTCCTTAACAACAAAGCACACATTAAATGTAAATTATTCTCCAAGGGGAAGGGAAACGTGTACTGATTTTGGGCTTACCTTTTCACTATCTATAACTTTATGTCAAAAACATTAATCTTCTTGAATACCCTGTATTTCACAGCTAATAAGTGTTGTCGGACTAGACAAGTTGAAAACTTTGTATCCCCAAGTTGGCACCTTACTGAAGTGAAATACTGTGATTCATCACACCTTCCATCTTCAAAGTCACAGTGAATAGCTAGATTGTGAAGTACCTGAGAGATCCTGAAACTCTGAAATAGAAACACGAGAATTGCCATGTTGTACTATCTTGTGCAAATAGTGCAGATTGTTCAGCCAATGGCCACATTTATGTCAGGCTTGATATATACACTTTTTTTAAAAGTGATATCACCTGTGTAAACCTTTATCCAACATGTGACTTTGCCAGCTATCTCTAAATAGATTTAATATCTAAATCTATTTAGACTATCTCTAACTCAACTATCTCTAAATAGATTTAATAGAGGTGGGAGAAAATTGTGATAATGAAATAAAAATACATAACTTTCTGCACTTCTCATTTCTGTAAAAAAAAAAAAAAGAAAAAGGAACCCAAAATCTGCAAAAAAACCAAACCTGTTTTATCTTGTTTTATTTATTATTTAAGGAGGGGTGCATGGGTAATGACTGTGGCTGCATCTGCTGACTCTATACTACCTATATCACCTACCTAGTAAACATATAAAGCAATTTATAATTATAATGTAAATTTTGAATAAAGACACCCATCACTGCTTTCTGCACTTCTGACTTTTGGATAAACACCAAAATCCATGAAAAAATAAAAAGGTTTTCTCTCACCTCTGCTAATAGGTTAATTTGAATTCTGAGAATGTTAGGAAGAGGAGTTCATATCACTTCCCTAAGTAGTAAAGAGTTCCACAGTGGCCTGCTTATAGGGTTGATTTCCTTTAGATGTGAGAAAACACTGGACATTCCTGATCAGAATAGCTACAATAGATATGCTGAATGACTTGGGCATACCAAAGGAGGATTTTCCCATTTTTTCATTGAACATCAGATCCTTGTGGTATATCACAAACTGCTTTTGGAACTATGGTAAGTCCCCATAGTTCCAAAAAGAGCATCCTATGAGACACTGGAGGAGGGAGTTAATCACACAAGCAAAAAGTTCCCCTGGTGCCTGAAGCTAATTATGCAGTTCATTGGATCCCAGCCATGGAGTCTTTTCAATGTCTTTCCCCCCCCCCTTTAGAGTGCTTTTGGAAGCAAGGAGGCCAAACTACACATTATAATAAATGTGGAGTTTGAGGATGCATGCTTTTTTAAGCTAAACAGTGGCATATAGGGGAGAAAATTTTAACCCCTTTCTGCCACACCATGGCCCCAATGAAAATTACACCCCTGAAGCTGGCCTTCATTTCATCAGATAGTATCTCTTTGCACCAACGCATCCCTAATGCTAGCTTCAGGGATGCAAGTTTTGCTGGGCCCACAATGAGTAAGAAAGGATAAAATATACTTTGTAAATATGTATTTACAGAGGCGTCACTAGGGGGTGCTGGCTGTACCTGGTAACAAGCATGGGAGGGCTGACACTACTGCTGGCCAAAATTTGGGTATTTTTGAATAAGATTTTGGTAAAATCTTGGCATTTTTTAATAATTCCATCATGTTTTATATCATTTGATGCATAATTTCATGCAGAATACAATGAAACAAACTGTGTTGAAATACCTCTATTCTATCAAAAGTTATAGCCAAAAAACCGGAAGGGGTGGTTGCCCTAGCCACTGCATCGGAGGAGGAGGTCCATTGGGGGGGTAATGAGAGAGAGAGAGGATACTATTGTTTCAGTTAACCACATGCAGAGCAAAGTAAGGAAGCAAATGATCGGCTTCCTACTCAACGAAGGTGATCAGTGTAGCTCTATCTGACACGGGCTGAAGGGAGGCAGTGGCGGATTTGGGGCGATGGGCACTCGGAATCTGCAGCTTCCCCCATCACCCGCTGCTAATGCAAATCACATCACTTGCTTCATAGATAGTCCAGCCCTGCTCTAGGCTGTTATGTTCAGAGCATGCCCTGTTTTTTTCCTTTATGTTTTGCCTTTTTTTCCTGTATTTTTGTACGCTTCTAACCCTCCAGAAGTTTCTGTGCTGGTTGTGCAGTCTAATAGTTGAAAGAGCATGCTTCTGCAGCAGCCTTGTTTATTTGAAATGCCATTCCCAGGCAGCCATGTGCTGGTATGGATTATAGTCATTGATGGCTTCAGTTCCCCAATAAGGTAACTCTGTGACATCATCAAACCTCAAGATGCCTTCTGCCAAGACTACTGCAATACTGGTTTGCAGAAGGCACCCTGCTTACTCTCCAACAAGAGCAGAGACGTTGATTCCTGGGACAATGTAAACAGCTAGCAATAAGGAATGTATTTCTTACTCGGTACATTTAGGGAATTTTGTTTTGTTTGCTCTTTTAACTCCAAGGCAACCTGCAAAAGTCACCAGTTTAGTAATGCATTGAAGGTTGTGTGCTTTCCTCTTGCTTAGCATCCTGGCTCACTCCACTTATTAGTTCCTGCATCCAATTTGGTGAGGATTTGAATGGGGCTACCACAGAGAAGGCCCTGTTCCTTGTTGCCACCAATCTGACCTCAGCCAGAGGCTGCAACTACAACAGTGCCCCCTCCAATGATCTCTGTTGAAGAGCCAGTTCATATGGAAAGTACCCCCAAAGTACTCAATAGAAACTCTCCATTTTAGAAAGAAAGATACGCAACTTTTTTTTAAGGTGCTTTTGTATCATTTGTTTGTTTTACAGCAAGCATCTTCTGCAGATTTAATGATCAGGAACATTCTCCTATTGCATGCTGGAAGATATGGCTGCAGGATACAGACCACAGCAGACTCTATATCTGATGAGGCAGAACTTCTTGTTAGGGGTGAGTATGCTAATAACAAAGGAATAAATTATCAAACACATGCTGCAATCCTAACCACACTTTCCTGAGAGTAAGCCCATTGAACAAATTAGGACCTAAGTAGACCTGGTTAGGATTGTGCCCACAGACATTTAGATGCACATACTGCTATTATACATTGAACTTGACCCTCTCTCTTTCTCCTGTTGCATCATTTATGCATTATTTTTCCATTGACAGTTTGTTGTGATTTTCTTTTTTTTTCTGGTCTTTGGAAACAAGAACATGTAGTTAAAATTTGCTAAAGCAGATAATGACTGAACAGAGAAGCTGATTTAATTTTGGCAGCTTTAAAAGTCCCCATGGATTTTTTTTTTTAAAGGAATAAAGGAGACTCAAACATCTGGTTGAGGTAGATATAAATTATGTACATTATTTTGCTTCTTTATTTGGACTCAAATGCTTTTCTCATATTTCATATTTTTTCAATATTTTTGGAAGGACATTTATCTGACAACAAACATGCTGGGCACACACTTTTTCAAGTCCCATGTATTTTAGTGCAAGATCATTTTTTAAACTTCCATACTACCTTTCCAACAGCACTGCAAAGTGTCTGTACAAGCTAAGATTTTACAAAAACACCAAACCAATAAAGTGTAAAGAGCCATCTAAATAAGTAAAAATATTAACTTGCAGCCTGATCCTATCCATGGGATGTTGTTGTGTTGGCAACCTTCAGTCTCAAAAGACTATGGTATCGCGCTCTGAATGGTGGTTCTGGAACAGCGTCTAGTGTGGCTGAAAAGGCCGATTCGGGAGTGACAATCCCTTCCACACCGGGAGCAAGTGCAGTCTGTCCCTGGTCTGTCTCCCTGGCTATGGACCTTCCTTCTTGGCCTCTTAGCCTCAGACTGTTGGCCAAGTGTCTCTTCAAACTGGGAAAGGCCATGCTGCACAGCCTGCCTCCGAGCAGGCCACTCAGAGGCCAGGGTTTCCCACTTGTTGAGGTCCACTCCTAAGGCCTTCAGATCCCTCTTGCAGATGTCCTTGTATCGCAGCTGTGGTCTACCTGTAGGGCGCTTTCCTTGCACGAGTTCTCCATAGAGAAGATCCTTTGGGATCACTGGTGCAAAATGCAATCTCCCAGCACAACAAAATGGCTTCCGCTCACAGAGGCAAACTTCACCACAGTGTAATGTGCCTGAAACGCTGTGTCAATGCAAACGTAACATAGACGGGCTGCAAGCATAACTCCATCTGCACTGGGAGCGTTCCGTGGGAGTATCTTGGGTGTGTCATGGGCCTGATGTGGGCATGACGTGGATGGAGCACCACAGGTACTGCAGTGCCAAATTCTATGCTCAAACCCCAGGGCAGACACACCGCTTTCTGCAGAAAATCACTGCTCCAGCCACAGGCCAGGCATAGATTAGAGGAGTCCCTTGGTGACCATGCACACATTGCAAGCACGACACCATCCAACCTCCCAAATCACCCCCTATTCTCACCCCCACAGATGATATAGCCTAACTATGATGATTGGCAGCCAATCATTCTACACGCATCCAACTTTCTAAGCCCAGCTCTGGCAACCACACTCTCAGAGCACAAAGGAGGACTTTGGTAGCAGGGAACACAAAAACCCCGCTCTGTACCAACAACCACATTTTGTACCAAAGGTCAACCACCCTGCACAAAACACAGGGCATATACAGAGTCAGGTTACCAATACGTGTCATCTCAGAACTCTCTTTGCAGGTTATCCATCCCTGCAGTTCCACACAGTTAAGTTGGCGGGGGCGGACTCCACATGCTCACACAATCCCTGGCAACACAGGAACAGAGCTGGGGGCTGCACAGGGTTCTCCCCAATAAGGACGGGTAAGGACCCCAGCATTCAGGCCCACAACTCCCCTAAACCACCATGGCTGGCACACCCCTGTGGCACCAGCCTCCCTCATAGACACAAGCAGGCAGTCCTTGCCTGGTAACAGGTATCTCCCATTCCTGACCAGCACTGCCTAACTCCCTCCCAGGCTGCACACTTCTCCGAGAGTAGCCGCATTGAATCCAGTGGGACCTACCTCAAGGTAAAGAAGCATGGAATTGCACTCCCAAGCTGGGAGAGACAGGTGGGCCTGCCACTGCCATTGACAATGCCTTGCTGCCTCTGCTCCGTGTCTCCCCCATCCCCCTTACCTTCTGCAGACTGCTGCCCCACAGTAAGATTACCAGGTAGTGTACAGCCTCACTGCCCCCCAGTCCAGTCCCTGACCAAATCCACAGGTGCTACCAGACCACATTGGCACCTGTGACATGGGTGTATGTTGTGCAGCTTGCAATGGCTTGACGATCCCACCCGTGTGTGTATCCCATTCGTATTCACCCTGAGAGCCAGGGCGGTGTAATGGTTTGGGAGGTGGACTGAGACTTGGAAGATCCAGGTTCAAATCCTCTCTCAGTCATGAAGCTTCCTGGGTGACCTTGGGTCAGTCACTTTCTCTCAGCCTCACCTACCTCACAGGGTTGTTGTGAGGACAAAAGGAGGAGAGCGGCTGTATACACCGCTCTGAGCTCTTTGGAGGAAAGGCGGTGTAAAAATGTGAATGAATGAATGAATGAATAAATAAATATGCTGCTCTTGCATGAATTCAATGCAATAAAATCTGTACACAATAATAAAAAGAAGTGAAACCAGTGTGGTCTCGGGATATGGGGACCCCGCTTCCCTTTCCCCAGCAAAGCCCAGGGAGGTTCACAATAAAGGGAGAGCCTACATAGCCAGGTGGGGGACTTGGCCAGGCTGCCATATAGAGGGGCAATGAGCTGGCCATGTGCCTGTCACGTATACAGGCAGAAAATGGGGCGTCACACTTAGATGTGGACAAGATGTTAAGCTGATGTCTGGAAATGTCATCACATCAGGCTAGCATCTTTTGTGCTCCTAAGCCACAGCCACATCTGGTGACACTGAAATCTCACAAGATTTGTTTATTTTTTCACATTTTTACATCACCTTCCTCCAAGGGCCTCAGGGTAGTGTACATGGTCCTGTCACCCCTTTTGTTTTCACAAAAACCCTGTGAGGTAGGTTGGGCTGAGAGATAGTGATTGACCCAAAGTCACCCATAAGTTCAGCTTAAGGGGGGAAGGGAGAGAGAGAGATAGAGAGAGAGAGAGAGAGTATTCATATGGCTGTGCCCCTGGAGCATGTCACTGGTAAAATCTAGTTTTAGAGGGGTTGTAGTCATCTATCCTATCAATACTCTATCTTAAGTTGAAAATGATAGACTGTGTGCATAGATCAGTTCCATATAGCCTGGGCTTATTATGTTCTGCTTTTCTTGAGGCTTGGAAGTGACAAAACTATTAAGATATCAGCTTCAGAAGTGGTAAATTGCCTGTCAAAGTCTGTTGCAAACAATATCACCTGTCAGGCTGATTTTGTTAAAGAGGCTCTGTTTCTTTGGGCCGGAGCACTGCATTTGTTTTTTTTCATTTGTGCCATCCCCAGTAGCCTTAAAATAAACTCTCAGGGCTGCTTCTGAAGCATGAAAATACTGAAGCAGCAATTCCATAGACATTCAAGCTATCAACATTTAAACAATTGTGGATGAACTCAGGAAGGCAAGCTGCTATAGAAATGTAGGGTTACCAGATACAAAGGGACACACACACACACACACACACACACACACACACACACACACACACACAGTGCTTCTACCTTTAACCATTGTATAGAGGAGGGAACGTTGGCAAGTGCAGCTTTGTAAACCCTTCCATGCTGAGCTACCCCCCCCCCCACAAGATGCAGCACACACCCCATTGGCATGACTACACCAGGGCTGGAAAGTTGAGCCCTGAAGCTGCAATCCTATACACACTTACCTGGGAATTAATCGAACTCAGTAGGGCTTACTTCTGAGTAATCATGGATAGGATTGCACTGTAAAACTCCATGGGCCACACATTGGCACCACTGCATCGCTGCTTGGGGAGTTACAGAGGATTGGGCTGCCTGAGTCTGTGCCAAAGCATTCATGGAAAGGAGGATTTTGAGGTGGGATTTGAAGGAAATAAAAAATTGGCATCGTGGTGGAGTTCTGGGGAGTACGAGGCACAGCGGGGAGAAAAGGTAGAGTCAGTTGAGGGACTAGAATATCTTTGGATGGCTGAGGAAGGTGGAGCTTAATGAGCAAACAGAAGGATAAGTGAAGGGTCCAGACAACGGCCGTGCTGGCACAGCTCCCAGCCATTCTCACACTCTGACGGGCCTTGCCAATTCTTCTCCGCAGCTCGCCAAAGAATGAAGCATGTTTTCAAGAGCCGCTTTCTATTTGGCCATTGCTGCTGGTTGTGTTTGCTGTCCTTTGAATCCTAGTACAAATTGATTTTACATTTTTGGGGAAAAAAACAGCAAATCTCCCAACTCGCTACATTTGTGTCATAAAAACACCCTGTCTTTTGACAGTCGTGGAGGCAAGGCAAGTCACACTGCCCTGTCTGCAAGTGATTAGTCCATTTCCAAGATCAGCAAATTTGACTTTTCTACAGGGTCAGCCTTAGGAGCTGCGGGGCCGAATGCAAAACATTCCCCCCCCCCACTCACAAGGATGAACAGCAGTAGCAAGGCACCCACCCCCCACTGCTTCTGGGGGGGGGGGTTTGATTCCAAACCAATTGAACCCAGGGCAGGTGGAAGGGAGGGCCATCCAGCAAAAATGCTCCACTTATTCCACTCTCCTAGCAACACCTTGGCATGGAAAATTCCATGCTGCAGCATCAGCTACAGAGTAAGGTGCCAGCTGCGGGCACTCCACTCATTGCCCCAAAGCAGGTGCCCTTCCAGGCGCAGGACCCAATTTTCTATTGGCTGCCCCACTGGCCAGTTTTTTTCTTTATTTGTGATAAAGCTGAAACCCTTTAGCTGGTAAAGAGATGTATAGAACCTTGGATGAGCAGGCATACAAAAATGCATACACCAGCAGAGTTCTTTGAATGCAGTGGTTATATTTCAGAGCAAGGGTTATCACAAGTAATCAGTAAACGTTCCTAGTCAGCACAATGAGCAGTCAGTCCATAAACAACAAATCCAAATCAGCTTTCCAAGATACACAGTCAAAGTTCATTCCATGGTCAGTAAAAACATGTACATACTCACATCCAGCCTCCCACGTTACTGGCAGCAGTTCAGTAGTCTCCTACTACACTCCTACTGCTGCACTGGAGGCTCAACAGACCAAACATTAAGTAGTTGGAGTGGCCAGTTGGTGTAGGCTATGCCACACCCAGGGTGTGGCAGTCACAGGTGTTTGCTGATCCTGCTGACTCCAGCAATCTGCACCTGTTCCTGAACCACCTTGTTGGCTGTGTTTCTGCCTTATCCAGAACATAGTCCTGACATCTTGAACAGCTGTTTCCTAAGCATTTCAGTTGGCACAAATATAGATTCTGGTGTTTTTTTTTATTTTAAAGTTACCTCATTATTCAAAGCTAGCAGTAATCCTTCCACTTTTGGTGTTCCCGATTTCATTCCCCAAGGAATGGATAAATTCAGAAAGGTATAATGCAGGATAACTCAGAATGTCAAGTTCTGACACATTAATGACACGACACAGGCGTAGTTAATTATCTTATACCCACATGCTAATCAGCAGGATTAACTCCTCAACAGATGTCTTAGTTCAGTGGCTTCCACACTCGCACCCCCTCAGAGAACTGTTGTGCATCTGCAGTGGAACCACTTTGTCTCATCAGGTGCTTCCTGTGGGACACTCTCAGTTCTTATAGGGAACCAGCCTAGCCTGTGGGCTTTGCTATTACTTCAGGCAGTGTGTCAAGGTTGAGACACCAAGCCAAGAGTCAAAGCTTGGGAGTGAACCTATAGGCAGAGCCAAGCAAGACTGTCATTGCCCAGACCACATTCTAGCCGAAACAGGAGAACCCTTCATTGTTTTGTGTTTTTACTGGGGACAGTGTTGGCAATTCCCCAGTAATTGTTCACATATTTGCAAATCAAATGTCGCCAAACTAATGTTGAACCTAGAACAGCCTAGGTGTGGATAACACTGTCAGGTTCTCATTGACTCTTTTTGGCTCCAGAATGTATTAAGCCAGTAATTTTTTTCCCCCATATTGGGTTGCAAGATGGAATTGTTGCTTATGAGGTTCACTCACTCTCACATAACACCAGAACCAAGGGACATCCACTAAAATTGAGTGTTGGGAGCGTTAGAACAGACAAAAGAAAATATTTCTTTACTCAGCGTGTGGTTGGTCTGTGGAACTCCTTGCCACAGGATGTGGTGATGGCGTCTGGCCTGGACACATTAAAGGGGATTGGATAAGTTTCTGGAGGAAAAATCCATTACGGGTTACAAGCCATGATGTGCATGCACAACCTCCTGATTTTAGAAAAGGGCTACGTCAGAATGCCAGATGCAAGGGAGGGCACCAGGATGAGGTCTCTTGTTATCTGGTGTGCTCCCTGGGGCATTTGGTGGGCCGCTGTGAGATACAGGAAGCTGAACTAGATGGGCCTATGGCCTGATCCAGTGGGGCTGTTCTTATGTTCTTATCTCACTGACATGACAGAAAAAGCAGAGATGCAAAGAAAACAGCCACCAGCTACCTCTGGAGAAATCCCCTTGGCACACCACAAAGAAGCACTTTGTCTTAGGACTTTGTACACTTTAAAAAAAAAAATCATACCCCAACTAGTCCTTATGAGGTGCACTGTTTTTTTTTCCCCTTCTTTCACTACCCACAAAATGAGTACTCACAAAAAGCATTCACTGTTATCATAAGTTGCCACTGTATTCAGAGGTGGCAGTAGTTGTAACTGCTTCTCTCAGAAAAGCCTTAGACCTCAGTCAGGGCTGGATGTCCATGAGACATCTGAAGCAGTTGCCTCAGGCAACAAATTGGTGGAGGATACCCATCTCTGTCCCCCTACTTCATTATACTTCCTTCCCTCTCACCTCTAGCTCTTTTAGCACCCAAGCATCTGGGGAAGGACCTCGGCTTGAGGAATATCAGTCCTTCCCCACGCCCCCTTCTGTGACAAATGCAAAGGGTTGGACCTAGGCAGCATCGGAGCAAGTAACCCAGAGCACCAAGATAAATCCAGGGATGGGCTTCCAATGGTGATATAAATCACAGGGTCACAATCTCACCTTGGGGTCCCAGGGATCCTTACTCACACAATAGGTATATTTCCTAGTTTGCCCCTCAATCACCTACTTAAAATGTAGCTTCGTCACAGTTGCAGACCTACCATTAGTTCCAATGGGGAAAATGCCCCATGCACGAGCCTCTAGAACTCCACGGAAGCCTCTCTAAGGCTCCTGATGGAGTCAGCATCAGGGAACCTCAGAGAGGCTACTCTGAAGTGGGCTGAGGTCACGTGAGGCTCTGAGAGCCTCAGGTGAGTAGGGGGGTGGATTTTCGTGCGGGGGGACGGTGACAGCCCACTGGGGTGCCATCATGGACCTTTACCCCAAGCACAGGGCTGGGGAGGTCCACTGCTGCTTAGTCATAAAGCATCTCCTGATGACTGAGGGCCAAATCCTATCCAACTTTCCTGCACCAATGACGCAGTGCCAAGGGCGCATGCACTGCATACTGTGATAGGGGGGCAGTCACAGAAGTCTCCTCCAGATAAGGGGATGTTTGTTCTCTTTCCTCAGGGCTGCATTGCAGCTGCACCAGCACTGGAAAGCTGGATTGGATTGGGTCCTATGGCAGGTGGCACTTTTTGGTTTTATCTTTGCAAATAGCTTCAGGCTGTTTTCTGATTTTTAAATTATAACTTTTTAAAAAGATTTATAGGTGTGCTTATAATAATTATGATGTTCAAGTGCCATCCTATGCATGTCTACACAGAAGTGCAGGCCACTAAATTCTATGGGATTTGCTCCCTGGAAAGTGTGTACAGGACTGCAGCTTTAGGATTGCAAGCCTATGCACATTTACTTGAGTGTAAGTCCCATTGAACTCAATGTAACTTAATTCTGAGTAGAGATATGTAGAGGTTCGCCGTTGTATGTCACTCTGGGATGTATTTTTTTGCGACAGAGAATGTAGTGTATACCACTGAAAAATAAATTCTGACTGCCTGAATCCTGTCCCAGAAACAGTGACTTAGCTACAGGAGGGCAGCAGGGAAAGTGGCCCCCTCCCACTCTCCATCGAAGTCCATCTGGGCAGCAATGCTCAGGACTTAGAGTTTATAAAGAGGCTTTAGCTTGGATTCATTCATAAAGAGGCTCAAGATCAGTCCTACGGGTTCAGGACGTGGACGGCTTGATTGCCTCTCAGGCTCTGGGGCAAATTTTGAATAAAAATCAAAACTCATAAAAACCTGGCTCAGCTTTAGGTTTTTCCTTAAACTTAAGTCATGTTTCAGCATATTACATATTTTCTTATTAGTATTCAAGTACACTGGAGACCATCTGTCATTGTTCAGTAGGGCCAAAGTACTGGAAAAGCCAAAAAGTTCGCTTCATTAAAAATATAATTTCAGCCAGGCGGTCCCAGATAATATATTCACAGCAGCCAGTGTGACTATCTGTTGGGAGAGATTCCCCCCCCCCCCCCAAGATGAAAACTGTATTCATTGAAATGAAAATCCAGCCTCCTGCACAGGGAATAATGTATGCAGTACACAGAAAGCGAGCTTGGAGATCTACCATACATCAGTGAGCTTAAAGATCAAAAGCCTACCTGGAAGCTGAGAGAGCTTTCAAAAGGGTTAAAGGGAATATCCTATTGAGTAAAATGAGTGCATGAATGAATGAAGACCTGGGGCCTAATGGAACCTCTCCTGAAAACACCCCCTCTCACCAGCACCTTAAAAGAGCATTTAGTGTAGGTAAACAGAACTCATGCAAAATGCATCTTTCAGTGAAGCCAGTTTAAAATGCAGTCCCTGTTTCTCCTCTATACTGTGGGTTGGATCCAAAGAATGGCCTGGGCTGCTGTGCTCATGGAATGGAGCTTTCCACTTCTTCCACCATGAAGGAGCCCTTGTATTTATTTCTTTTCATTTAATTTGCATTTTACAAAAGATTCTAATTTATAACGATGTTGGCAGAGAGAAGAATCGATTAATGTTGTTTTCAGGACAATTTCCCCCTTACCCCGTGTAATACTCCAGCCTTCCCAATGGGGTACTTGGATCTGTGCCAACTAAATCGCTAGCACCAACCCAAGCAGCCCCATGTAGGGTTTTCAGGCTTGGGATAGGGGGTTAGGATACATTGGAGCCCTGCTCTGCCATCCCCATCCGCTCCTGGGCCTGAGCCACCCCCAGTTCCACCCTCCCCTGCCCTGAAACACTTTCTCCCCACCTCCATTACGCCCTTCTGCCACTTTTCCCCTGCACCCCACCACTTGGCAGAATATTCACCTCCTTTAGTGCCTGCTAGTGGAGATTCAGTGCCAGCAGAGGTTGTTCCACCAGCTCTGCTTGCACTAGAGTAGTTGCAAAGGTACTTTACAATGTTTGCAACACTCAAGACTGACTAGCAGCCACTGTGCAGGCTGAAGGTAAGTATAGAAGTGTGCTGCTAATGAGTTTTGTTGTTGTTATGATTGAGTGACTGACATCTACATAAGAGTCCTGGTTGACAATCAGGTATGTGTCATGCAGGAGGCAAAGTGTTTTCTTTACTTGTTTCAATCCACTCTCAGAGCACTCAGTGTTGAAAGAAAGGACTGCTTTTGCCTGCCTGCAGAAAATGTGAATGATCACATTTATGTATTTTTTTTTCAGTTGTATAAAATAAAATAAAGCATTAAAAAAAGTGCAAGAGAAGCACAGCTCCAAAAGCATAAGGAGAGGTTGTTGTTTTGCCAAATTGCCTTTCCATGCTTGTTCTAGAAAACTTATGCCCACTTTAAGCTAATTAGTTCCCCTGGCTCAAACACAGCTAGCTCTAGCAGCATATAAAAACTTCCACTGTAGCCCAGCACCAACAGGAAGGTAAACAGTAGGTAGCTTATCTGTGGGGCTGCAGGGTCCCTCCTCCCAGTCCTCAATGCAGCAGCTCTTCCCTCAACTCTCCACCACTCAGCAGTCTCTGTTCAGCTAGGTTGCCAAGTGGTCAGTCCATTAGTTAGCTAGTCCATGACTCAGTCCACTAGTCGGTCAATCAATCACTTTTAGTCTTCTTTCCTCCCTTCCTCCAAGCTCTCCTCCTTCTACTAACAAACTTTCCTTTCTCCAGGTCCTGCTTTCGTCCTTGAGGACCACATTGCCTCTAGTGGCTGCAGCTGCAGCACACCCACTGCTAAAAGTCTAGGTTTTAATCCCATGCTTCCTGGACCTTTCTGTACAAGGGGCCACTGTTGACCCCACACCCTATCTGCCTGAGGGATCTTATGCATTTCCACTACAGTTGTCAAGATTAATTGAATTAAAAAGTTTATAGAAAAACAAACGAACTGTAGCTGCAAACTGTAGCTTTGGACTTTACATGGGATGCCACCCCACCCCCCGCCCGTATAATTTCTGCATAGTTGATTCAGGCCTAAACTGCTGGGTGTGACTATAATGCTGTGATCCTAAATATTCTCCAACAGTGTACCTTGCCCAAGGGAAGATCTAATATCATAGGGTGGTGTACATAAATACGATATGGTTAATGTAGTTACAAGTCATGTTTGGGATTTGGTGCATGAGTCCTTTTGATTGATTGGTTTGCTAGCATAGCTCTGAATGTATCTATAGCAGGATGGTCCAACTTTGGTCAGTGGTGGAGGCCTACCAAGTGTCAATTTGGCTCCAAAATGAAGCCCTTCTGGAAGGGGGGTGTAGTGTGCAGTCACAGGGACAACTTGATGATGCAAGGGGTTCATGTTGCTGTGTCACTGCCTGATTTTCTTTTTCTCACACCAAATGGTCATTCCCTAGATCAGGGGTGCCTTGGCCCGGGGGCCATTTGCGGCCCTCATGGCACCCAATCTGTCCCACAGGGAACGCCCAGTGCCCAATGAGTCCCTGGACCTCCAGAGAGGTGCTGGAGCCTGTGCTTGGCCCAACGCAACTGCTCTTAACATGAGATAACTATTTGACCTCTTGCATGAGCTACAGGCTGAGGACTCCCTCAGTTGCTTGCTGTTTCACATCTGTGATGCAGCAGTGGCAGCAAAGAAAAGGCTGGCCTTGCTTTGTGCAAGGCCCTTTAGAGACTTTGAGTTATTGTGAGACCTTCATTCATTCATATAAGTTCCATCTCTAATATATTCATTTATGTAAATTTATTCAAATTTAAAATGTAAATTAATTTTTTTCCTGCCCCCAACACAGCGTCAGAGAGATGATGTGGCCCTCCTGCCAAAAAGTTTGGACACCCCAGCACTAGATTAATTAAATCACAAAGACAATGAAGTGGTACAGCCGTCTAATTGCCTGTGCCCCTGCAAAATATATATGGGAGATGAGGGGCCATGGTAACTATGGCGCTGGGACCAGGGTAGTTCCTTTTGAAATTAGTTAACACAAAATACAAGGCTGTGATCCTATATGCATAGCAGTAGGCAAATAACAGTAGTGTGTTGGGGAATAACAACAATAATACACCAATTCCTTTTTCTTTCAGGTCCACCTGGGCCTCCTGGAGTTGTAATTGTAGAGGAGATCACAGAAACCACAGCAACTCTTTCGTGGACTACTGGGGCAGACAATCACAGCCCCATCACGTCCTACAACCTGCAGGCACGGAGTCCATTTTCACTTGGTTGGCAGACTGTAAAAACAGGTGTGTGTGTGTGTGTGTGTGTGTGTGTGTGTGTGTTTAAAAATGGATACATTTGAAAGTGGGCTGTAAAATTTAATTAATAGGTCAGTTTATTCCGAATAAATTCAGACATAAACCATACTGGGGAAATGTGTGGTATTTTGAGATGTTTTTGGAATGCTAAGTTCCAAGATGAAGTCTGCTCTTATATCTTGCTCTCTTGAATGTGATTTAGAGCACAATCCTGAGTTGGACTTTGACAAGCCCCTTGCGCTGACTGAAGAGTGTTGCGAATATACCATAAAGCATGTCCATGACTACTCTCGAGCTGGCTAGGCTGGTATGAGGATGTGCTCTGGCCTCCACAAGCCGGATCTGGACCTGGAGGGAGTATGTTTGCACCCTCCGAAGTAGGCCAGCGTAAGGGGTGGGAGGGGTGGGCAGGAGGATGGAACAGAATTGGGGAAGGGGTGCTTTTGCAGGAGTGCGGGAAGACTACGAGGTGAATCAGGCCCAGGAGGGGGTCGGGATTTGCTGTGGCACTGCAGGCCAAATCCTAACCCCCGTTCCCAGTCCAATTGGTCTGGAACAGGTTGCTTGGATTTCCGCCAGTGAAGTTGCTGGCACAGATCTGAGTAACCCCATAGAGATGGCTTGTGCATGACATAGGTTAAGAGGAAAAATATCCCCTTACCCCAAATTGCACTCCAACTGGCATCTACCTTGTGCTGGATACACCACAGGCCACTGTTCCAGCGCACGTTATAGTTGGGCTGCCCAGCTGCGATCCTATACCCACTTTCCTGGGAGTAAGACTCAATTAACATAGTGGGATTTACTTTTGAGTAGACAGGCATGGGCTTGTGCTATCAATGTCTTTTTTGTGCGCAGTTAATTTTCTTGTGTATAGCGGTGGAGCTTGTTTATCTGCAGATTTTACCTCTGTGGATCTGACTCAATGCAAGTCCATTGGACCCACTCAGGGACCACTGGTGAAAATAGTTAGTGGCCCTGCACATATTACAAAGGCTCAACCAGGCCGTGTCAGGGCAGGGAATGAGGGAGGTTCAGGATACAGGGGACGATCAGGGAGGATTAGGGCAAGAAGTGGGCCAGGCAGGGGGAGGAAGGAGCAGGAGGGGTGGATCTCGGTGGCAGCAGTGCAAGCCAAGACCCTATTCCCCTTTCCCAGTCTGGACCACCCCCTGAGGCTCCTTAGACCTACATCAGCTAAGCAGCTGACATAGCTCCAAGGAGACCTTCTTGTGAAGGTGATTTTCACTTACCTCTCCCAGTCTGCCCTTCACCACCACCACAAGATGTAGTACATGCTCCATTGGTACCACTGCATCATATAGACTGGTGGGAGGTAAGATAGGGTTTGGGCAGCCCAATCCTGAGCTGCCCTGAGCTGCAGGACCCGGCGGCTCCACAGAGGACTCCTGCTGGATCCAGCACCTCCCGTGCTACCGCGGGAGGCTCCTCGGGAGTAGGGGACGTTGGTCCCCTTCCCCAAGTAAGGGAAGCAGCCCCGCAATGGGGCTACTCACTTTAGCGGTGACTGTTTGGTCGCCGCTAAAGTGAAGGCGCTCATGTGGGGCGAGCAGCCCTGCCCAAGCGCCCTGGATCCTGCAGAGCTTGGCTCCATGGATCAGCCTGTTCCCCGCCCCCTGACACACCTCCCCCATGCCCCCAGCCACGCCTCCCCACTCCCAGGAACGCCTCCCCCCACGCCCCTGGACACGCCCCATCTCCCGTTCCGCAGCCCGGTGGTCCCAGCTCCAGCAGGAGCCCGGCAGTAAGCCCCGCAAACGTGCCTTAAGGCGTGCAGCGCAGAGGCACTGCACTGACCACAGGATCGGGTTCTTAGACCCCCAATCCTAATGAATGCACACTGGCTCACCGCCGTGAGCTGGTATTACCTGCCGTAAGGCGCGTTTGTGGGCCCTAGTGCTGGTGGAGCACCGGTGCTAGCCCAGCCCTAACCAGCGCTGGGCTAGCACCAGTGAAGCGCAGGAGCTCTGTTGCTCAGTGGTCATTTGGAATGCCAGGCAACAGAGAAGTAGGTGGGGGTGTGGGAGGACGTGGGGAGGAGGCATTCCAGGGTGGGGGAGGGCGGGGGAGGGCACACTGGATGCAGCCGCAGCAGTGCTGCTGAAGCCCGGCATGCCGGGCAGCTCAGAATTGGGCTGCCCATTTTTGCCGCTGACTTTGTAACAGTTTCCTTCAAATTCAGCTTAACAATTGAGGAAAACTACAGACTGTGAATGAGTTTTAATGTCCTTGCTGTTCACCAAATCTCCTTGCTGTTTCACAGTTCCCGAAAACATCAGTGGTGACATGGAATCTGCCATGGCTGTCGAACTGAACCCGTGGGTGGAATATGAATTTCGAGTTGTAGCAACTAATAAAATTGGGACCGGAGATCCAAGTGCACCATCTAGAGTGATCAGGACCAAGGAGGCAGGTAATAACCTTGATTGGAAATGAAAACTTCAAAAGGACGGTGATACCTAGCCTCTTGCAGCAATTGCTGCTTTGCACGCTGCCAAACTAATGCATACGTGAGGATATTAAAAATTGATAACCAAAGATGTATTTTGGCAATTTTTCAGGAAAAGAGAAACAATTCCTTTCCTTTCCTTTAATTGACTTTTGTAGCCTTAGGCGTATTAGGTCCTATCTCCATGAGTTGGGCCATGAATACAAGACATTCCATTTATACAAGGTGGGAGTCTAATTTTTGCTAGACTGACCGCCCACCATGTCTAGATAGTGTGCCCTCCCTGCTGCCAATTACTTCCTTCCCCTTTGCAAAGGTGTTTTGCTTGCAAAAGGTGAGACTTGCAGGGGAAAGTGCATAAACCACCATCTGAGATTTAGCAGGTATTTCTGCCAGATGCTCAGAAACAAAAACTCCTGAAGGGTTTTTGCATGTTCAACTGGGATTCTCACAAACCCTAGATGGTGTTTGAGGTGATTTGGGCTTAGGGTACAAATCAGCAGAATTGTGCCAGACCCAGTGTACCGGCATCCCCTGCATCAGCATATGGTTTCATTTTTCTGCTGTTCTCCATGCACCATAAATATCTCTTGCTTTTACAGGACGCTATAAGCATGAACGACAAGAAGGCAGCCAGCCTGCACACTAGGGGGACAAAGGCAGAACATTAACAAGAAGCAGCAAGTTTCCTCCTTCCTGTTAACATTCACTGAGCCATCTCTTCTAGCATGCAGGCTGCCTGCCTGTGAGTCGTCTATGCTTATAACATCCTGTAAAAGCAAGAGACGTTCATTCTTGGCGCTACCATTAAGAATAAATATGAAGTTAATGGGTATGGAGATAGGGTTCCCCATACCTGCAATTTCCGTATCGGGGGGGGGGGGGCTCTGACACGTATCCCGAGAACACCTGTGTTCCACTTTCAACAGGACTGGAGATCTCCGGAACCATGTTACACTCTGTATACACTAGATATACAACTACATTGGATATACATTATATATACAACTATTGGTTTGACTTGCAAAGCAATATGCCTCTGCATATTGTGTGGAAAGATCCACAGTCTGACACTCTTGAACAACAGACCCCTGGTGGGACCCCTCCGTAGGTGGGCCTGATAGATCAGTGCGTATAGAACTCCAATCACAGGTCGTTCTTGCACTGGTGCTTCTAATATGTTGTTGCTTAATAAATTTATATTAGATTTTAACAGTTGGTTTCATTCAATTAGTTTTGCTCTGGTTCCTAGACAATTATGCACCTGGTAATTTAAAATTCAGCTCTATGATAGTTCTTGTGCTGCTTATCAGTGTGACAGATTAACAATGCCTTAGTCTCCAGGGGCCAATTGATAGGATATGGTTGCCATGCAGAGACCACTGGAACTGCTTCCAGGCTATGAAGGGTTCCCCATGAAAACCGATCATCATTGTTGTCTTCTAATCACCTAAGGCACATATTTTTTTTAATTTTATACTTTTTGCTACTTGTGCTTATTTACTATTACAATGCATTCTCTTATTATTTAGTTTTATGAATTTATTAGGCAGCATATTTATGTCCTAGAGAGCACATCATGCTGTTTGGTCTCCAAAGCAAAATAACAGCCCAATCCTATTGGGCTTATCCACTGGTAAAACCAGTGCTCCGCCAGTGATACTGCCTTATGGCAGTCACAGAAACCTCTCTAGCAATGCACGGAGCCACATACTGACAGAATGCCAGTAGAGAGACTGGAGTGGCCCTGTGCATGGTGGCAGATCAGAGAAGGTCCACTGACCCAGGTAGGCAAGTGGGGGAGACAGAATGGGGTAAGAAGGAAAATGGTTTGGGTCCAGGAAGAGGGTGGGTTCAGTGTCTTCAGCACCACTGGCACCTGCCAAGTCCAATCACCTTCCTGGACCCAACAACCGATCTGGGTCCATGTGAATTTGTGCCAGCAATATAACTGATGCAGATCTGAGTAGAACCACGTGGGTCTCAATCTCCAAAGGGATTAAATATTCCCTTACCCAAAAAAGACCTTTGGGACGCCCCCCTCCCCAAAAAAGAATGCAACAAGTGGAGTGGGCTTCATCAGCGGAGAAAAAGAAATAGAATTGGGCCATAAGTGTGGCCCTGTAAGATTGTTGAATTGGAGAGTGTAAGGCTCCTTGAGCTCTTTGGAGAAGTGTGAAACATATATGTTCATATATATTGTTGGAGAACTTCTTGGTACCCAAAGATAAAATCTGAGAATTTATGCTCTCGAGACACATAAGCAGCTTCTAGCTCAGGAGTATCTCTTTCCTTTATTTATAAGAGCAATTGCCCACTGCACACAAACCAACACATCTATCACACAGGTTAGCTATGAAGGGGTGCACACGGTGCACAGTGTTTTATACCTTCCCAAATATTCATAGAATATTCATAGAATCAAAGCCCATCCCACACCCGTTTTGGTATTTTACTTGTTACGTACCTTTAAGCATGCATTGTGCACTTGTTTATCTGCAAACCTGGCTATATAAGATTGACATGTGCATAAAGTGTGTTTCTAACTTTCCATTTCTCTAAAATCATGCTCGTCTCCATTGACTTCAATGCATTTGGATTTAACAAACTTAAAGCACTGATGGCCGCCCCTCTATTAGTCTATTAAATCAAAAGTTTTGATGGTGTTTTTTTTTCATTTTGAATGCCTTATTTTTCTTTCTTTTTATCTACTTTTTTAAATCTATGTTTTTATTTTATTATATTAAATACAAATACGAAGAGAAAAAATTAAAAAAATAAAGATATTACAGGTTGTGTGGCAAATGCGGAAATCTCAAACTATATTTCTTTGTTCTGCTATGAAATCATACAAAAAAATTAGTTATCAGTTCCTAAATGAATGCCTTATTTTTCATTGCTGTACTTTGACTTACACATGGTGTTGTAGAAAGGCAGTACAATAGGCCCTCAATATCCACAGATTCGGAACCCACAAATTTCATCATCTGCAGGTACCAAACCTGAGGCTGAACCCACTGAAGACCTTCCAGACGTGACCAGAATGACTGCGGACTGCCTGTGCGGACCTCAGAAAGCTGACCGGAAGTTTTAATGTGAAAGCCTTTGGCAAAAACCAGAAGGTCACTTTAAAAGCTTCTGGGCAGCGTTCTGAGGAAGCATGAGGCCTCAGAAGGGCTCTGTCATGACTTCAACCTTGTTCTGGTTGTGTTTGGAGGGTCCAGGTGTCCCAAGTGCATGGAGTCAAACATCCTCGGATTTCAGTATCTGCAGGACTTCCGGGAAAGGAACCCCCACGGATAACAAGGGCCGCCCTATAAACACATTTTGGTAATGAATAGCAATGAGTTTGTAATTGAGGTGAGAAGGACTTCCTGGTTCACTGCTTGCACCTGTCAATACTGCACTATGGAGCAAGCTGGTCACCTGACCTATACCAGTTTGCTGAAGCAGACTCACTGCTTCAGACTCCAGACTCACTGGAATAAGACCTGGTTGAAGACCAGGAAAGAGAGAGTGGGTGTCAATGGGCAATTTTCACAATGGAGAGAGGTGAAAAGCAGTGTGCCCCAAGGATCTGTCCTGGGACCAGTGCTCTTCAACCTCTTCATAAATGACCTGGAGACAGGGTTGAGCAGTGAGGTGGCTAAGTTTGCAGATGACACCAAACTTTTCCAAGTGGTAAAGACCAGAAGTGATTGTGAGGAGCTCCAGAAGGATCTCTCCAAACTGGCAGAATGGGCAGCAAAATGGCAGATGCGTTTCAATGTACATAAGTAAGTGTAAAGTCATCCACATTGGGGCAAAAAATCAAAACTTCACCTATATGCTGATGGGTTCTGAGCTGTCTGTGACAGATCAGGAGAGAGATCTTGGGGTGGTGGTGGACAAGTCAATGAAAGTGTCGACCCAATGTGTGGCGGCAGTGAAGAAGGCCAATTCTATGCTTGGGATCATTAGAAAAGGTATTGAGAACAAAACAGCTAATATTATAATGCCGTTGTACAAATCTATGGTATGGCCACACCTGGAGTATTGTGTCCAGTTCTGGTCACCACATCTCAAAAAGGATATAGTGGAAATGAAAAAGGTGCAAAAGAGAGCGACTAAGATGATTGCTGGACTGGGGCACCTTCCTTATGAGGAAAGGCTACAGCGTTTGGGCCTCTTCAGCCTAGAAAAGAGACGCCTGAGGGGGGACATGATTGAAACATACAAAATTATGCAGGGGAAGGATAAAGTGGATAGAGAGATGCTCTTTACATGCTCACATAACACCAGAACCAGGGGACATCCACTAAAATTGAGTGTTGGGAGAGTTAGGTCAGACAAAAGAAAATATTTCTTTACTCAGCATGTGGTTGGTCTATGGAACTCCTTGCCACAGGATGTGGTGATGGCATCTGGCCTGGATGCCTTTAAAAGGGGATTGGACACGTTTCTCGAGGAAAAATCCATTATGGGGTACAAGCCATGAGGTGTATGTGCAACCTCCTGATTTTAGACATGGGCTATGTCAGATGCAAGGGAGGGCACCAGGATGCAGGTCTCTTGTTATCTGGTGTGCTCCCTGGGGCATTTGGTGGGGCAGCTGTGAGATACAGGAAGCTGGACTAGATGGGCCTATGGCCTGCTCCAGTGGGGCTGTTCTTATGTTCTTATGACATTGGAAAAATGCTTGCAGAAGGCTGTGTTTCTTCGTTCCTTGGCAATGGCAGCAATATGTTGCATACTTTGCTCCATTACAGTCTTAAGGGAGAGAAGGAAAACGGCATCAAAAATACATGAGCGCCTTCTCTGAAAAGCATGTTTAGGAAAGCTTTTACCACCCACCTTGTGAATCAGATGGCTCCTTTGCGCCATATGTACTCATTCAGCCAAACGCAAATGGCCTAACGACCACTCTGGGCAGCCAGGCAGCACAAATCAAAGAGGACATGGATGTACAGGAGGACGCTTGCCTCAGGTGAGAGGCTGCATCCTTGCGCCCATGTTGGAATGCACGGCTCTGCATTCAACACCTGGAAGGAACACGGGCACAGGGATGCATTTGAAAGGGCCAGACCTTCGCTTTAATGGGCCAGATGTGTTTTAAGCGGAGAGCAGGTAATTCTCACACCAGCTGGGTTATGAAGTATTCATGGCACCTGTTGCTCCAATTTTGTGCGGGCATCACCCCTCTTTCCCCAGTAGCGCTTGTTTATCACACAGAACATCTTATGCTATTCTTCTGTCTCCCTCCCTTCCTCCCTGATGCCCTTACTTTGTTTTGGATGCTACTGATTCCTCCTTTTCGATTCATTTGTTTTTCATTGGCAGCAACATCCCCTATACTTCAGGTCTGTTTACAGTATTTTAGTAGTTTCTCTCATCTCCCCTGTTGGGTTTTCCTCCTTCTTTCTTACCTACTCTGCAGTTCTCTCTTGCAGGCAGTTTTTGGAAGCGATGAAACCAGCTTCCCAGCCAAGGGTCTTCTTTCCATTCTCTTGAGCCCTACTCTGAAAAACTGCACACTTTCCTATGTAGCCATCTGTTTAGTTCTTATTACCCCATCTTTTATATAAGGTGGTGAACAAAATGAGAAGCAGGAGCTGCTGCTAGTGCATAGTTACACAGTGCATAGTTACCTTGCACATGCCTGATCTCATCTGATCTTGGAAGCTAAGCAGGGTCAGGTCTAGTTAGTACTTGGATGGGAGACTGCCTGGGAATACCGGGTGCTGTAGACTTATACCATAGTCTTTCGAGACTGAAGGTTGCCAACCTAATCCTGTTCAGGCTGAACATTGGTACAGTGACCGCTGCACCAGCGGAGGGTGTCTCAAAAATGCTGTAAAGCGCTCCATGACATTCTGCGAGTAGGGAGTGCCAGTGGGAAGGCCTTTGCCATCCCACTAGTGCTGAATCCACAAGGAGTAACCAGAGGAGTAGGTAGGCTCCCACCAGGTGGCACAAAAACTGGGAGAGGGGAGGGCAAGGGAAGTGAAGAGGTGTAAGAGGGTGGGAGAGGGTGGAGACAGCAGCAGATCAGGGCCAGGAGGGGGTAGGATTGGCAGTACTGGTGCACACTAATCCCTTTCTGGCCCTGAAAACCCAACACGGGGCTTCTTGGACTTGCATCAGCCATTTAACAGGCACAGATCCAAGTAACCGAATTATACAGGCTGGGGCTTTACACAAATACCCCCTTACCCCAATGCTCCTTCTGAGTGCTGGATGCAGTGTGGGCGGTGCAATGGCCTGCAAGACCCTTCCCCTTGAGGGTCATGTAGTCTATTTATTGCCCTTAGAAGTAAATAAATGGCTATAAACCCATCCAGCCACTTAACACCTCTCGGGCTTCTCCAGTTTCAGTTACCAATTGCTCTCTAACAATGAGAGCTTTCAGTCCTGGTAGTCAGGCCAATTTGGTGGACCCCTTGAAGCCGTGCTCCAGCCTGAGCCCCTCTGACTTGGCTTGAACTTGGGAGCAGGTTGCTGTTACTGGAGTCTCCAGTTTCCAACTCAATCACTCTGGATTAGATCCCACAACCAAGTTCCCTTGTTCCATCAGTCCCAATAAATCCTATCTGTTACAACTGACTGGCTTATTGGGACTGATGGAACAAGGGATGGTAACTGAAACTAGAGAAGCCTGAGAGGTGTTAAGTGGCTGGATGGGTTTATAGCCATTTAATTACTAAATTGGCTCCAAGGCCAACTTGATTAACAACAAGGTACAGCTGTGAACTTCTCAGGTTGGGAGGGGAAGTCCACTATGAGCAAGGAGGCTTGTGGCATGTTCACCTCTACCCTAAATTCTGACAACTATGACTGATGTAGTGCTATCTGTATAACTATTCTTTAACTGCATCAGTCATAGTTGTCAGAATTTAGGGTAGAGCATATCAATACCATACTCAGCACTAATAAAACAATAAAGAGCCAACTCCTAACTCTATCACTCACCAAAGTCTTACATTTCCAGAGTCCAGTCTAACCCATCCTTGCTGCAGTCAAGGCAGGTCCATCTTGTCAGCATGGTCAAAGCTCTGGCCCCCGTAGCCAGCGACAAAGCTGGAACAAAGCAAAGCTCTTTCCTTTCACCTTTATAGGTCTCCTGACCCATCCATTAGAACTCGGATCCAGCCAAACATTCTAGGGGTGAACATGCCACAAGCCTTCTTGCTCATGGTGGACTCCCCCTCCCAACCTGAGAAGTTCACAGCTGTACCTTGTTGTTAATCAAGTTGGCCTTGGAGCCAATTTAGTAGTTTGGTACCATATCTGAGGGCCCTACGGCCTCCTCCACAGTTCTCTCAGATCTGGTATGCACTAATTAGAAGTTGGTTACGGCTGGGCCTTGTAACTCAGGCCTAGCAACATGGCTACAAGCAGAAGCTTTCCTTGTCCTGATGGTACCTGATCACCAATATTCAACAGGCCGCGTAGCCCAACTGCACCAGCACTGCTTAGGATTGGGTTGCCTGTCTGTGGAAGTCATCTTCATTTTATCTGGTGATGGCCACTAGTGTGGATGGCTTCCAAAGAGGATAGAACAAATTCACGGGGCCTCTTTCTGTGGAAGGCTGTGATTCATGATGAATGTGCAATACCTCCAAGTTCAGTGGCAGTATAGTGCCATATACCAGCTGCAGGGAAACAATCTGGGAAGAGAAGTATGTCTGTCTCTTCTTTTGTGGGCTTCCCAGAGGCAGACAGAGGACCACTGTGGGAAACATAAGGCTCAACGAGATAGGTCCTTGACCTGATCTGCAGATCTCCTTATTTTAAAGATCAATAAAACACAATGGGTCAAATCTAAACTAGTATTTGCATGAGCAGAATGGTATTCCTGCTCATACAGTGTGTGTGTGTGTGTGTGTGTGTGTGTGTGTTTTGGGGGGGGCATTTTGGCCAACTTCCCTCTGCACTATTTATTTATTTATACCCCGCCTTTCCTCTGCCAGATCAGATGCCCAAGGCAGCTTACAATTAAACTTTAAACAAAAAGAAATAATCAAAAACACAATATATACAACAATAAGACAGTAAATAAAAGCACAACAAGACAGTGGCATAGCCAGAGGGGTACAGAGCACGAAGTTTTGCAGGGAGCCTCACCGGAGCATGCAAGTGGCCCCTCCCCTTTGGAGCCATTCCAGGCAGTGGGAGAAAACTGGAAGTGAATGCTTCCATTTTGCTGCCCCCACCTGGAATGGCTCCAAAGGGGAGGGGGAGGGGCTGCTTGCAAGCTGCAGTGAGGCTCCCTGCAAAACCTAGTGCTTTGCACCCCCTCTAGCTGTATTGTATTGGCAACCTTCAGTCTTGAAAGACTATGGTATCGCGCTCTGAAAGGTGGTTCTGGCACAGCGTCTAGTGTGGCTGAAAAGGCCAATCCGGGAGTGACAATCCCTTCCACACTGGGAGCAAGTGCAGTCTGTCCCTGGTCTGTCTCCCTGGCTATGGGCCTTCCTTCTTTGCCTCTTAGCCTCAGACTGTTGGCCAAGTGTCTCTTCAAACTGGGAAAGGCCATGCTGCACAGCCTGCCTCCAAGCGGGCCGCTCAGAGGCCAGGGTTTCCCACTTGTTGAGGTCAATCCCTAAGGCCTTCAGATCCCTCTTGCAGATGTCCTTGTATCGCAGCTGTGGTCTACCTGTAGGGCGCTTTCCTTGCACGAGTTCTCCATAGAGGAGATCCTTTGGGATCCGGCCATCATCCATTCTCACGACATGACCAAGCCAACGCAGGCGTCTCTGTTTCAGCAGTGAATACATGCTAGGGATTCCAGCACGTTCCAGGACTGTGTTGTTTGGAACTTTGTCCTGCCAGGTGATGTTGAGGATGCGTCGGAGGCAGCGCATGTGGAAAGCGCTCAGTTTCCTCTCCTGTTGTGAGCGAAGAGTCCATGACTCGCTGCAGTACAGAAGTGTACTCAGGACGCAAGCTCTGTAGACCTGGATCTTGGTATGTTCCGTCAGCTTCTTGTTGGACCAGACTCTCTTTGTGAGTCTGGAAAACGTGGTAGCTGCTTTACCGATGCGCTTGTTTAGCTCGGTATCGAGAGAATGTGTGTCGGAGATCGTTGAGCCAAGGTACACAAAGTCATGGACAACCTCCAGTTCATGCTCAGAGATTGTAATGCAGGGAGGTGAGTCCACATCCTGAACCATGACCTGTGTTTTCTTCAGGCTGATTGTCAGTCCAAAATCTTGGCAGGCCTTGCTAAAACGATCCATGAGCTGCTGGAGATCTTTGGCAGAGTGGGTAGTGACAGCTGCATCGTCAGCAAAGAGGAAGTCACGCAGACATTTCAGCTGGACTTTGGATTTTGCTCTCAGTCTGGATTTTGCTCTCAGTCTGCTCCCCTCTAGCTACGCCACTGCAGTAACACACACACACACACACACACACACACACACACACACACACACATGAGACAGAAATATTAGCGGTAGAAGCACTGGCATCCCCTGAGTCCCCCAGTCCTCAAGATTGATTGAGACTCCCAGGGAGCACTGGGAACTGCAGAAAGAAGGAGGGGAAAGGAAGGTCTTATTCCATGAGCAGCACACCCCTTGATCTGGTTCTCAGATCAAAGCCAATAAAACAGTGCAGCACACATTTTGAAAAGCAGTAAGATCAACAAGCTTTGAAATAACCAATCAAATAAAACAGGGTCCAGATATATTAAAAAGCTGAGAATGACCCTAAGACTCTTTTACTCTGTGAGGGAGGAGGAAGTGATGACTGTGGTTAAGAGAGCTTTGGCAGACTTTGAATCTGCTCCTGTAGCTCTGCCTTTTCCACGATTTGATCTGCAGCAGTTAGCTGGTGATCATGTTTACCTCCATGTTGTGAAGACTTTCTGATTTTAGCAGATCAAATTGCTTTATATCTTTGGGGGATGGGGGGGTCTCCTGCACGTACCCATTTCTGTAAGCTTAGTTGGTGATAACAAGGGAAAGGGCCTCTTCTGTCGCAGCGCTGGGCCTCTGGAACTCCTTGCCAGGTGACATCTGTGCTTCCCCCACTCTCTTTTCCATAGGAAGCTTAAAACATGTCTTTTTTATCAGGCACCTCAATAGCTTTCAATTTTCTCTATGGCTGTTTTTATTGCAGCTGCTTATTTTTATTCCGCTGTCTTTAAAATTGTGTTCTTATTGATTGCTTTTAAATTGAATTGTGGCCTGTCTTCAATTTCTTTTTCTTGGGGGAAGGTAGCATATAAGTGCAAGTGAATTTGGGAAGAATGGAAGTCAGCTATTCTAATTGTGGTAAGCCCCCTCCTGTTTCCTCCTCCTCCTCAAGTCCAAGGTCTTATTGTGAAGGGTTTTAATGTTTTTATTTGTTTTTATTTGTGTTTTTGTATTTTTTATTCATTGCTGAATGCCTCCTTTGGCCCCTTTGGGGAGAAAAGCAGGATAGAAATGCAGTTAGTCAGTAAGTAAGTAAAAGGTAAGAGGAGGTCCAAGCATGAGAATGTTCTCTCTCAGAAAACCCAAAAGTTACCTCAACTCATTTTTAGTGACTAACAGCCCAATCCTATGCATGTCTACTCAGAAGTAAGTCCCATTAGAGTCAATGGGGCTTACTCCCAGGAAAGTATGGATAGGATGGGGCTGTGATTTGTACAGAGCAGTGGTTCTCAAACTTTTAGCAGCTGGACCTGCTTTTTAGAATGAAGGACCCACCAGAAGTGATGTCATGACTAGAAATGACATCATCAAGCAGGAAAATTTTTAATAATCCTAGGCTGCAATCCTACCCACACTTACCCAGGAGTAAGTGCCATTTGCTGTCATTGTTAAAAGCATATACTAGCCTGTTAAAAGTACAGAGCTGTAACATTTCCCCAGATGCAGTCACACACCATGGTAGCATTAAGTCTAATATATTAAAAAAATAAAATATTGAAATGAATGAGGACCCACCTGAAATTAGTGACCCACCTGGTGGGTCCTGAACTATAGAGGATTACTGTTAACAGCTGGCATGTAATTTCAGCAACAGAGGAGCATCGTAATAGGATATTGTGCTATGGAATGAAAACTCTAGTCCAGGGTTGTCCAACATAAAGCCCGCTGGCTGGATGTGACCCAGAAGCTCTTTATCTGGCCCACATAATAATGGGCTCTCCCTATGCTGCCCTCAGCAGCCCTGCTTCTGCCAAAGCTCTGGGAAGGAGAGATACAAGGAAGTCTCAGAAGGCCATCAGACCAGAAGGCCATTAGACAGGGGACGGAGCAGACCAAGGGCCTGGATGAGTTCATTTTATTTTGTTCAGATTTAGTTGGTAGGACTCTCCTAACTGTCAGTCTGGCCTGAGGAAGTTGGGGGATCCCTTCCAATGAGGAGCCAATCAGCAGTTGATCTTGCCTCCTGATGAGGGGGGAAAAATATCCCAACTGATACTGACATTCCTCCTGCTTTCCTCAAGAACAGACATGTACAGAGAAGTTTAGAACAAAATCGCAGTTTTCCACTCCCTTCTAGCTCTGCTACATATTCACAGGTCCACAAGTTGGCAGAGAGCCAGTGGCATGAATTTCAACACGCAGGACGTTCCACGAAAGCAGCTGTGCACTTGGAGCTGTGGGGCATGGCATCAATTACATTATCTATTCATGGGGAAGTAAGAGCCGAAATTGAGTAGAATCAGAGTTTACCCTGCTAATCCTGCATGCACACTGGATTCCATGAGCTAATAAGCCGGTGACATTTATCAGTAGCAGCATGTGTGCAGGAATTAAGGAGGCCGAAGAGAAGACCTGATTCCAAATTACATCTTCTTTCAATACGTTCAAGAATAAACCAGTGAATAATGAGCTGCTTCAGACCAACTTGTTTTGTTCTTTATCTCGATAACGGCAGCTTTAACTTTTCCATTGATTTTCCCATGTGTGCTCCTATGAAACCATCAGCTGGACTAAAGAGTAAGGATCTCTTTAGTGCAGCCCATTTCCCCTGCACAAGCTGGGATGGGACCTGAACCTATTATTCTTCAACCAAATCTGAACCAGAACGATACCAAAGAAATATTTCACTCTGTCGGTTTACAGAAGGGTTTAGCTAAAGCTAGACACAAGCTGGGCTGCATATTTCCAGATGGACCACAACAAACCAGCCTCACCACAAAAAAAGAATCACACACATCAAAAGAGCCTCCGGGCATGTTTTTGTTTACTGCTGCATGCTCCGCACTTACCCAAGCAGTGAGACGCTCTAGAGCAGTGGTTCCCGACCTTTAGGAGGCAAACATTGGAATCATTGTGGACCACATGCGACTGTGGGTGGTCTGGCCTCTGCCCTCTCTGGTGGTCTGTCTTCCAAGCACTCCCCTACAGACTGTCAGAGAGGACAGAGGATGGACCACCCACAGCCACAGCTGCCACTTAGGTTGTGGCAGTGGGTGGTCTCCACCCTCTTTGGTAGTCCTTGGGAGATACTGGAAGTAATCAAAGGTGCTTTTTTCCCCTGAGACTTCATGGACCACTTATCAGGGTCTTGCGGACCGCTAGTGGTCCATGGGCCACAAGCTGGGAACCAGTGGTCTAGAGGAAGAACTACCTTGGCTGGCATCCTTTGAAGAAGAGACAGCACTAAAGGCTTATGGCATTTGGGTTGTATTTTGTTTATTTACAAATATACAAGAAGAACATAGGTAGAGGCAAAGAATATGCACACTCCTGGATGGCCATGTGCACTACGTTGCCTCAGATCCCTAGAGGGAGGTCCTGTCCTGCACCCCAGTGTACCCCCCAATCTACCACCTCTACACACACACACACACACACACACACACACACACACACACACACACACACACACACTCCTTAAATCAGCCCCTTCTTTTAGACTTGGGAGGTTGCCTCCTCTAAGCCTTGATGGTTTTTCTAATTGCTGCATATTCTAAAGCAGCGATTCCCAAAACTTTTTGACTCATGGCTCCCTTGACCTACTGGGCCCCATAACATAGCTATGGGGGGGACCACAGTGCTGAGTTTTGCAGGCACTACAACACTCCATGTCAGTGGCTCCTCCCCCTCACAACGTGGCAAGACAACGGGGAACTATCTCCATCACATTGCTCTTGCCTCTGGAATGACTCCAAAGGCAAGGGGGAGGGCCCACTGACATGGCATGTTGAGGTGCCTGCAAAACTTAGTACTGTGCCTCCCATGCGCTCCACATTAGGGCTACAATCCTATACATTGTATAGGGCAGTGAGTTTTTTGTGAGGATTCTGTGGCTCCTGTGGGTGGCTTCCCCAGCTCCCCGGGGAGCAATGGCTCACAGTTTGGGAACCACTGGAATAGAAAGTTCTCCAAACCCAGAGACCATCCCTTAATCCCTTCCATTCTGAAGCCATCAAATATTTGCTGTTCTCAAAACTCAAGCTCTGATCAGACATGGTTCTAAAGAAAACCATTTGGCAAGCTTATTTGCAAACATATCAGACACAAAACCATTTTATAGAGCGGTCCTCTGCATGTTTGTTCAGATGTACATCCCATTATATTCAGTGGGGCTTACTCCCAGGAAATTGTTCTAGGGTTGCAGCCAAACTATGTTGGGTTTGTCAAGGCATCTTGGCCCTTTTCAGCAGGTTGCTTGGTACATTTGTTTGTTCTCAATGAAGTCACTGAATGCTTCTGGCAACCAGTATTCCCTCCATCTCAGCTCTCTACATCCACAACATGGAAATAGTATTTCTAGTCTAGCTGCTGCAAGGTTTACTGGCATATTATGTTGTGATGGGTCAAGGACTGACTTGAAAAAGTATGAATAAACTTCAGTTGGCTGCCACCACTCCAGTATTTAAATTGGAAGCCACAGCCTCCTTTATCAAAACCTCTTGTAAACATCAAAAGGAGTCTCCAGCTTGTCTGGGAAGTAAACCTGCATAACTGGGGGAGGGACAGCTACCCCTGGGGCGACCAATATTTAGGCATCTTGAGAGGCTGCAGCTGGAGCCAGAGAATGAATCAGAGAAGACTGGGCTCCCTCCAGTCTCCTGGCTTGCCAAGGGATCCAGTAGCCTCAGAGAAAGGCAGGGGAAGGGGGTTCCATCACCTACTGGTCCTCCTCCCTACCAGCAGCCTTATTCCGTTTCACTGGCTGACCAGTGTCCTATCTGCTAGCTAGCCTCCTCCAAACTGCCCTCACCACCTGCTAGCCTGGGGTTATATGGAGCATCCCTGATCCCTTTGGTCTTGGCCAGGCTGCAGAAGCCCAGCCTTAAAGCCTCCCAGCCCCACTCCCCTGATCCTGCAAGCACTTGCCACTTCTGTCCCTCTGGTGCCCTGTGACAGTGGCTCTACTCCCTTTGCCCTGGATACCAGTTGCCTGACTGGGCTTCTCTCTCAATCGCAGGGGGACCAGCCTGCTTGCGATTGTGGAGGGCACCTGTGCCTATTGCCGGAAACCACAGTAGAGCCAATTGCCCCACTGCCTGGCTTACTGTCCCCACAGCCATCCTCATTCCTCCAACAGGCGGACTGCAGGGGCAAGCTGCCACTGGGTATGGCGTGCCCTCCTTGTGGCCAGTCCTGATGGCAAGATGGGGAGGCTCCGCGTCGCTGTTACTGCCACTGTGGGAAAGTGCACTGGTTGGGAATGCGCCTGTGTTGGGGTCCCCATGTCAGCGGGGCCCCAGGCCAGATCCCAAACAAATTTTTGTCTGTCTTGTTGTGGATACCTAGAACCTCCATGCATCAAGTTTTATGATGCAAGGTTCACTGACCCCTAAAGACCAGAAGTCCCAAAGAAATGAAAAGAGGCTTCCATGAGAATAGTTGTCCACGTGGGGTTTCTCTATATAGACTTCATAATATACTTTGAAGTATAGTTCAAAAGTATAGTTCAAAAGGCTGTGCAGCATGGCCTTTCCCAGTTTGAAGAGACACTTGGCCAACAGTCTGAGGCTAAGAGGCAAAGAAGGAAGGCCCATAGCCAGGGAGACAGACCAGGAACAGACTGCACTTGCTCCCGGTGTGGAAGGGATTGTCATTCCTGAATCGGCCTTTTCAGCCACACTAGACGCTGTTCCAGAACCACCTTTCAGAGCGCGATACCATAGTTTTTCAAGACTGAAGGTTGCCAACTACTAGTTCAAAAGTGGACCCTGCTCTCACACCACACACATACACAGATTCATTAGAACCCGTGAAAGTGGCCACTCTTCTTCCAAGATATATGCCAGGCCAAGGCCTCCACAGAACAAGTAAAACCCAATAATTTAAATTGCATGCATTATCATGTCAATAATTCTAATGGATAAAATAATGGGGGAATGAACATTTCAGCAGTATGCGCTGTGTGAAACTACGGCCTGCAATACCCTGGCCACTCCGTTATTTTCTTCTTGTGGGAATATCAACTCCTTTGCAAGAGCTGACACATTTTCACATCTAATTCCAGAAGAGATGAGATGTGAAATGTGTTCCTGCAAGGGTGAGAACTTCAGGGCTGCCCTTTCGTGCTGTGAAAGGGTTTTCACTTAACATTTGTTGGTTTCCTCAGATGTCTGCAGCAAAAGAAAAATATTTTGTTTTGCTTTGTTGTTGTTTTTTAAAAGAAGAAGAAAGGGAAAGAAAAGAAAATAATAATGGAATTCAAGAACCAGCTGAATCTCTGGTGTACTGTTGACAACCCTGTTTTCTTAACGGAGATCAAACACCATGAAAAAGAAATTGTTAACTATACATAATACAATATCTCTCTCTCTCTCTCTCTCTCTCTCTCTCTCTCTCTCTCACACACACACACACACACACACACACACACACACACACACACACACACACACGTGAATAAATCTTGCATTTTGCAAGTATAGATACTGGATGGCCTCAAAGCCCCTATGCAGGTTTAAACGGGTTCAATCCCATGCATAGGGCCTTTGTGGCCATACTGTACGTGTTCTTGGAAGCTACTGGAAATTTCCCCTCTATCAAATCCAGACTACCAGCCTTCATTCTTGTTCCCAGCTTTGGCCATTAGGTATAAAACAAGCCAGACTTGCCTATTAGGGGGTTTGGATCTACATAGGTATCACATTGCAGTAATCTAGATAGTATGGGAGTACATTACCATTGTATACTTCATATTCCCCTTTTCACAGGAGCCATGTTGTCTCCTTCTCTTTTTCCTCTGAATTGTGGTGTCTGCAATTTGTCTTCCAAATTTCAGCTTTCTGGCTGATATGCAAGACTTTATTGCCTGCTCTGATCCCAAACCTCCACTGCCTTGTGGCTACATCTAGTTGTGGAAAAGGCTTCAGGAGTCAACCTCGAGGCAAAATCCGGAGCCGGAGTCCCTGAGGCAGTTCATGGCTGTACACAGTCACACTCTGGCAACTCCTGCGACGCCGCTGGAACCAACCATATTGGCTTCTGCCTTTCCATTGGACCATTCCAGCGACGTGGAGAGGGGGGATTTGCTGCATGGGTAACAGTCTATCCTCCGTACCTTCTTTACCCAGGCTTCGCGCACTGGACACTCCAACTTCGCCATACGGCGTCGGAAGGGATTGTCACTCCCGAATCGGCCTTTTCAGCCACACTAGACGCTGTTAACCCCTGCTAACTGGTTAAGAGGCACTTTTTCAAGTGGGTGCTCCTCTTTTATTTAGCAGGGGGAGAGTAACTGGCCCGCCTCTTCCCAGCAATGTCTTTTCTAGTGGCTGTCTGCTGCTGTTCTTTTGCATATTTTTAGATTGTGAGCCCTTTTGGGACAGGGAGCCATTAGATATTTTATTTTCTCTGTAAACCGCTTTGTGAACTTTTTGTTGAAAAGCGGTATATAAATACTGTTGTTGTTGTTGTTGTTGTTCCAGAACCACCTTTCAGAGCGCGATACCATAGTCTTTCGAGACTGAAGGTTGCCAACACATTAAGAACATAAGAACATAAGAACAGCCCCACTGGATCAGGCCATAGGCCCATCTAGGCCAGCTTCCTGTATCTCACAGCGGCCCACCAAATGCCCCAGGGAGCACACCAGATAACAAGAGACCTCATCCTGGTGCCCTCCCTTGCATCTGGCATTCTGACATAACCCATTTCTAAAATCAGGAGGTTGCGCATATACATCATGGCTTGTACCCCATAATGGATTTTTCCTCCAGAAAAATGTCCAATCCCCTTTTAAAGGCGTCTAGGCTAGACGCCAGCACCACGTCCTGTGGCAAGGAGTTCCACAGACCGACCACACGCTGAGTAAAGAAATATTTTCTTTTGTCTGTCCTAACCCGCCCAACACTCAATTTTAGTGGATGTCCCCTGGTTCTGGTATTATGTGAGAGTGTAAAGAGCATCTCCCTATCCACTCTGTCCATCCTCTGCATAATTTTGTATGTCTCAATCATGTCCCCCCTCAGGCGTCTCTTTTCTAGGCTGAAGAGGCCCAAACGCCGTAGCCTTTCCTCATAAGGAAGGTGCCCCAGCCCCGTAATCATCTTAGTCGCTCTCTTTTGCACCTTTTCCATTTCCACTATGTCTTTTTTGAGATGCGGTGACCAGAACTGGACACAATACTCCAGGTGTGGCCTTACCATTGATTTGTACAACGGCATTATAATACTAACCGTTTTGTTCTCAATACCCTTCCTAATGATCCCAAGCATAGAATTGGCCTTCTTCACTGCCACCGCACATTGGGTCGACACTTTCATCAACCTGTCCACCACCACCCCAAGATCTGATCTGTCACAGACAGCTCAGAACCCATCAGCCTATATCTAAAGTTTTGATTTTTTGCCCCAATGTGCATGACTTTACACTTACTGACAATGAAGCGCATCTGCCATTTTGCTGCCCATTCTGCCAGTCTGGAGAGATCCTTCTGGAGCTCCTCACAATCACTTCTGGTCTTTACCACTCGGAAAAGTTTGGTGTCGTCTGCAAACTTAGCCACTTCACTGCTCAACCCTGTCTCCAGGTCATTTATGAAGAGGTTGAAAAGCACCGGTCCCAGGACAGATCCTTGGGGCACACCGCTTTTCACCTCTCTCCATTGTGAAAATTGCCCATTGACACCCACTCTCTGCTTCCTGGCCTCCAACCAGTTCTCAATCCACGAGAGGACCTGTCCTGTAATTCCCTGACTGTGGAGTTTTTTCAGTAGCCTTCGGTGAGGGACCGTGTCAAACGCCTTCTGAAAGTCCAGATATATAATGTCCACGGGTTCTCCCGCATCCACATGCCTGTTGACCTTTTCAAAGAATTCTATAAGGTTTGTGAGGCAAGACTTACCCTTACAGAAGCCATGCTGACTCTCCCTCAGCAAGGCCTGTTCGTCTATGTGTTTTGAAATCCTATCTTTGATGAGGCATTCCACCATCTTACCCGGTATGGATGTTAGGCTGACCGGCCTATAGTTTCCCGGGTCCCCCCTCTTTCCCTTTTTAAAAATAGGCGTGACATTTGCTATCCTCCAATCTTCTGGCACCATGGCCGTTTTGAAGGACAAGTTGCATATTTTAGCCAAGAGATCAGCAACTTCATTCTTCAATTCCTTAATAACTCTTGGGTGGATGCCATCAGGGCCTGGTGACTTATTGATCTTTAATTTATCAATGAGGTCTGAAACATCTTCTGTTTTAACCTCTATCTGACTTAACTCCTCGGTCAGGAGGGGCCGTTCGGGCAGCGGTATCTGCCCGAGGTCTTCTGCCGTGAAGACAGATTGCCTGCTTACTCTATCCAGATAACATGGGACAAGGTGATCTGGATTGAAATTAGGCCACAACTTTAATGAATTTAACAAACTCTACAGTAGGTCCCAACTCACCTAACTCTCTTCCCTCCTTTCAGTGCAAGCTTTAACGTTGGAGGAGATAGCCAGGGTGTGCAATTCTGTTCTCCTCCTTTTGTGGTTGGTTCCCCTCTGGTTCCACACTGCTGATCATCCCCTTGCGATCCCAGCTTATCACCACCAACCACTTAAGAAGTCAAGGAAGCTTTGGGTTGCTTCACACCCCTCAAGCCATGCAGCCTTTGAGGTTGGCCCAGCACCGATTGCTTAAAGGAGCCCCAAACCAAATTCCTTGAGCCTAGTATCATCTGGGAATTTATCTGGGCCTGCTTTGATCAATTAAATTGCCTCAAAGTGTTGACCAAATTTTGTCTGTAACCCCCCTCTTACACTGGACAGGCCTGGGGGGGGGGGAGCCTAGCTTAGCTTTACCCCTGTTTCACCAACCAATTATGAGATCACACAGGCCTTGCTGCAAATCCCCTAAAAAGAAATTAGCACCCATGAAGAATTGCCATCTTAAAGTTATCTTGTTTTTTATGGTATACTATTATATTTGTTTTAATTGTGATTTTATGGTTTTTCACATTTTATAATTTGATTATTTTCTGCAAGCAACTTTGGGTCCCCTTACGGGTTGAAAAGTGGGGAAAAAGTTTAGTAAAACTGAATGAATGAATGAATGACTGCAATCCTAACTTGTGCTGGAACAGGGAGGTGGCATCTAGTGCAGTATCTAGTGCGAGTTTCGGGCTGCAAGCAGCTCAGCCTGAGGTAAAGGGGAAACGCTTCCCCTTACCCTGGGGAGAGCCACTGCAGCCCCAATGGGTCTACTCAGATCTGTGCCACCTAAAGAGGTGGTGCAGATCTGAGCAGCCCAGAGCCGTGCTGTCCTGCTTGGGAACGAGGTCAGGACCCCCACTCCCACCCTCCGCTCTCCTGCTGCCTGCCCATGGGCCCATCCACTACCTGCTTTCCCCCTGCCTCAGAACGCCTTCTTCCTGTCCTCCCCATGCCCCCCCCCGACCCCTGTGCTGGCCAAGCTTAGCTGGCACGAACTCATCTTTGGTGGTGCAGCAGAGGCTGGATGAAGCCTCCTTGGGCCAGTACACATCCTTGTGCCAACCCAGCTAACACCCAAGGAGGCGTAAACATGCTTTATGTCACATTTGGGATCGTCCCAGGCCAGCACAAGGGACTTGCGCTGGCTGAGCACCCAGTTTGGATTGCAGTCTGGATGAATGAATGTATGAATGAAGGAATGAATGAATGGGAGTGACTTGATCAAGGTCACACATTACATGTAACAAACAAAAATGCTTTATAGCACATAATGGACCAAGGCAGTGTTTTACAGATTACAGTTTGGAATAAGTTTAGAGCTGCATGTCCAGTTAATGGCTGCATGCAGCCAAGAAAGAGGAAAACAGTATTGCAGATTTGAATGCCTGAGAAAGGCTTTGGCAGATCTGATATATCCACTGTGTGACCTTGAATGAAAAAAGAGTGGTAGACTTCACTATCAAGGTCATCTGCTAGTCCGTGCCTACCTGACAATTCCCTTAGCACTTACATGCTCATTTCTGTGTAGGTAGAATTAAAAACTGGCCTTTGGGCAAATATGAAGCTTTCAAAAATTATTTGAGAAGCACGTTTACACTTTGCTTAACTGGTATGTGACTTCAATCAGATAACTAATTCATTCTCAGTAGGGTCAGCTCAACTGGGCTGGGGCAGTATTCTCTCCTCCCTCCCGGTCCTATTAGCATTACACAGGGCTGCTCGGACTGGTACCAGCTAAATAGCTGGCACAGATCTGAGAAGCCCCATTGGGCAGGCTGGGGCTTTATCTGGTGTAAGGGGATATACAGGCTATATACGGCCTAGCTGTGCCAGTGCTGGTTCAGACAGGGCTGTAAACTAATAGACAGCCCAATCCAATCCTTAGTGGGGCCACTGGGTGCAGTGTTGCCAAAATGGCAACCACTTTATCCAGCGGCCCACTGAGGCCACCAGAGATATCCTCGGGGGGAAGGTGACTGCTGAGCAGCAGAGGAAAGCAGGGGCATGGGGGGAGGCGGGGAGGAGGTGTTCCAGGGAGGGGGAGGTAGGCAGAGGGTGGGGAGAGGGCAGGGAGGAGGTGTGACCGGGAGGTGGGGAGAGGGTGTGGGGAGGTTGGCTGGGGTGAGGGAGTAGGGAGGGAGGAAGCTCCACCGGATCCAAAGCCTCCGTGTCACACTCACCACCTGACATGGAGGCTTTTACCCATTGCGAGGCTACTTCCTTTACCCAGGGGGAAGGGGATGAAACTCCCCTTTTCCCGAGGTGCCACCTACAGCTGCCTTGAGTGCGTAGGATGCGGCGGCAGCTCAGGATTGGGCTCTCAGGCTGTAAACCTCTCTTATCGGAAACAAACACCTCTATAATGATCAACAGAATGGCTAATGGATTTCTCATTTATTCATAAAGCACAGTAGGTTTCTGACATCAATGGTGCATTGAAAAGCAATGGTATTCACTCCACATCGCATAGGATAAATTCACATTGGATAAATACTTCACATCGCTTCCCACACAACTTATTTTTGGCTTCGTTTCCATACAACTTCAGTATTTATTGGCCAGTCTCCCTCATGTGTATCTCAGCTGATAATTAATACTCTCAACTAGCAACAAGGTACTAATTATGTGGTAGTAAACACGGAGTATGAGTAAATAGCTTATAGTATAACTGTATCTTATACTATTAAGTGAAGTCTTAAGGAAAATGGCAAATATAGAGTCCCAGGGCAGGCAAATATATATATGGTTTCTTTTAATAGCTTTCTTCATTGCACATTTATTCATTTAAGAGTGTTCCCTCTCTGACTGTATGTTTTTGGTGCAATGCAGCGAAAAATGTATTCCTTTGATCTATTTATTTCTTTAGTGGTTATTCATTCAAGAGAATTTTGCTATCTCTGTATTCTACAGTTGTGGCAGAAAGAGATTCATTCTTGCGACAGGTTTATTCTTTGAACACTTACGCATTTAAGGAGAGCTCCAGTCTTCAAGGCTATTATCAGCAATCCTCTAGAAAGGTGCTCATCTCTGACTGAGTCACAAACAAGGCCATCAGCTGAGATAAGTTAAAGGGGCATTGTGCTCTAAATCACCAGGACAACAGATGGATAAATAAAGCAAAAACCTTCTGTGCACCAAGGAGAGAAGAACTGGGGAGTCAATGGCACTCTGATTTAATGTGACATTTTAGTGTGCCTCCATTATCTACCAAAGACTATTCACTGATGGCTATGATGATAGTCAAGAACTTAGGATAGGGTGCAGCTGTCTGCCATGATCCAGGATAGTGTCTCTGAAATGCCATTAGATGTGTCAGAGATAGCCCACTGATGGCCTGTGGACTATGTGGGGTCCATCTTGGGGACAAGGTCTTGGGGGTGTCATTTAGAATAATTCCTGATTTGATAACTTCCACATAATTTAAACTATTTTTATGTAATTAAATTATAATCATTTTGTGTTGTGCTTTTTTAAAGCTATAATACCCAAGAGGCACAATATGAAGAGATCTCACCCCAGTTTGGCTTAACAAAATGTTTCAGACAAATAAGATTCTGGTACTGCTGGGGTGCATTGCAGAAAGGATGGATTTTAATCAAATTGTAGATATGCCCAGGCCTCATTTGAATCTAATTAAGCAATATATTGGAAAATGGTTGGAATTTGAACCAATAAGAGTTTTGTGAAATTATCCAGCAGAGAACATTCCAGGCTTGGTGAAGTTGCTTATTTCTAGTCTCCTAATAGCAGCTAGATATTGGAAACTGAAATTGGAAGAGTCATGGACTCTTCGCTCACAACAGGAGAGGAAACTGAACGCTTTCCACATGCGCTGCCTCCGACGCATCCTCGGCATCACCTGGCAGGACAAAGTTCCAAACAACACAGTCCTGGAACGAGCTGGAATCCCTAGCGTGTATGCACTGCTGAAACAGAGACGCCTGCGTTGGCTCGGTCATGTCGTGAGAATGGATGATGGCTGGATCCCAAAGGATCTTCTCTAAGGTGAACTCGTGCAAGGAAAGCGCCCTACAGGTAGACCACAGCTGCGATACAAGGACATCTGCAAGAGGGATCTGAAGGCCTTAGGAGTGGACCTCAACAGGTGGGAAACCCTGGCCTCTGAGTGGCCCGCTTGGAGGCAGGCTGTGCAGCATGGCCTTTCCCAGTTTGAAGAGACACATTTCCAACAGTCTGAGGCTAAGAGGAAGGCCCATAGCCAGGGAAGAAGACCAGGGACAGACTGCACTTGCTCCTGGTGTGGGAGGGATTGTCACTCCCGAATCGGCCTTTTTAGCCACACTAGACGCTGTTCCAGAACCACCATTCAGAGCGCAATACCATAGTCTTTCGAGACTGAAGGTTGCCAACTGTGATTGGAAACTGCCTTCAAATCCGAACTGTGAATGTATGACTGTTTCAAGCATTCAAAACAGTCAAAATTGACAGGTTTAATCAGTCAAGCCCATGATAGGAAAAGAGTTTCTAGGAGGCAAAGAGGCGGAGTATACCTAACCCAGAGTATATCAAAACCAGGAGTTTTGTTCAGACCTTGGTGGGCCACTACAGTTGGCTTGAGGTTTGAATTTCATTTGACAGAGAATTTCTGCAGACCTGCCATAGGCTTTGTCCAGTTTATCTTGCCTTCCATTTACATGTGCTGGATAGGAGAGAGGGTTAATTCATAATTTTAAACTGCTTTCTTTTCAATTCGCATAAACATAAGTAAGCCATATCTTTGGTTCATTCGATACATGTTTTGCCCTTCTGTTTCACTACAGGATTTCTTAGAAGAAGGTTCAAATCTCAAGCTGAAGCTGTCAAAGCTGCATCTTCCTTTAATTTCTTTCCAAATTATTTTTCTTTTCGACCTGATTTACCCAGGCTATAAGCACCTTCCTGACAAGGGTATTTTTGGGAGGGGGAGAGAGAGAATATTACTAACCTGGGCATTTTGATTTTTCTCTCTGTCTTTCCTCTTTTTGTTCACAGTTCCAAAGACAGCCCCTGCTAACGTAAGTGGCAGAAGTGGAAGACGGCATGAATTAGTAATAGCGTGGGAGGTAAGGGACCCTTTTGATTAAAGGCCTCATTTCATGTTGACTTCTTTGAGGGCAGGGTAAGGAGGTCTGCACTGAGGTTTCCCCACAGCAAAGCTTGTCAAGACAGGAACACAAAAGATCATTCCTTAAATGTGTGTTAAAATCTCTCTGGGGCTCACATTTTGATGTGTAGAGAGAAAGGACTGACAATTTGGTACTTTCTCACACACAAAAATCCCACATATATTTTGCTTTGCTTTCACTTCATTCAGAGCTTGATTTGAACCTGGACTCGCCATGGCTCACCTTCAAGAACTATGTCATCCATGTGAAATATTCATCAGTGAGCTCAGGTCACCCAGGGACCAGTCCTGTTCAATTTTCCAGTGCCAGTGTAGCCGTGTCAATGAGGTGTGCACTGAATCCTATGATGGGGAGACAGTCACAGAGACCTCCTCAAGGTATGGGAACATTTGTTGCATTGTGGCTACACCGGTGCTGGAAAGTTGGATAGGATTGGGTCCCTAGTCTTCTCCCCCAGCCATGCCAGCTCACACTTACCACTTTTGCAACCCTTGAGTGCTGGTAATGCAATTTTAGCTCATTGTTTCAGCAAACTACATTGCAGCAACCAGTGCAGTAGTGCAGTATAGGGAAGAGAGGATAACATGTACTCTGTCCTCCAGTATTTTAGACCAGGGGTGTCCAAAGTTTTTGGCAAGAGGGCCACATCATCTCTCTGACACTGTGTCGGGGGCTGGGGAAAAAAGAATTAATTTACATTTAAAATTTGAATAAATTTACATATGTTTACATAAATGAATATATTAAAGATGAACTTATATGAATGAATGAAGGTCTTGCAATAGCTCAAGGCCTATAAAGGGCCTTGCACAAAGCAAGGCCAGCCTTTCCTTTGCTGCCACTACTGTATCACAGATGTGAAACAGCAAGCAGTGGAGGAAGCCTTCATCCCACAGTTCACGCGAGAGGTCAAACAGTCGACCTTACGCTGAGAGCACTTGCTTTGGGCCGGTGAGGGGTTCAGCAAGTCTCTGGAGGGCCAGAGGCTCATTGGAGACTGGGGGCTCCCTGAGGGGTACATTGAGAGGCCTCAAGGGCCGCAAGTGGCCCCAGGGCCGGGGTTTGGGCACCCCTGTTTTAGACCATCTGAGAGAAAGTCTCAGAACGCCTATCTTGAGCCCAAGATAAATGAATGACTACTATAAACCAGCGATGGCTGTGCTTTCTGATAAGTATGCCATTTGTCAATTGCACAATGCCATTCATCATGAGAACTTTTTTCTCTTGTTAAATTGAAGGTATGGGATTGTTAAGCTCGCTTCCCATGAAATCTTCAATAATGTGCTTGACATTATACTCCAGTTTCTGGCAGTAGGCTTTTCCCTTGATTGTCTATGGACACCTCATTTTAAGGAGATCAGGAGATCATTACTAACCTCTTAAGATTTCAAACAATTGTTTAGTTTTTCAAACAGCAAAAAAAAAAAAAAAGAATCTTGTGGGTTTTAAAGAAAGTCAGTTGTAATTTTACACATAGACATGAAGGTGCCAGTTTTTAAAATAATGGCTGAAAAACTTGGATGCCCAACTATGGAAATTTTCTTCCTCCATATTGATCATTAGAGCCAAAAACAACATATATCAATATTTTTTGCAATTTTTTAAATTTTCTATTTAGAACAAATAGAAACAATAATTCTAATAATTATTTAGAACAATAATTAAATGCAGGCAAAAAAAAGAATATTAAACAAATGAAATAATTTGTATAAATGTATACTACCATGAAATGTATAGTTCCAATTTTCTGATAAATTGTTCTCTTTCTTCTCTTACAGAGCAATCCTAACTTGTGCTGGAACAGGCAGGCCAGCGGGCCTGCATTGTGTCCAATGCAAGGTCCAGGCTGGCTGTGGCTTGACCTGAAGCAAGGGGAAATAATTCCCCTTACCCCATGTTGTGCTACAATGGCCCCAATGGGTCTACTCAGATCTGCGCCACCTGAAGAAGTGGCGCAAATTCAAGCAGCCCGGAGCTGCCCAAGGCTGCCCGGGAATGGGGCTAGGATCTGGCATAAGTGTTGGATGCTGGCCCTGTCCCCGCTTCTCCGACCCCCACCCACGGGACCGCCCACTGCCCACCCACAAAGGACTTGCGCCAGCTCAAGGGCACTTTAGGATTGTGCCCTTAGGCTGTAATCCTAAACTGATTTATAAGGAGAAAGCTCCATTGAAACCATTTCAATGGGACTTTCTTTCAAGTAAATGTGCTTGGGATTGTGCTGCATGTCTCATGTAGCTTAGAGGGCTTCGTCATACTGACCATGTCCCAAATCCTGAGAGATCAATCTCATCATATGAGTACTTCTGTTCCTGTTCAATATTGGGCAATTGTCATTATTGCAGTTTTCTCTTATTCCAGAGAAGCAGTAGCTTTGTGAAGATTGTAAACTTTAGTGAGGTGTACCATACCTGAGAAGTAACCAAACTCCTCTTTCTTTAGCCAGTCTCTGAAGAGTTTCAGAATGGAGAAGGATTTGGCTACATTGTGGCTTTCAGGCCTAATGGAACAAGAGGTTGGAAGGAAAAAATGGTGACCTCGTCTGATGCTTCCAAGTTCATCTACAGAGATGAGAGTGTGCCGCCTCTGACTCCATTCGAAGTGAAAGTTGGTGCTTATAACAACAAAGGAGATGGGCCATTCAGCCCTATTGTGGTTATCTGTTCTGCAGAGGGAGGTGAGTTTGTAAAGCCTGAAATTTTTTTGCAGCTTGCTAACTATGGCTCTGATCCTCAGCTGCTTCCTCAGCCATGATAAGTCCCAGTGATCTCATCCACTGGACTTAACAAAGTGCTGAGGAAATATGTATAGGGTTGGTGTGTAAATCTATTGTCCTCATCCAGCAATTGTTAAGAGGTATGGGAGTTCTGATATGGGACTACCGGGCCACATGGGCTCCCCATTTAAGGAACGCACGTGCATTGCATATCTGGTTGGGCTCCCTCCACTGAAATGAATGGAAATGCTTACATGCACAAAAGCTACATCACAGTTCATATGGAAATCTGAATCGTGTTCTGCGTTCCCCTCTGTCTTGAGTGATGAAGAGTCCCCAAGTAGTTCTGAGTAGTTCTTGACCAGTGGACTTGGTTTCTCTTTTATGAGAGAGCACTGAGAACTTCTGGTGTGTTTGCAATGGCTGGGATCGAAACCTTTTATTGTGAAGAGGGAAGGAGTTTCCCATGTGCATAGGGGAAGACACAGCCTCCTGCAGCTCATGGAGTTGTGTTCCGTAAGAACTTCATGCCCTTGGGGTCCTTATGCCCTTGGGGGTGTGGGAAGGGGCCGTATACAAACAGTTTACTGTCTGCAGTGCTTTGAATCTACTTCATTTAAAGCTCTGGGGAAAACAACAGTCCTCTATCTGAAACTCAGGAGAGTCAGAATAGACAGTCCTGAACTAGACAGACAGTGATCTGACTCAGTACACAGCAGCCTTGTATGTTAAGGCGGGTAGAAGCAAGGAACAGGGTCTTCTCAGTTGAGGCACCTTACCTCTAGAATGCCCTTCTTCTGTTGTGCCATCAGGCTCCCTCTTGAAAATACCGTATTGCTCTTTTCTGCTGCACTTAACATGAGTTGCTGTTGCTGCTACTATATTAGCATCCCAATCTTATTCAGGGTTTATGGTGGCAAATCTCCCAGTCCACCACCTTAACTGCTGGACAGTGCAAAAGCTGCACCACTATCTTTTGCGCCAAGGCCACCAGCACAAATGGCTGGAGGAGCTCAAGGTGATGTAGATAGTTCCTTCCCTCCTTTTTGTCCTCACAACAATTCTGGGAGGTATGTTAGACTGAGAGATTGTGACTGGCCAAAAGACACCCAGGAAGCTTCATGGCTGAGTGGGGATTTGAACCTGGATCTTCCAGGTCTAAGTCCAGAACCACTTTGCCATAAGTTGCTGCTATTTTTACAAAGTTCTGTAATGAAACATTCCCAAACAAGGGAGTGTTTTATCTTTATTTATATGCTACTCTGAATGTTTTAAGGAAAAACAGTGTATACATTTAATAAATACTACATTGGGCCCTTGGTATCCAGGTCCTGTTCTAGGACCCCCTGTGGATTCCAATTTCCACAAAAAATGAAGTCTGTGGAAGGGCCTCACAGGACCTCCCAGGCATGACTGGAAGTTACTTCTGGTTGTGTCTGGAAGGTGTTCTGAGGCATGGGGAGGCCAAACATGGCCTTCCTGGAACTTCAGAAAGCCTCCCAGATGCATCTGAAAGACCCTTCAGGTTTTAGCCAAAAACCAGCCAAAAGCTATGGAAAACTTTCAGAGCCTCCAGGAACTCCTTGAGGTACCCTAGACTAGACTCAAACTGAGCTTGGCACCTCAAAATACATAAGTTCCAGTTTCATGGAGAAACCGGAAGTGACATTTTAAATATCTTATAAGGCATTAGGAGGCCTGGGGTAGGCCTGGGGTGGGGCTGCAGCCTACAGAGGGGGTATGCACTCAGGTGCCCATGGACCCAACCCACAGATAACTGAATCCATGGATACAGGGTCTGCAGATATGGGGTTCCCCCTGTATATAAATCTTGGTGTCCAAGATGTCACTTCCTATCACTTCCTGCTTTCCCATCTTTCAGGCCAAGGGGTTACATTACCAGTGAGTGAGCACAAAATCTGCTCTCACCTCCATTCCACAGTTCACCAGCCGCCGCTTTGATTTTTAAAATCAATTTGCACTTGAGATCCCGTAAGCACTGTACTTCCTATTCCAATTTGTTTTTTAACTAAAGCGTAGTGGGACATTTATTCAACTCATCTGATCAGTACTGTTCGCCTCTTGGGAAGCAGTACCTGTAATCCATAATTCAGGCAAACTCTCCCCTTCCACCTCCCCCAACCTGTGTTATTTTGAAAACTCCAGCTGCTCTGCTCCTCATGCCATTTATATTCATGAACATAGAGCTGCCTTTTCAAACTTTTAATCTAACAGAACTTGTATTCTATCCATCAGCCTGTCCATTTCCTAGTTGTACTGCAGAAAGCCATTGGGGAGATAATTAATATCTTCATAAGCAAAAGGTAGAATCTTCCTCAGCCCACAATTGTCCGCCGAGCATTACCCGATTAGCATTCCTTGTAAAGAGGCTGCCAGGAGGTAAGTCATGACATGAGCAGAGTATCTAGATCAGGAGGCTGAAGAAAGTGAGAGCCCGCACAGGCAACCATTTTACCACACTTCTGGACCTAACTGTGTGCTGAAATCTTCTTATCACAGCAGTATGATAAAGACAGCCAAGGAAGTCACTTGGAAGGGAAGAGCTCAACTCAGTGTAGCAGGATTTCCTTGTTTTTTTTCACTCTTGTGAAGATTCTTCCTCTGTTTTTCTCCACGAGAGATAAAAGATTAAAAGGTACTGCATACATGCTGTCGGGAGCCAGATTATTTTGGGTACTCTTCGAGTTGTAGTTCTGTGAGGCTGACCTGGAATCACTGACAGTTCTCTACACGCTCACTAACAGTTCCTCGGAGTCTTTGAAAAAAGTTGTGTCAGTTAAACTGGGTTTTGTAGATATGCCAGCTGCTTCCCATCCTGACAGTCAAGGCTCCAACATATTTGAGGCGCTCACAACAGTAATATATGGCATTGTAGGGAGACAGTCATCCCAAGGGGGGCAGCTCCACATCAAATGGCATGGGGCAAGACATAACCTTCCCAGGTCTGTTTCTTGGGTGAAAGGACAGCTCAGTCCTATAATATATAATATAATACAGGTATTTATATACCGCCTTTCTAGGTCCTCAGATTTCTCCTCAGACTTTATTCAAGGCGGTTTACATAGGCAGGCTAATTTAAATCCCTGTAGGGATTTTTACAATTGAAAGAAGGCTCTATCTTTCAAGAACGACAACAGTCCAGATGTTTCGTTCTGATCTGGCCTCCATCCTGGCCTCCATCCTCCCACGCTCAGAGCAGATGGAATAACTCATAAGAACATAAGAACAGCCCCACTGGATCAGGCCATAGGCCCATCTAGTCCAGCTTCCTGTATCTCACAGCGGCCCACCAAATGCCCCAGGGAGCACACCAGATAACAAGAGACCTCGTCCTGGTGCTCTCCCCTACATCTGGCATTCTGACTTAACCCATTCCTAAAATCAGGAGGTTGCGCATACACATCATGGCTTGTACCCCATAATGGATTTTTCCTCCAGAAACTTGTCCAATCCCCTTTTAAAGGCGTCTAGGCTAGACGCCAGCACCACATCCTGTGGCAAGGAGTTCCACAGACTGACCACGCGCTGAGTAAAGAAATATTTTCTTTTGTCTGTCCTAACCCGCCCAACACTCAATTTTAGTGGATGTCCCCTGGTTCTGGTATTATGTGAGAGTGTAAAGAGCATCTCCCTATCCACTCTGTCCATCCCCTGCATAATTTTGTATGTCTCAATCATGTCCCCCCTCAAGCGTCTCTTTTCTAGGCTGAAGAGGCCCAAACGCCGTAGCCTTTCCTCATAAGGAAGGTGCCCCAGCCCCGTAATCAGCTTAGTCGCTCTCTTTTGCACCTTCTCCATTTCCACTATGTCTTTTTTGAGATGCGGCGACCAGAACTGGACACAATACTCCAGGTGTGGCCTTACCATCGATTTGTACAACGGCATTATAATATTAGCCGTTTTGTTCTCAATACCCTTCCTAATGATCCCAAGCATAGAATTGGCCTTCTTCACTGCCACCGCACATTGGGTCGACACTTTCATCGACCTGTCCACCACCACCCCAAGATCTCTCTCCTGATCTGTCACAGACAGCTCAGAACCCATCAGCCTATATCTAAAGTTTTGATTTTTTGCCCCAATGTGCATGACTTTACACTTACTGACATTGAAGCGCATCTGCCATTTTGCTGCCCATTCTGCCAGTCTGGAGAGATCCTTCTGGAGCTCCTCACAATCACTTCTGGTCTTTACCACTCGGAAAAGTTTGGTGTCGTCTGCAAACTTAGCCACTTCACTGCTCAACCCTGTCTCCAGGTCATTTATGAAGAGGTTGAGAAGCACCGGTCCCAGGACAGATCCTTGGGGCACACCGCTTTTCACCTCTCTCCATTGTGAAAATTGCCCATTGACACCCACTCTCTGCTTCCTGGCCTCCAACCAGTTCTCAATCCACAAGAGGACCTGTCCTCTAATTCCCTGACTGTGGAGTTTTTTCAGTAGCCTTTGGTGAGGGACCGTGTCAAATGCCTTCTGAAAGTCCAGATATATAATGTCCACGGGTTCTCCCGCATCCACATGCCTGTTGACCTTTTCAAAGAATTCTATAAGGTTCGTGAGGCAAGACTTACCCTTACAGAAGCCATGCTGACTCTCCCTCAGCAAGGCCTGTTCGTCTATGTGTTTTGAGATCCTATCTTTGATGAGGCATTCCACCATCTTACCCGGTATGGATGTTAGGCTGACCGGCCTATAGTTTCCCGGGTCCCCCCTCTTTCCCTTTTTAAAAATAGGCGTGACATTTGCTATCCTCCAATCTTCTGGTACCGTGGCTGTTTTGAGGGACAAGTTGCATACCTTAGTCAAGAGATCTGCAACTTCATTCTTCAATTCCTTAATAACCCTTGGGTGTATGCCATCAGGGCCCGGTGACTTATTGATCTTTAATTTATCAATGAGGTCTGAAACATCTTCTCTTTTAACCTCTATCTGACTTAACTCCTCGGTCAGGAGGGGCCGTTCGGGCAGCGGTATCTGCCCGAGGTCTTCTGCCGTGAAGACAGATGCAAAGAACTCATTTAATTTCTCTGCCATCTCTAAGTCTCCTTTTATCTCCCCTTTCCCTCCCTCACCATCCAGAGGGCCAACCGCTTCTCTGGCGGGTTTCCTGCTTCTAACATATTTGAAGAAGCTTTTATTATTCCCCTTAATGTTGCTGGCCATGCGTTCCTCATAGTCTCGCTTGGCCTCCCCTATCACCTTCTTACATTTCTTTTGCCACAGTTTATGTTCCTTTTTATTCTCTTCATTAGGGCAAGACTTCCATTTACGGAAGGAAGCTTCCTTGCCCTTCACAGCCTCTCTAACTTGGCCGGTTAGCCATGCGGGCACTCTCCTGGATTTAGTGGAACCCTTCTTTCTTTGCGGTATACACCTCTGCTGGGCCTCTATTACTGTTGTTTTAAGCAGCCTCCATGCACTCTGGAGAGACTGGACTCTTTTTACCCTCCCTTTCAACCTCCTCCTAACCAGCCTCCTCATTTGAGGGAAGTCCGCCCGTCGGAAGTCAAGGGTTTTTGTTAGAGATTTGCCTGGTATTCTTCCCCCAACGTGCACGTCAAAACGGATCGCAGCATGATCACTGTTCCCCAATGGCTCAGTAACGTTTACATCTCTAACCAGGTCCTGCGTACCGCACAAAATTAAATCCAGAGTCACCTGTCCTCTGGTGGGCTCCTTGACTAGCTGATCTAAGCCACAGTCATTTAGCACGTCAAGAAATCTGGTTTCCTTATCGTGACCAGAACACAAATTGACCCAGTCAATATGAGGATAATTGAAGTCCCCCATGATTACAACCCTGTCCCTCCTTGTCACCTCCCTGATCTGTTTCCTCATTTCAAGGTCCCCATCAGATTTCTGGTCTGGAGGACGATAGCACGCCCCCAGTATTACATTGCTGCACAAGCCTGGTAATTTAACCCACAGAGATTCTACGGTGGAGTCGGACCCACCTTCAATCTCTACTGTGCTGGATTCTATCCCTTCCTTAACATAAAGGGCCACCCCACCTCCAACACACCCCTGCCTGTCCCTCCTGTAGAGTTTATAGCCCGGGATTGCGGTATCCCACTGATTCTCCGCATTCCACCAGGTTTCCGTTATGCCCACTATGTCAATATTTTCCCTTGTCACCAGACATTCCAGTTCTCCCACCTTTGCTCGTAGACTTCGGGCATTCGCATAAAAGCATTTATACACGGAATGCCCCAGGATGGGCTGCTTATTCGCTCCTTTGTCCCCGCATCCTCTCATTGTGCCAAACCGTCTATCACATCCCATCACCCTACCTTTCCCAATTTCTTCTCCTACCCTGCCTTTGTCTTGTTGTTCTCTAACCTCCCCATCCTCATCCCATAGGGATGAGGAGTCCCGAACCGGATGCCCCTCGGCTCCTGTCGGCCTTCCCCCAGGGATCAGTTTAAAAGCTGCTCTGCCACCTTTTTAATGTTATGCGCCAGCAGTCTGGTTCCATTCTGGTTCAAATGGAGCCCGTCCCTCTTGTACAGGCCCCGCTTGTCCCAAAACGTTCCCCAGTGCCTAACGAATCTAAACCCCTCCTCCCTACACCACCGTCTCATCCACGCATTGAGACCCCTGATCTCCGCCTGCCTAGCTGGCCCTGCGCGTGGAACAGGTAGCACTTCAGAGAACGCTACCTTTGAGGTCCTGGCTTTCAGCTTCCTGCCTAAAAGCCTAAATTTGGCCTCCAGGACCTCCCAGCTACACTTGCCCACGTCGTTGGTGCCGACATGCACCACAGCCGCTACCTCTCCCCCAGCACTGTCTACCAGCCTGTCTAGACGAGAAGTGATGTCCGCAACCTTCGCACCAGGCAGGCAAGTCACCATGCGGTCCTCACATCCGTCGCAAACCCCCCTCTCTATGTTTCTAATAATCGAATCCCCCACTACAAGAAGCCCCCAACCCCCCTCCCGCCGAGGAGTATCCCGAGTGCGCTCGGATACGGGCCCATCCCCTGGAGAAGGGGTCCCCCCTAGGGGATTGTTTCCCTCCTCTCCAGGATGACGTCCTCCAGTCCCGAGACTTCCCACCCGGGCAGCCGAGGAGCTGCACGCCTGAGGTTGGGACGAAGCCTGATCGTCCCCGGAAGTCTCCCCACGGTCCTCCTCTGGCTGCCTGCGCTTCTCCAGGTCGGCCACCAAGGCTTCAAGGGAGTGGACGCGTTCCCTGAGACCCTGGAGCTCCTTGCATCGAGGACACACCCATGACTTATGCCCCAGAGGCATATAATCATACATGTGGCACTCGATGCAGAACACTGGATAGCCCCCACCCTGCTGCTGGCTGTCTGACTGCATAGCTTTTTTGTTATTGTTTTGTTGTTTTATTTAGGGGTCCTTTTAAAACCGTACACTGGATAGCAGCCCTCTTCTCAAGGGAAGAGGAAGGGCAGTGTATGGGGCCCTGGCCTCCTCACCCTGCTGCTGAACTCGCCCAGATGCTAAACTCTTGTGCCTTACCTGGCACTTGGTTCCCAGAGGCCACACGCGTCTGCAGAGAGCCTCACGCGATGGCCCGCCTAGCTTTATAGTCCTGGCTGGCTCCTCCCCCCTCCTTCCTTCCTGATTGAAAGGGGGCTGGCCTTCCCAGGTGAGTTTACAAAAGCTCAGGAAGGCAAATGGCTGCTGATGGGCGTGACCTACTCTGCAGGCTCCTGAATGGACTGCTTGGATTAGCCTAATGGGGCTCTTAATGGGTTGGGAATTGGCCCTTCCTAGGTCCTTTCCCTCCTAGTTCTGTTCTCTTAGGCTGGACTGTTTTTGTAACCTCAAGCTAGTTTTTATTTGGGTTTGTTTAATTATTTATTGCTCTCTAGATCCTGTGTCCCAATTTACTGACCTGTTTAGGTTATGTTCTAACTTAGATTAGGTTTAACCTGGGTTAAGTATAGGTTTAATTTAAACAAGTAGAAAACCTGCTTTTCACTTTATCCTCCTCCCTTCCTTCGATTAAGTGCTACCTTAGGTGCAGCTAACTTTCAATTTTGATTTAAATGCCTGACCCTTGGGCACTTACTCACGAGTAGGACTTACTCTTACTCACGAGTAGGACTCTGCTCCTGCTCAGAGTAGCCCTATGTACCTCCCTTAGGTGCTAACTTTCAATTTTGATTTAAGGTTGCTTTAAAGGTAAGGTTAAGGTTAGAAGACAGGGAGTTAGAAAGACAAAGCGTTAGAATGAGTACACTTACCTCCTCCTCCTGCTCCTGCTCCTCCTCCTCCTCTCCTTCTCCAAAACTCAGAGGTCTCCTTGCCTTCTCCTCGCCCAGATGCTAAACTCTTGTGCCTTACCTGGCACTCAGCTCAGCTTGTCAGCTGCTTCAAGGTCGCATGGTGCCGGTGGCCGGTGGCCGCGAACTGGTGACCTTTGGATGTTGTCTTCAGGCAAACGGAGGCTCAACCCTCTAAACCAGACCTCCTGCCCGCACCGGAACGGGGAGGCTGGCTGGTCTGCCTTGTATCCAGAGCGAGGTTGGGGCTGCCTGTGTTTCCTTTGCCCAGGAAACACTGCAGAAGCCCAATAGGGCTACTCAGATCTGCGTCACCTAAAGAGGTGGCGCAGATCTGAGCAGTTCGGAGCAGCTCCAAGTCACCCAGGACCAGAGTTAGGAATTGCACAAGTGCTGGATCCTGTCCCCACCCCCTGCTTGACCGCAGCCCACCCATGGCCCACCTGCCATCCTCCCCCCCCCCGCCTGCCCCAGAACATCTCCTTCCTACCCTCCCTAAGCCCCCACACCAGCCTGCCTTGGCCGGCATGGCCTTACCATTTCACCGGTGCTTCGCAGCTCATGCCAGCCTCCTTGCATGGTGACCAGCACAAGGGACTTGCACTGGCCCATCTCCAGGTAAGCTTGAACCCTGAGACAAATGCTCAGGAAGAGGTTTATTCACAGGAAAGGGGTTTATTAACAGTCCTTTAGTTTAACCATAACAAGCCCCCTTAAAGGGGGAGTATGCCACAATGAAATTCTTCTGGGGACAATCACAGGGAGTCTTTTTAGGCATACAGCCAGAAGATAGCTTCCCATTTCAGACCTCCCCCAGGCACCCCCACCACTGGCATTCCAGCACAACCTCCTTGCCTTCTGAGCCAGTCGCAACTTCAAAAGCAAAAATGACAGAAGACGAGGAGGGGGGTCAACTTAACAGAGCGGCCAGGCACCTGAAGAAACTTAGTTTTGCCCCCCCTCCAGGAATGCCAGTGCACTCCACCCCACAGAGAGAGGCTCTCCTTAGCCCCAGGCATTCTGGCCAGTGCAAACTAAGCGGCTTTGCCCTCTGGTGGCCTGCCAGTGAGCGGAAAACGTCACTCCTGTCCTCAATATTCCCACAGGTCCTCTCGTTTCAACCCCTTGTTTCTCTTCTCCCTCTTCAGGGCACTTTCACTCTCTACCTCCGTCACCTTCGCTTCTTCCCCATTTCTCTCCATAGCATGAGGACAAAGGTGCACGTGGGGCAACAGAGCCCACAGGCAATTTTAAATATAGGCCTCCAGATGCTGGCTTTTGCAAATGAGGAAACAGTGCATTTGAGACGTGGCATAAAATATTTTAAATATGCTAAAAACAACTTTTATGGATATTGGACTTTTTCACGTGCACAATTCTGCAAAAACATTATGGTTAGAAGTTGTTGCTGCAATATTAATAAAAGGTTATGATCACAACACTGGCAACAATTATAGGGAAATCTAATGAACCCATCAATCTCATTCTCAGTTAGTGAAACGACATAGTGTTGTGAATTATGGGCTATTTCATATTATAGCAGATTTGATGGCTCCCTTCCAGTCCAAATCAATAAAAACTAGCTATAGTTGATTTATAATGTTGCATTCTCGGCCTTTTCCCAAAAATTTGCATTTAGTGTCTGTCACTAAAAATCCAGTGAATAATTATGTGCAATGCACAAACAAATGTATTTGTTTCGCACATTAAACAAAAAGTTGATTTCTACGCCCATGTGGTTAAAAGGCTATTTACTGGTATATATTTTGTCTGCTTGGTTTCCACTCTGATCAATACATAAAAACACCCTCTGTCTACTAAGTTCCATGAAAAGGAAATTATTTCAACACATATAGAAAACTGCCACCCAACATTTTGTGTAGAGCACAAATTATTTGTCCCAATGCAATCTACCCTGACAACAAGGTAATTGCTTCATTGATATAACATCCAGGAAATGGCTTTCAATGCACAAATCTCTGGAATGCATAAAATAGAAAGCAAGGTATGCTATTGCACAGAAAATGATATCGGGTGGAAAATATTGCATTATATTTTTTGAGTCCATAAAATTGCTTGTTTATGCCATGGAAACATGAGAACACATTCATGGTGTCACGGAAAACCCCATGCACGAACACTGCACTGATATGCAGTGCACTGATATGCAGAGCACTGATATGAAGAGGAAGACAGACATTGGAATGGAGCTGGTATCTAGACTTGCTAGGATGCAAGTATCTAAGAACTGTAGGAATCCTTCAGATATTCTCCCCCAGTCTTAGCAATTGCTGGTGCAGTGGGGCCACATGGCATTCACTATGTCCAGTGCTCAAGAGCAGGTTGGAGGTCTCAGGGCAATGAGATTTTTCCCCATACCCCAAGTAACACCCCAGCCTGCCCAATGGAGCTGCTTAGATCTCCGTCAGCTAATTAGCTTGTAGAAGTCTGAGCAACCCATGTACACCTGCCAAGCCCAAGAGGGAGAATAGGATCTACCCCATTCTGCCCTCCTCTGCCCCATTACACACCCTCCAGACCTCCAAATGCCCTCCCGCCACGCTCTCCCAGCAGCCACCCAGCAGAGAACTCACCTCAACCTGCAACCAATCAATGGGATGCCATGTCAGCAGGGTGGTGCAGGCCTCCCCGCCAGCACTGCCAACTTATGTGGTTTGCACTGTGCTGCAAACATGCCTTACGGCACATTTGTGACAGTGGCTTAGCTAGAGGAGATGCAAAGCGCTAAGTTTTTACAGGGAGCTTCACTGTGGTGTGCAAGCAGCCCCTCCCTCTCCCCTTCAGAGCCACCCCGGGCAGGAGGAACAGGAGGTTTATGCTGCAGTGCATGCTACGGTGAGGCTCCCTTCAAAACCTAGTGCTTTGCACCCCCTCTAACTACACCTTTGCTTTCCACCAGCGCAGGGGCTGCTGCCCCAGCTGAAGACAAGGTAAGGATTGCACTCTCAGATTTCTCTCCAAATTTCCAGAGCCTCATCTTTTTTTCCGAATGGGTGTTCTTCCATTTTTTTTATATTCGCTTTTTGTACAGATTGCTGTGTATGCACAGTATTTTGGAGCCTGAAGCTTTCAGTTCCTTCATATATGTCCCCCCCACCCTCACCCACCACCACCGCCACATTACTGGGACTCAAACACGTTTGATAAAATACTGTAAAAAAAAAAAAAAAAAAAAAGACAGTATTTAATATTATTCAAAGCAACTTTGTTGTTGCTTTCTGCAACAAAAAATTCTGTTCGTGCAGTGACGAAGATCAATAGAACATCAACAAAGAATCTGTTGCAACTTCTGAAGACAAATATATTTGTCATATTTAAGAGCTGGAACAAATTTGCTCCCAGAAATTCATCTCAAAATATTATTTTGTGGATTTTGAGGTTTACTATTGTTTCAATTTTCTTTGGGTGCTCCAGTATTTGCTGGTTGTTATCTTGACTATTTGGTGTCTGCGTTTGATGCCTGATGACATTTTATTTTGAAATTTGATGTGTCAGTTGGTATTTGATAGTAGTGCATAGCGATACTACTGCATAGCAACCAAGTATTAGGGCTGAGCAGATTTCCATCAGATTTCCATCAACCCTCCTGAGGGTTCCCTTGCCCCCAGTGGCACCTGCGGTGTCAGAGCTGAGCCCTGGTGACAAGCTCCATGCCACATTTCTGATAACGTAAGATGTAGTCTGCCTGGCAGGGGCTTATATACTGGGATTGGTGTGATTGGCTGCCAAATATAGTCTGTATTCTACGTTCCATTGTTTGGAAGTAGGCAGGGCAGGGCTGGGCAGGGGGTGCACTTTTCTGCTGTTGTTCCCTGCCCCATTATTCCCTATGGGGTTACTCCTCACTATGCCAGCTCTGTCATTGGTTTAGCATTTTTACAGTGTCAGGAGTGTGTCCATCATCTGAGGAGGGGTGATACAATGTTTGTTGACCCCCTCCTCGTCCCTTCCATATCCCTCACGTCACACCCCAGTCTACTCCCTGTTTTGGCCTCTTCACCAGCTGTGTTGCCCCATCATTTGAGCTATGTCCAAGTTATGATAATACAGTGATTTTTCCAACATTGTGTTGGTGTCCGTGGCGCGTCTAACATCTTCTGTTTTATTTATTTAATGGATGTTTTCCCCAGTTTGCTCCCTGTGAGGTTTGCCAGCTGGACAGTCATTGTAATACATACATGGCACACATGGAGATGTGCTGGCAGATCTCAAAGATAGGACTGAGCCTTTAGACAAGATATGTCTTCCTCATCCCTCCAACTGCAAAAGGGCAGTCATATGAGGCAAAAGATCAACGATATTGATTACTAACAGACATTTTCAGAGTCGCTGCACTTGCATGAGCGATCCCATTCATTCATCCACACATTCCATGCATACCTAATTTGCTTTTTTAAAAAATTAAATATTTTATTTATTTATTACAGATACAGGTAAGGAAAATGGGTTATACTTGGGGCTGGTACTACACAGGTTACACATGAGGGTATCGGCCCTAGATTACAACATGCATTATTAAAAAAAAAAAAAAAAGCAATCAAACGACTGAAAAAAACACAATAATCATCAATACAAAAGCTATCATATTTATCAGTATAAAAATTTAGATTTATCTGAACACTCAGTATTGCTTAACTAAAATTATCTATCCAGTCATAAAAAGGCTTCCAATATTTTCTTACTCTAGCAAAAATGTATTCTGGCTCATCAAATAAGTGTTGGAAATGTAAAGAGGTTGAAAGTTTTATCATATGTGGAGGACATGTGAAAAAGCAAAGAAATACTGGAAAATGATACAAAAATCGTTGCAAGAGATATTGAATTGTGTATTACCTTTCAAACCAGAAATATTCCTCCTAAACATGCATAGCTAATTTGCAAGGAGAAGGCCAACCTTTTTGCAATGAGTTGTCGAGCAGAGTTTCAGCATGCTCTGCTGCCTATGCACACTATGGACTATGACCCATAGAAGCTTACCAGGCCCTCCTCTTTTACCAGGGGTTATTCATGGCTTTGTTCATGCAGGCTCATCATGATCCGTGCATCACAGTCTTATCTTGATGGATTTTGCAAGTTGACAGGTTGAGGTCCACTGGAGCAAACCTTTACCATCCACTCTTCTTTCTTCATGTTGCCAACAGTCGTGTTGCCAACAGTCCTCTCAGTAATATCAAAGATGAATGGCATTGTTCTTCAGCTGCACTTCGTTCCAGTCATTAGACGTTACTGCATGTCCATGCATTCGTTCCATACCGCATCCTGTGGCCCTCATACAGAAGTTCACTCAAAGTAGTTTTTAGTGCATGTAAGACATATGACTGGAGGCCTGGAGTGTGCAGCAGTTGCTGCTTTGTGCCGCACTGGAGCAAGCAAGGTGGTGGAGGGGCGGTTTGCGGGGATAGGGGCAAAGAATGGGCTAAACGGAGCAGAATGGGCTAAACGGAATGGGCTAAATCCTAGCCCCCTTTGCCAGCTCAGACCCACCTTTGGACTTTCACCAGCAAAATAGCTAGCATAGATCCGAGGAGACCCACTGACCACCAAGCAATCCACCAGGTTTTTATTTACCTCTCACTGGCAATCTCAGCACCCCCTCCCTTGGCACAGCTGTATGATAGAAGATCGTGGAGGATAGGATTTGTCTCTTAAGGACAGACGTTGTTAGATGAGGGGGAAGAACAATATGTGATTCAATAACATACAGCAGCGGGCTCCAAAATCCAGCCCGCAGGCTGGATGCAAACCCCTCCCCCATGCAAACCCCTCCCCCACATGAACCCCATGCAAACCCCATGCAAACCCCTCCCCCACATGAACAGAGCTTACCGTTCTGCAGGGGAGCTTGTGATCTTCATTCCTGATCTCCCCCAAAGTTTGGCTGCTTCCTCATTCTGCCACCCCAGGAGGCTCTGTGACTGGATTTCTGGGCAGACGCAGCTGGGTGGCGCAAACTTTAGAGGAGATCGGAAATAGAGTTCGCAAGCTCCCTGGTGAAATGGTAACCTCCAGTCGTACCAGGGAGGCTTTTTTCTCTGCAGAGCTCTCTCCAGTTTGAAGCCCACTGAAATGGAGCACGGACTATTACAGGGGTGTCAAACTCGATTCATACAGTGGGCCGAATAGCATTCATGTTGCCTGCTGAGGGCCAGAGATGATGTCATTAGGCAGGAAGAGATGTCATTAAGTCGGTCATGACCAGAAATAAGCACTTTTCTCGGGCTTTGGAACTCATTAGCTGAAAATGACAGAAGAGAAAATATGCAAACCTTGATAATATTTCAAGATATGGGAGAGCCCAATTATCATGCTGGCAGCCTTTCAGCGGTGCCACCTCAGTACTGCTCAGCAGCTAAGAATTCTAGGGCCAGATGAAAAACTTCAGCGGGCTGCATCTGGCCCCTAGGCCTTATGTTTGACACCCCTAGACTAGTATATGAAATTTTATGAGATTTTGAGATCTATGATACTATTAGAGCCATTTTACAGAGTTGTTGTAAAGACTTCAGGTCAATGCATGTGAAGCACTTTGCATATTTAGAAAGTGTAAACATTATTATTAATTTAATCTGATTGGAGTATGATTTTTGGAAAGCAGAGTAGGTTAAATACACATGAACATGCAGACATATGCCCTCATATGTCTATCATGTTTATCATAATATCATATGCCCTCATATGTCTATCGTGTTTATCATAATGACTAACATTTTGCTCAATCAGATGCAGAACAGATAACCCGTAGATGAAACTGCCTTGTACCAAGTCAGATCATTGGTCCATATTGCTCATTAATTGTTTGTGTAGATGGGCAGCAGCTCTCCAGGGTATCAGGGAGGGATCTATCCCAGCCGTACCTGAAAATGCCAGGAACTGAACCTCAGACTTTCCCAACGCAAAGCATATGTTCTACCCCTGAGTTACATCCTCTCCAGCAAAGATATATCAGGCGTTTCCATATATTTAGTTTATCCTCAGTGGAACTTAGAAAGATGCCCCAGATCCTCTGCCTGTCAATATACATTTGTAAACAGGGCTTCGGTGATAAGCTGGGAAATTGTTCAGAACTAGATAGAAACAATATTTCAAAAATTATAAAGTAAAATCTAATGTTTACGACAGGTCCATTCTCTTTTCCTAACCTATACTCGAGATTAGCCTGGGTTATCTGCAGGCTAGTTTCTAAAGAACAACCTTCTTCTGTGTTGGAGGAGACCTCAAACCTATGGCATAAAAGCTACAGAATAGGAGTTCTTTCTGAACTCATCAGTAATAAGAATATGATGGGATGTGGCATAAAGAAATATACCAAACATACTTTTTACTGCATTGCTTCTCCGCTATTCAGGGCAATTGTGAAGTTTTATTCTAAGCAATAAGGTAGACTAAAGGGAAGTACATGACAGATTCAGCTCTAGTCTTTTTGATAGATACAAGCTGTTACGGCTGAGGCTTATTATTTCCATTTTTCCTTACTACAGAACCCAGCGCTGCTCCTACTGATGTCAAGGCGACAGGATTGTCTGTATCAGAGATTCTTGTTGCGTGGAGGCATAGTAAAGAAAGCCTAGGAAGACCCCAGGGATTTGAGGTATTAATGCAAAATACAAAGTGTGTTGGGGGTTTGCTCTTGTTTTCATGACTCTGCGTTTTGCTAAAAGAAAGACACAGTAAAACATCAGTCAGCACTTTAATCGTTATCTAGTATTTGTAGTAGGCAATTAGGGAAGAGCAGGAGACCAGTGTTTCCCAACCTGGGAGTTGCAACCCCCTCCCCACCCCCGGCAACGGGAAATTCTGAATTCCCTCTTAAGGGGAGTGTTGACCAGCAGTGACAAAAGGGTAGCGGCATCCACACTTCTGGGTTCACAGCCACAATAGCAACAACGACGACTAACAGACCAATCCTAATTTGCGCTGGAACAGGCAGGCTAGCAGGCCTACGCTGTATACAGTGCAAGTATGGGGCCAAAACAGGACAGCTTGAGGCAAGGTGATAGTAAATGGGACTTCTGGGTGCATGTGGGTAGGATTGCAGCCTAGGATTGGTAAAAATGTTCCTGCTTGATGATGTCACTTCTGGTCATGACATCACTTTTGGTGGGTCCTGACAAATCCTAATTCTAAAAAGTGGGTCCTGGTTTTCACTGAAAAACTGAAAAAAACACTGAAAAACTCTTCTGGTTTCTGCAGCTGTGTTTCTAGGGCAACTCTAGTAACAAATTGTATGTCTCTCTTCCTCCTTGCCTTGCGACAGTATAGCTGGAGGTAGATCTGCTCTCTGAACAGCCTCAGGGCATGGTGCCATGGAGAATGGGTTCACATGGTCCACTTGGCATAGTGTCTGTGGATGCCCAAGAGCTATGAAGCCTAATGCAAGTTCCACACCATCTTATAGGAATAAATTAGGAGAAGGTTAGTTTTCTTGCTGGCAAGGGAATGCCTGTATTCCATGTGCAATAAATTGGATCTGGCTTTAATTCAGGTCGGCACAAACCCTTGCCTGTATCACTGCACTTAAAACCGCTTCTCAAATCAAGCTGCTAGTGAACTTTTTCTCTGGATTTTAGGAGAGTTTCTTTTCTTTTTTTCCCTTCTGGGGGTGAGATTAGAAGACAGAATGAAATCCAGTTCTTCTGTCTGTTCAGATCAAAGTGCAAACATATGTGTCAGACTCATTAAGATAAATTTTATTTAAAATGGGGAACAGATTGATTTAGAAGCTTTACAATATCAGGAATGTATTTGTAACTCAGCTGGGTTTCCGATCCTTGCTCAGATTGCTTTATATCCTCACCACGTTCACATGGTCAAAACTGGCATTTGGTGACCCCAATATAAAGTGCCTACATTAAATTCAGGCTTCCATCTTATGCATTAATCCCCCCCCCCCCAAATGAGAGGTCTGCTCACAAAATCATATTCATGGCGGAAAGGATTTCTGCATATTAAGCATGACCTGCTTAACAAAGCAATTACATTGTCTTCCATGCATTTCCACCTCTGATGTTCTGTTGCTTTATGGAAGTCCACAAGCCATAGGGGCCCCTAAAGTGAATAAGACCATTTCATTGTTGGAACATGCAAAAGCCTGTGGGCAGAGTGCAAATACATGTGTTAATTAAAAGACACAAGTTCAGTACAAGTTGGCCGTTTCTCCTTTACCGTACAAACAATGAAAGTAATCATTCTTTAGGAAATCCATTATCTCAACAACACTGCCCCTAGATTCATTCACACTTCACAGCATTTCACGTTGCGGGAGGGGGGGAGGGATACATATACAGTCACATGTTTTTTTTACATATACAGATGTATATTTGTATCACATGTTATTGGTGATCTTCTGATGCTGTGAGGTCCAGGCATTTTGTAGACTGGAGAAGAAAGGGAAATGGGGGGGGGAGCACAAAACCCCCAGCTGGGCAATAGAATTTGTTAGACCCTTTAGCTATCAGGTGAACTCTTCTAAGAATGTTTCTGCAGAATGCTAGACATGTTTCACTTGCAAGAGCTGCAAAGGCCAAGGACAGTTTGCACAGGCAGGTTAACACCATCTCAGTAAAGAATAAGTATGGGAGAGCAGATCAAAACATTCAGGGCCCATTGCTATCCAACTTTCCAGTACTGATGCAGCCGTACCAACAGGGTTTGTACTCATACTATGCTGGGGGGGGGGGGAGAGAGAGAGATCATGGAGGCCTCCTCAAGGTAAGGGAACATTTGTTCCCTTACCTTAGATCTGCCTTGCAGATGCATCAGCACTGGCAAGTTGGATAGGATTGGCCCCTCAATTTATATTTTAAAAATTCTATATATTTGGAGACTGGGGGCGCAATCCTAACCCCTTATGTCAGTGCTTTCCAGCAGTGCTTTCCAGCACTGACATAGCGGTGCCAATGGGACATGTGCTGCATCCTGCAGTTGGGTGCCACTCATAGAGGCCTCCTCAAAGTAAGAGATTGTTTGTTCCCTTACCTCAGAGCTGCACTGCCCTTATGTCAGTACTGGAAATCTCCATGTTAGGGTGCAATCCTAACCCCTTATGTCAGTGCTGGAAAGCACTGACATAAGGAGTTAGGATTGCGCCCTAACATGGAGATTTCACACAATTTGAAGTGGACTGAAACGAAAATATGGAGACTTTCAGTGTGCTATTTACACCATCCTGAACAATAGTTCAGATAAATTTTGGAAGTGGATAATTTGGAAGAACCTAAATTATCTGTTTGTTTACACCAGACAAAAATTAATATGGAGGAAGATTAACTCTCTGCCCATTAAAATGATTCTTCATTTTAATCAAAATCATTTATGTTGCAACTTTCAGCAGGAAACGTGTGTATCTCCCTTTATCTCCAAAACTTCTGTGAGGAAGATTGGAACCATGTTTACTTACTCTTGATCAGCAAAACTAATGTTGCAAGTTTGCTTTCCAGATTAGAGTTTCATGCAGAGAGCTTGTAGGTCACCAGGCAAAACATTCACATTTGAGGCAAGACTCTGGTCTCTCCCATCATCCTTTTGGTTTACACAAGTGGATTTCAAATGTTTTAGCACCAGGACCCACTTTTTAGAATGGCAATCTGTTGGAACCCACCGGAAGTGTTGTTATTAACCTGGAAGTGATAACATGGCAGGAAGCAACATCATCAAGCAGGAAAATTTTTGACATTCCCCCAATACAACAAAAATCAAATCAATCAATCAAGTAAATGAAATCTTTTCAATAATTATAAGTTTTTAAAATAAAGAAGAACCCTCCTAACTCTCCCAAGCAATTGCCGATTTTAAAAAATTCCCAATCCTATCCACACTTACCCAGGAATACTTCCTACATACTTGGATGGGAATATGAACCAAATACCCTTATAAATCAATATCAGCTAGAACAAAAGGAATGGTTTTAAAGGTAGTTCATAGATGGCATTTGTACCCCACAAAATTACATAGATAGAGATATCTCAGATATGTGTTGGAGGAATGGTGGAGGGAAGGATACATTGGAACACATGTGGATTTTTTGTCCTAAAATAAAAAAAATATTGGCATGAAATAATTGAACGGATGGGAACTTTGACTAGTCAAAAAATAATTGGGAATGAAACATTATTATTTTCATTATTTACTGGGGGAAATGAGAAATTGAATAATAAAGAGTTAATTGCAAATCTTATTAGACTGATGAGGTGTGAGATTGCACGAAGCTGGAGAAATGCTCAAGATCTTTCATTACAGAGATTTTTGAATAGGACCTCACAAATACTATTAATGGAAAAACTGACTAATAAGGTCAGAATGTATAGGGGAGAAATAGGGCATGACCAGTTTATGAAAATTTGGCAGCCATTATTGATACGTATATGGTGCTGAGTTGAATGAGAAGAAAAATGATATAGGAGGGAATCTGGATTGTTGGTCTGTGATTTTTTTAGGCTGGAAATTGGTAGGAGAATAATGCAAAAAAAACAAAAAGAGAGAAGAGCTATGAGTGTATCTGAGCTCTTTGTTTTTAGTAGTTTTTTGTTTTTTCTCTCTCTTTGAGTTAACTTTTTGATTGTGTTTATTTGTATAGAAAGCAATTGCCTGTACTTATTGGTGATTTTATAATTTTTTATGTTGCTCCTTTTGTTCATTATATTAATGTACATCTAATAAATAATAATTTAAAAAAAACTTACCCAGGAGTAGGCCCATTGACTATCATTGTTAAACGTATATACATAGTAGTCTGTTAAAAGTATAGAACTGTAACATTTCCCAAATGCAGTCACATACCATGGTAACATCAAGTCTAATATATTAAAAATAAAATACACATTGAAATGAATGGGAACTTATCTGAAATTGGCTCACGACCCACCTAATGGATCCCGACCCACAGTTTGGGGCATACTGCTTAACATTGTTGCTTCTCCTATGCTAGACCAGACCCTGTTTAAACGTTAGGCAAACTATCAAATAATGTAAATTCATATAAAATATTGAGGTTTAGATCACTGTAGCCTTCCAAAAACAGTAGCAAGGGAGTGTCACAAAGGTTCCTCTCTCCTTTCCCTCCTCTCCATAAGTTGAGCACTGGTGTTCAAGGGAGAGGGTGTATGACACATGCATCTTCACCATTAAAATTTCTCCACAAGGTCACCCTTGGGCATAAGAGTGAGCATAGTTATGAATAGAAAGTAGATTGTGAACAGGCTGTACTTAAAAACATGTTCATAGCCAATTCCATGACTGCATCAGTGTGTGTGTGTCACAGAAATCCCTGCAAGCAATAGATGTGCGCTTCTGAAACAAACCATACTTTCTCCATGATGTGGTGGAAAAATTGTCTCCTAGGACAACAGAAGAGAATACGAATGCTCTCTGCATAAATTTGCATAAATAAACTGCCGTTTTCTCTCAATATTCTCCATTTCACCTCTGAGGGAGAACTTTTTCCCAACACGTCAGGCGATGCAGAAGGTTTTAATTGAAATATTAAAAATATACATTTTACAGTGCTGTGGGATTCACCCTCATTTTTCACAGACATGTGAACTAATCCCTGGGTGTCGCCCTTATTCCTGTCATTGCAAACTCAAACCTATGCTTTTGTAATGATGGGTGAACTCTCTGCATTCAGAAATGAGTCACAATTTATGAGTATTTTTAGAGAACTCTCAGGAAAAACACTTTTGCCCCCTGAAAGTCCTAAATTGACTCACCAGGTTGATTGCCCGATATTAAATTGGCTTAGAATTGCATCTATTTTTAGTCCTGATCCTGGACATCAATTGCTGTTCATGCAGAGCTAATGAAACGCCCCCAAAGAGATTTCTTTAAGGCAGTGATTTTCAACCTTTCATGTCTCAGGGCACACTGACAAGGTACTAAAATTGTCAAAGCACACCATCAGTTTTTTGACAATTGACAAGGCACACCATGCTGATTGGGGCGGGGGGGGGCTCACATTCCCCAATGGCCCTACTAATAAATGATTGTCCCCCAAACTCCCATGGCACACCTGCAGACCATTCTCAGTGCATCAGTGTGCCAAGGCACAATGGTTGAAAATGATTGCTCTAAGGGCGAACAGGTAAGTCTAGTGATATTCCCAAGCCTTGGCATGCAAGAAACTGCACAGCCTTATTGCTTATCAAACCAAGCTGGGGAAGCCTCTTAACCCGGCCCACCACATCAGAAAAGGTGATCAGCCCACCACAATAGCAGATTGTGATGTTTCCCGCATTTCTTAAAAGGAGTTCCCCAGGATTCAGTGCAGATAAAAACTACTCCCTATGCATGTACCACTCTGAGCTGCAGAAAAACTTTTAGGAAAATAACATTCGAGTTGCATTTCTTCCAGAACACTATGCTCTAGGCCAGTGGGGTCGGCTGGCCAAGATGGCGGCCACCGCCTCTTTCTGTTTTCTGAAGAAGCCACTCGGCCCAGCTCTAAGCAGTGGCTTCTTCATATACCCGTTCTGGCACTCCTTTGGCTGTCCTATATGGTTGGGTGCGCAAGCTACTTTGCTTTCCTCAAACTGAGGCACTGAGCAGGATATTTCAGGTAGCAATGAGATTTTCTTCTGATGGCTTTTTTCGGGCATTATTCTGTTTGGATCTCATGATTGCTTTTCTTGCATTTGATTGTTATTTTTTTAAATTTACCAGCTGCTCTGTATGTGTCTCTTTACAGAAAAGGGGCACCCTATTCATTACTTGAGGTGATATGGGCTGCGTCCACAACAGATTGTGGGGTGGAGAGAGGGGAACCTATTCGGGCTGCCCTTCACCCTGAGTCTGCTGCCGGCCCCACCTCCCTCCAGCCTGCTGTGGATGCAACCCACCCCAAACTTTTCTCCATCTGCTAAAAGTCAGTGGAACCACCTTATCTTGCTCATGGAGTGATTTCTTCAATGGAAGTGCAGGACTTCCAGTTTTATTTACAGGCAGGATGCAATCAAAGGAGCGCCTTCATTCATGGAAGTCTTGCACTTCCACAGTCAAAGAAACCAAACAAGGGGTGCTGTAAGCAGTGGACCCAAGTTGACGACATTTTGGGTCATGCCACACTGGGGATATAAGCATTTTCAGATGCATAGATAATGGACTTGGCTGCAGTTATATTGTGATCAGTCGGTGGGAGGAACTCCAGAACTACCCTCTAGTAAGCGTTCTGCTCATCGCAGCCAACGTCTTGTAAGAAATTGATGCCTGCATTGAAGGGATTGCAAATGAAGTGTTCAGTATTCATGGGTTGCCAGCATAATCTCAAGAGAGCGGGGGAAACTCAGTGAAGGAAAGCCACGACTGTCATGGACTTGTAAACATCAAAAACAGTTTGGGCTTTTGTGTGCGAAGGAGGGAGGTGCTTAGTGCCGAGGGTTCCTCTCGAATTGCATTTGACAGAAACCTGTTCCTATCTGAGTAACTCAAACTAAATCCTCGGCCTTCTTTTCTGTCCCCCAGTGAGGCTGCTCTGGTATGATTAACCCACTACAAGGTCTCCTCAGGTGTTCTGTCATCTCCAGTTCATTAAACCAAGTCAGAGCTTTGTAGCTGTGTACAGTGCCCGCCAAAGAAGGAAATAATTGTTCATGCCATTCCCTCACATGACTCAGTCAATGCTTGCCAGTTTTTAATAGTCAATTTCTTTGAAGACCCACCAGAGGTGGGCTGCCCTTGAATCCTCTGAAGTACTTTTGACTTCCTGTCAGCACTCATTCTTGCCCATTCTGTCTAGCTAGTCACAAGCTCCTGACAAGCTCACGGAGCACTGAATCTCAATGAGCTAACCATCAGACACTCCCTGTTGCTGACTGTCTAGGAAAGGGATGGCAAATGCCGTTTCAGAGTGAGCCAAAGGGTCACTTTCATGGGTTTTCATAACACTGTTCCTGTGATTTCTGGAATGGAAAAAGCAATAGCCAGACAACAGTAGTAGTTGGCAACCTTCAGTCTCGAAAGACTATGGTATCGCGCTCTGAAAGGTGGTTCTGGAACAGCGTCTAGTGTGGCTGAAAAGGCCGATTCGGGAGTGACAATCCCTTCCACACTGGGAGCAAGTGCAATCTGACCCTGGCCTGTCTCCAAGGATAGCAGAAATAAATTCATGAAGCCAGTGTGGTCCTGTGGCTAGCGTGTTGGCTTTGGACATGCATTCAGACTGGCCTCAGCTGGGTTCAGAAGCAGTTGGGTTTAGATCAGATTTTGAAGTGGGCAGATAGGGATCTGAGAGACCACAAGCAAATAACAGAGTCAGGTCAGGCAGAAGTCAAGATCCAGTGCTATCTGAGATCAGGAGGTCAAGAAAAGGCAGGTGGTCAGATTCCTAAAAGAACAGTCCAGTGAGGTGGGGGAAGAAGGCATGGCAAAGCAGTCTGTGTGTCTCCTCTTAGAGATGATGAATAGAGTGGAAAGAAGGAAGTTCTTTTACCTCTTGCACAGCATCAGAACCAGAGGACATACATTGAAATTGAGTAGCAAGAGAAGAAGAAAATATTTATTTACCTGGCAAGTAATTAATCTGTGGAACTCCTTGCCACAGGATGTTCTGGTGGCATTTGGTCTACATACCTTTAAGAGTAGGTTGGACAGATTTATGGAGGATTTATGGAGGTTGGACAGATTTATGGAGGAATAGTCATCAAAGGTTACAAGCCATGATGACTATATGCAACCTCTGGGTTTTAGAGGTAGCATACCACTGAATGCCAGATGCATGGGAGAGGCAACAGGATACAGGTATCTTGTTGTCTTGAGGCCTCTGGTGGACCACTGGGAGATACAGGAAGCTGGACTAGATGGGCCCTTGGCCTGATCCAGGAGGGCTCTTCTTATATTCTTATGAGTTGTTCCAATTTGGGATGTGTTCACAGTTTGTTGCAGGGCCTGTGGATTGGGGCCCAGCTCATCATCCTTAGTCGTTGCCTGAAAATCGCCTTCTTGTAAAACTTGTTGCTCATTAAGTGTCTATAGGACCCTACAGTATTATTTCACCCTCAGCCAATGCATGGGCTGGACACATGGCTACTTCTCAGACCTACTTAACCTCCAGGCTTTGTTGTGAGGCTGAAGAAAATAAGAGTGTCAAAGAGCTGTATAAGCAGAAAAGCGCTACAGAAATTGGAGTCAGAGTTAAGAACCAAGCCTCACAAATGTTCTGATAAATCGCTCATGTAATCTTCCATTGGCAGGTTGGTTACTGGAAAGATATGGAACAAGAGGAAGCCGCAGAGAAAGCCAGGACAGAAGGAAATGAGTCATCTGTCATTCTGACAGGGCTAGAAGGCAACACATTATACCACCTAAGAGTAAAGGCGTACAACGCAGCAGGGTATGGGCCACCAAGCAGCGTGGTCCGAGCGGCCACCAAGAAATCGCGTAAGTTCTCAAATAATTCATTCTCATAATGGGCAGGCCCTAAGAGGGCTTCAGTTCCCTTCTTGGTTTCTCCTTCCTCGGGATATATTGCCCAAAGAATATAAACAAAAATACTGTGTTGGTTTGATTCATGAACTCACTTCAAACTTACTTGTATTCTAAAAAGTGAATGAGAAAATTTAACATCCATTAAAAAAGGCCAACAAAAAAAAAAAACACCTTTTTTTAAAGTTGTCAATGATGTTTGAAAGAATTTAGGATATTTTGGGGGTGCGGAATCCAAAAATGGTATCTGTTTTGCCCAGTTGGCTCTAGTTTGGGGGTACAGCATAGCCATTTTATATACTGATTCAAGCAGTTTCTTCATGAGGAAGCCAATGCCATGGCTTCCTCATGAGGAAGATGCTTGACTATAAGATGGCTATATGGTCATCTTATAAGGTGGCTATCCCATACACTCTAAACTAGAGCCAACTGGGCAAAACCAATGCCATTTTTTGATTCAATACCCTCAAAATATCCTATGTGTAGACATAAATGTGTGTAGACCTGTGTTATCTTTCCGGAAAGCAAGGTTAAATTTTCCTGACATGGAACAAGGACGGGATGGGTGCTGAAATTACTTAAGCTCACTAGTAGCCTTTAAAATGACATAGAGCAAGAAACTAATGAAAGATACTGAATTTTGTCTAGCAGAATTGGCCATCAAAAGCAAATATAATTAAAAAAAATTAAACTACTCATTAGTTTTTTTTTATTAAAGAAAAAGACTGCCAATGTTAATTTCAAAAATATGGTATCATTTATTCATTTTTTTCTATCTTTCCTCAGCCCCTAGTCAAGCACCTGGTAATATCATGTGGATCCAAGATGGCTCCCACGTATCCCTGGGATGGGAACCCGTCAGACCGTTAGCAAATGAATCCGACGTCATGGGATATAAGGTCAGTTTGTCATATTTACCGTCTCATGCTCAAGAGCAGTGGTTCCCAAACTTCTCAGGAGTTTTACTCCCAAGGTAAGTCTTTGCGGGGGAGGGAGCAAGGTCAGTCACACAATCCCCAGGATCACATTGCTAAGGGAGGGAAAGGAGAGTGCTCTTACTCACTGTGGGTTGCTTCAGGCTCCAAGAGGTACAGGGAGCCCCACGCAGCCCTCCACTGGGCTCCCTGATGCTTAGAATGGTGAAAAAAGTGATCAGAAACCACTTCCAGTTTCACGATCTCGAACCAGAAGTGGTTTCAACACTCTAAGCATCGGGGAGCCCAGGTGAGAGCTGCGTGGGGCTCCACATACCTCCTGGAGTCTGCAGCAGCCCTCAGTGAGTAGAAGCACCTCCCTTCGCCCCCCCCTTAGCAACACGATCCTGGGGATCAGGTCGCTAACTCTCCCCTTCCCAAGTCCCTTAAAGGGATTGGGGAACCTTCAAACAAGCTGGTGGGTTGCAACCCGCCAGTTTGAATACCACTGCTCTAGAGCATTGAGTGGTCTTCTTTTCTTTACACGAGGCTTACGTGATGTTGCTCCATTCCAAGAGTCATGGTACCAAACCCATGGGCCACAAATCCAAGTTTGTATCTACATGTACTAACAACCTGTGCAGTCCCAGCAGCTGTATCAGGGAAAGAATCACATATGCACTGCCTGTCAGTCTGTATCCTTCTTCACCTCATGCAGAAGCCTGGCTCCACATGGATGTACCCAGTGCTGGATTTAGGCAACTTAGGGCCTCACAATTTGCAGGGACCTAAAAAGAAATTCAGAATTGTTTTGGGGGTGAGGGGGGACTTTTAGCATTTTATTTGTGCTGAATGTAGACCTTTTTCCACTGTCTTGCACGGCAAATTTTGGTGTAATTTTATAAATAAGGGGCCTCCAAGCTTTGTATAGCTTAGGGTCTCCACCAAGTCTAAATTTGGCACTGGATATACCCCTAGCTCAGCAGGGAAGACAACAGTGGCATAGCAGGGCACTAAGTTTTTCAGGGAACCTCACCGTGCTGTACAAGTGGCCTCCCATCCCCTCTGGAGCCATTCTGGGCGGAGGGAGAAAAACAGAGGTGGTTGGCTCTGTCTTGCTCAGTCCAGAATGGCTCCAAAGGGGCTATTTGCACACCGCAATGAGGCTTCCTGCAAATCTTAATGCTTTGCACATCCTCCAGCTACACCATTGGAAGACAACCTTTATGGAACCCAAAATTATCTACACAGCAAAATATTGTTACAGGTTGTTGGAATTGGTTGTTGGTATTGGTTGTTGGCTAGAGGTTGTTGGAATTGGTTGTTGGTATTGTTAGAGGTTGTTAGAGGTTGTTTGGGTTATGGAACCCAAAATTATCTACACAGCAAAATATTGTTAGAGGTTAGAGGTTGTTGGCAATCTTCAGTCTCGAAAGACTATGGTATCGCGCTCTGGATGGTGGTTCTGGAACAGCGTCTAGTGTGGCTGAAAAGGCCGATTCGGGAGTGACAATCCCTTCCACACTGGGAGCAAGTGTAGTGTGTCCCTGGTGTGTCTCTCTGGCTATGGGCCTTCCTTCTTTGCCTCTTAGCCTCAGACTGTTGGCCAAGTGTCTCTTCAAACTGGGAGAGGCCATGCTGCACAGCCTGCCTCCAAGCGGGCCGCTCAGAGGCCAGGGTTTCCCACCTGTTGAGGTCCACTCCTAAGGCCTTCAGATCCCTCTTGCAGATGTCCTTGTATCGCAGCTGTGGTCTACCTGTAGGGCGCTTTCCTTGCACGAGTTCTCCATAGAGGAGATCCTTTGGGATCCGGCCATCATCCATTCTCACAACATGACCAAGCCAACGCAGGCGTCTCTGTTTCAGCAGTGCATACATGCTAGGGATTCCAGCTCGTTCCAGGACTGTGTTGTTTGGAACTTTGTCCTGCCAGGTGATGCCGAGGATGCGTCGGAGGCAGCGCATGTGGAATGCGTTCAGTTTCCTCTCCTGTTGTGAGCGAAGAGTCCATGACTCGCTGCAGTACAGAAGTGTACTTAGGACACAAGCTCTGTAGACCTGGATCTTGGTATGTTCCGTCAGCTTCTTGTTGGACCAGACTCTCTTTGTGAGTCTGGAAAACATGGTAGCTGCTTTACCGATGCACTTGTTTAGCTCGGTATCGAGAGAAAGAGTGTCGGAGATCGTTGAGCCAAGGTACACAAAGTCATGGACAACCTCCAGTTCATGCGCAGAAATTGTAATGCTGGGAGGTGAGTCCACATCCTGAACCATGACCTGTGTTTTCTTAAGGCTGATTGTCAGTCCAAAATCTTGGCAGGCCTTGCTAAAACGATCCATGAGCTGCTGGAGATCTTTGGCAGAGTGTGTAGTGACAGCTGCATCGTCACTGAGCTGCATGAAATCCTCTGTCTTTGCTGGAGAGAAGGTGGAGTACCTCAAGACATGAGGGATGCAAACATCATCACGCTGCACAAGAACAAAGGCGACAGGGGTGACTGCAACAACTACCGCGGCATCTCTCTCCTTAGCGTAGTAGGAAAGCTGTTTGCCCGAGTTGCACTAAAGAGGCTCCAGGTACTTGCAGAGAGCGTCTATCCAGAATCGCAGTGCGGATTCTGAGCCAACAGGTCCACCACTGATATGGTATTCTCCCTTAGACAACTGCAGGAGAAATGCAGGGAACAACGACAGCCACTCTTTATAGCCTTCATAGATCTCACGAAGGCTTTCGACCTGGTCAGCAGGGACGGCCTCTTCAAGATTCTCCCCAAGATTGGATGTCCACCCAGGCTCCTCAGCATCATCAGATCTTTCCACAAGGACATGAAAGGCACTGTTGTCTTTGATGGCTCCACATCAGACCCCTTTGACATCCGAAGCGGAGTGAAGCAGGGCTGTGTTCTTGCGCCAACCTTGTTTGGGATTTTCTTCGCTGTCCTGCTGAAGCATGCCTTTGGAATTGCAACAGAAGGCATCTATCTCCGGACCAGATCAGACGGATTGTTAGAATACATACAGTATTCATTTCTTTTGGCTTCTGCAGCTGAAACGGATCATAGGATGCAGAGGGTCCGTGCCTCCCTTCTTAAACAGCTACAGCAGCATGGGGGCTACAGAAATTGGGACTGTAATGCAGTCCCATGTGGCTGAGAAATCCAAGTGAATGAATGAATGTCATTGTCATATGGATGCAGCCAGTCACTTTGATCTTTCTGATCAGCACCCAGAGGTGCATTCGCAGACAGCGTACAGGCACATGGGATTGCACTGCAGAGAAATGACTCCTTCACTGCCGTAGCTCCATGTGAAGGGGACCAGCTTCTAACCAGAAATGGCTTCACAGAACCACTCTGAAGGCTGGATGTTTCAATCACCACCCACCCCATCCCCGTCCCAGTTGTAAAGTGTTTTCATTACTGCTTCCAACATAAGAGTTCAAACGAAAGCAGTAACTTTTCAGAAAAGGGGAGAAAGAGCCAAAAGAGAATTAATGCCTTTATTCTCAAGCATATTTTGGAAATAGTAATTGTCAACCAGGGATCGTAAATGGCATAATGTGTGCCACCCGCTGCCATTAATGCCACCCCATCTGACTATTAATAGAAGTAGACTGCGGTGAAATCCTTGCTAACACTTCAATTTGACAGTGTTTGCAGTAGGATTTAAGGAAATGCGGAAGCATGAGGTGTCATAAATGCCATTAAAATTAATATTTTCTGTATGGAGCAGAAGTGCAAATCCTGAGATTTGTTATGATTATGCTGGGGATATTCAGCAATCTGTGCTGGCAGCATCTGGCTGCTAAAATTTGGGGTATTTTAGAGACTGGGTTGGTTTTTTTTACCCGCATGAATCAATTGAAATTGGTTCTTGGGACACGCTGAAAAAAGCAGAGATGTGCACTGTTACTCTTTCCTATATAAACATTCCCACATGCATGCGCTTAGTGTTAGGTTGTAACATACTTGGTTGCAAGCCAGAATAGTATATGTTCTCTCCCTCTCTCTCCTTTCCCCCATCTCTCTCTGTCATGTACACTCACTCATTCACTCACTCACCCACCAGCTCAACACTTCTGTAATTCTAGCATTAATACTGAAATAGTGTAGAACAGTGGTTCCCAAACTGGTGGGTCACAGCCCACCAGGGGAACCAGAAGCAGGGCATTCTCTCTTAAGGGGAGTGGCCCTGCTCCAATGACAACAGCAGTGCTATAGAGATTGCAGCGCTGCCACTGTCAAGGGTCTTTTTTTTCTTACCCGGGGGGCAGTGCTGGCCTCCTGCTGGTTCCTGGAGGCTCACAGCCTCTTCTGAACTCCTCTGCATTTGTTTACAAAGCCCTAAAGGCTCATAATCCACATTAAATGGGAAAGATGGAAGGGGCAACAGGGAGAAGTCAGCAGTGTACAGTGGCTTGATGCAGACACAATGCTAGCACTCTCCAAACGGTCATTGGTTATTTATTTCATGTGGCTTATGGACTGTTTTGGTCTGAGGAGCATAAAAAGCAATGCATGACATACTGAAAGAGGACAAAACTTATTAAAACCGTCAGTACGACCATCGACAAACAACATGAAAAAGGCAACAGAATGATGAAGGCAGGGGGGAAAAAGTGTTCCGAGACTGTCTAAAGAGGGCCTGCCTGATCATTGCAAGGAAGGATATTCTATATTTGAAAAGTCACCTTAATGAACTGCCTTCACCCTTGGATCAGCTTCAGAAGCTCAGCTTTTGGGCCAGCCACTGACCACCACTGACACTGGACTTCCAACCCTCTTGCCAACAGTGGCTGACCCAAAAGCTGAGCTTCTGAAGCTGATCCAAGGGCCCAGACAGGTCCACAAGGGGGAAGGCAGTCCGTTAAGGCTGCAATCCTCCCATTTCCTGGGAGTAAGTTCTACTGAACACAGTGAGATGGACTTCTGAGTAAACATGCACACGATTGTGGGGTATGGGTCTTAGAAAGTCAAGACTAGCACTTTAACCCATTTCTGCCCAGCCCGCTGTTCTACACGTTTGATCCCTGTTGCGTATATGCAACGTTGGGCAGAAATGGGTTAAAATGGGCCCAACACTAGGTAGGCTACCAGTGATGTAAAATGAGCAAGATGTGCTCAGATCAAGCTCCAGCCACCATTCTGGTAGCTGTATTCTTTAACAACATATGTTTTTGAACCATCTTTAAAGGCACCCTCATATATGGAGCATTGCAGTAGATTCAGGCTGCAACCCTATGTAAACTTTCCTGGGAGTAAACCTCACTAAATACAATGGGACTTCCTTCAGACATGCATAGGAATGTGCTATCAGTTTGTTATCAGGAGACTAGGAGCGTGCCCCAAACTCATGCACTCTCTCAACCTTTTTCCCCCTCTTGTTTTCCCTTTCAGTTTCCTGGTTAGCACTAACTATGGTGCAGCACTTTGACTGCAGTGGTGCTAACCATTATTAGCATTAACCAGGGATGCAAACCAACTTCTAACTCTGGTTTAAAAGCTAGCCTTGGTTAGAAATGGTGGAAATGTAACACCATAACCATAGTCAAGTGGCAACAGAGGTTGAACGGGTCAGATACTGGTTAGGGGCTTGCACCCATCACAGGACCCTGGCTGCTGAAGTCACAATACCAGTGGCAGTGATAGTGCCCAATTTTCCAGCAGGCACCATGGGGGATCCAGTGCATGGCTTTGTCCCAGGAACCAGCACTACCCATAGTTAACACTAACCACAGAAGGGAGGGGGTTGAGATTCATGAAGGTGAGAAGAAAATAGAACGACCAATGAGCTTCCTCAAATGATGAACCTAAGGGGAAGTCCTAAAGGGAAGTGCATGTCCGTCCAAAACAGGACATACACCTATCCCTGGATCAACTGAACGTACAATGAATCCTGATGATACATATGGTTATATCAAGTTTATTTTGAACAGTAATAATGACAAATAAGCTGAAAGTTCTGGCAAACTGCTCATGCTTCAATTCCAATATTAATTTAAAAGATTTTCCTAATTACCCTGGAATTAAAAAGGAATGGAACAAACCTCTGAAACAATTAAGGAACAGAGCTGGGGAAAAACTCTTATCCCTTTTTGAAAGAGGTAGGACTAGCAGCAATTGTTACCCTGCACATGCCTGATCTCGTCTGATCTCGGAAGCTAAGCAAGGTCAGGCTTGGTTAGTACTTGGATGGGAGACCGCCTGGGAAAACCTGGTGCTGTAGGCTTATACCATAGTCTTTCAAGACTGAAGGTTGCCAACCAACCAGGACTGGGCTGATGTGAACTCAAGTACGCAGTGTACATTCCATGAACCAAAGCCTAAATTCTCCAGTCATTACTGGAGATGTCATTTTCCTGATTTTGGAAGTGAACTTCCATGGCACTCAGTATCTTACAGCTGTTCGTACATGATATGTGGTCCACAGGTCTTGTTCAGGCAAGAAGGTCACAGCAACAGCCAAGTCATTGAGACACAAAAGACGTCTGCAGTGGTCCTTCTTCCTGATGTAGGTGTCTACATCATAGAAGTCCGCGCAGTCAGCGAAGGAGGGGACGGAACGCCAAGTTCCCAAATCAGGGTACCATCTTTTTCAGGTAAGGCCACTAAATCAAAAGTGGAACAAACAACTATTGCATTCCAAACATGTCACCCAGCGTGGCAAGCTTATAAAACTGAATGACCAAGGTGGGAAGTTGCATGCCACTAAAATGCATCTAAGGGTGCAATCCTAACTATATGTTAGGTCAGTGCAAGTCCCTTGTGCTGGCCCAGGAAGGTTGCAAATGTGCTGTAAAGCATGTCTGCACCTCCTTGGAAGTTGGCTGGGCTGGTGCAGGGACGCGCGCTGGCCCACAGAGGCTGCATCCAGCCTCCATGCTGACCTGGGGAGGGATGGTTGCATTGACCAAGCTCGGCCAATGCAGGGTTTTGGGGAGGGCAGGGAGGTGGCGGGACGGGACAGGGGGAGGAGGTGGGGTGGGACCTGGCTGTTATGTCAGATCCCAACCCCCGAGCAGCCTGGAGCAGCTCCAAATCACTCCATTCTCCTAAGACTTCTGCCACCTCCTGAGATGGTACAAATCCAAGGGGATCCATTGGGGCCCTGGTGGCTTACCCAGGGTTAAGGGAAAGTTTCCCCTTGCCTCCGGCTGAGCCACTTCTGACCTCAATCTTGTGCTCGATACAGCAAGCCTCCTGGCCCTCCTGTTCCAGCGCAAGATCGGATTGCGCTGTAAATGGTATAGATTCTTCCAGATATCTCTCTGTCTGATCTCCCATCAGCAACTGCATATTGCGGTATCATGTAACAAAGTGTGACCAAAGGGAAGATAATATCTCAGAAAGGAAGACTTCCTAGTTACACAGCTCCATGCTGCAATCCTATATGCCTTTACCTGAGAGTAAGTCCCACTGAAATCACTGAGACTCCTTTTCTCAGTAGACATGCATAGGCCTGCTCTGTTATTATGCTAATTTAAAAAGACAATATAGTGCACTATTTACTTTGGGATTGATTAACTATAACTAATATCACTGATTAATAAGTTTGCAAAGGATATGCATTTCAAACAAACAAAAGGAAGGTTATTTACTCTCAGGATTTCTCGCCAAATAGAAAGTTAATTATATTTTTACATCTTGGCTTAGCAGAGACAGCCCAGCTGAAAACAAATGCAAACTATGGTATCTACTGTAATTAAAATGAGCTATAAATGTTGTTCTTCCACTGAGACCAGCCTGACATAAATCTGAGACCAGCTCAGGCTTGGATCCAAAGAGAACCTTGCATGAGCAGGGTGGGGACAGGGGAGGCCCAGCAAGGACAAAGAACTAAAGCCCTCCCCTGTCCCCACTCTGGGGTCATGTCATTTCAGGCTCCATCCATCTTGCTCTTTTTTGGGGGGGGGGACGACAACAAAAGGTCATGGAACAATTTTCCAGTAACATCCAGTTTGACCCTTATTCCTTTGACATGATCATAAAGAGTGGGAAGGAACCCACAAGGCCATCTAGTCCAACCCCCACTTGTAACAGGAAGTTCTCCTAGAGCTTTGTCCCATCCAAAATATCCCAGTTCCCAATGCCCACTTTTTGGCTATTTAACACCTTTTTCCTTCTCCAAGAACAGCAGCTGCAGTGTGCGAAGGAATGACTACAGAACTCCTTATCAGTTTGTGCAATTAACAAAATTTATTGCTACAAACAAACTCCCTGCAATTCCTCTTGTCCAGAGGCTTTCCCCTCCCCAAAACTCCACTTAACTTATTGGGTAAAGGTCTGAAGCCTCCAGTTCAAGTCCACAGTCCAATCTCCAATGTACAGTCATCTTCCCAGTCCAATCTTCTGCAGCAGAGTCCCTCCTCTGTGTCAGAGTCCTGGCAGTCCTTTTCTCTGTCTTCTGCAGCAGAGTGTCTCCTCCAGCAGGGTCCTGGCAGTCCTCTCCTCCTGGTGTGTGTAGTGTGGGTGTCGGTCCATCCGTGTCCCATAGGTCTGGCCCGTGTCCTGTAGGTCTGGGTGTAGGTCTGGGTCCTTGCTCCTTCTGAAGCTGCCTTTTATTCGTGTATGTCCCTTGTTAAGTACAAGATGCAGCTCAACTGTGAGCTACCTCATTAGTCCATTCAAAATTCCATCAAGGTCAAATGAAGCTCAGGTGTCTATTCAGGTCACCGTTGGCCTTAATTAATTACAGCTGTGGAGCCAGCCCTGCCCTTCCCAGAGCTGTCAGCCAGCTGTCAAAACATGGGAATCGCTGTCAACACCACATCTTCCACCTGATGAGATTCTGATCTTCCATTGCAAGCTTCTCCAGCAGGTGCCTGTGGAGTCTCTGCTTGAATATCTCCAGTGAAAGAGAATCCACCACCTCCCTTGGCAATGTGTTCCACTGCTCAGCTGCGGACCTCCGCAGCTCCACGCCCGGGGCAAAGCTCCGCGATGGCACCCCCCACGGGCTATTGCTGCCCCCCGGGCAGAAATTCACCCCCCCTACTCACCAGAGGCTCACAGAGCCTCGCATGACCTCCTCCCACGCCGGGGAAACCTCTGTGAGGTTCCCCGACGCTATAAACTGTGCTTCCGGCAAACCGGAAGCACAGTTTCCACCCCCGTCAGGAGCCTCAGAGAAGCTTCCGCGGGATCCCAGCAGCCGGCACCTGGGGCATTTGTCCCAGGCAGGTCTATGACAGGCATGCAACTGCCACTGCTGAACTGCCTTTACCACCAAGGAGTCACAGCTCAGATACAGGCAGACAAGCAAACCACATAGAGCCGAGAGAGGGCATACAACAGTGTTCAGTGTTTCAAGGCACACTTCAGTCCCCATTGTAGCACACATGTACTCCAGCATGCAGTTTGAGAATCTTTGGGAAATGCCATTTTCTATTTCTGTTCATCTCTGGTTTTGGTCTTCACCATCACAGGTGGAAAAGTCACGAGTTCTCAATCAAGTCTACGTGCTTTCTCCACTTCTTCATCGACTGTAACTTTTCTCTTGGTACTGATGGTTCCTTCAACTTCATGGTGAAGACTGTGGACCTTGTTTTCTTTCATCTGTTTGATCACTTTAGCCTGATAACACCAACGGATGGCGGTCCGTGTCCATGGAGGAAGTGGAAAGCGATGAGCTAATGATCCAGGATCAGTGGAAACACATGTGGCACACCAGAAGTGTTGTGGGAGGGGGGGAAAATGGTAGAACGACTCATCAGGTTTCTTCTCTTTAGGCTTTTTTTTTTTGTAAATGTCCTCTAGGGGGGAGGGGATGTTTATTACCCAACAGAAAATATGCAGATTGTATGAAATGAACTTTTCTAAGCAAATGAAATTTCGGTCAGATTTACTTTACTTTTCTAATATGTTTATATACTAGCTGATGCCAGTCTTGTATCATTAGTAGTTTAAAGCGTGACGTCTAGTACAGTAGATCTATTTTGTTTGACTCGTTATGGATTTTTTTTTTTTAAGAACAAAGTTTGATAAGGACTTGGAGTCCACTGGTTCCCCCTGAACAAACACACCCCTTCCTCCCTCATTTCACAAACCTGGCTTCTTCTTTTCCCCACCTGACAAGGCATAATGACAAAAGTTATATTACGTTGTCCTTTCTCTAAATCTCTGTTAAAAAATGTTGCCTTGAAAAAAATTAACAATGCCATGTCAAATTAGCAAAGTTGGTGATTTCTGTTTGGTTTTTCTCCTCTAATTATAATCTCTGGGCATAGAATAAGCCACTTTTTTTCTTTTTTTTTTTTTGACTGCAAGATGAATTTGAAGCTTTTGAACAGAAAACTCAGCCCTGGTCATTTACATCCAATTTTGTCCACCTTAACAGCAAAAGGAGAAAGATGTTTATTTTTAACAGCCAAAATATGCCTGTCTGAGAATGCAAGTGGCAACCTATGAACTATGAACCTACCATTGGACATTTCATCATAGCCTCCAGTTATTGCTAACTGGACATAAGAAATGAATGCAAGGGACAAAGCTGTTCTCTCCAAACAGCTGTCTGTCTTTAAACCTTTATTTTTGTAGTCCATTTTTGTATGGTACTGTACTGTCTATATTTAGTGATAAAGCTAAAGGATATCAAACAAGCATATCGAGAGCAGCCTTGATTGAAATGAGTGAAACATACAGAGTTCAGCTAGAGGAATGCTGTATCCAAAACCACATCAGAGTGGATATTGTAGGGCAGCGTTCCTAACCATCTACGCCAGTGGCCTTCAGCATCTCCATATCCGCAGGATCAACCCACAATGCAGGACCCATTTTTACATCGTTATCTGAAGTATCTGATTTTTTCATTGCTTTGTCTGTTTGTCTATCTGGATCTGTTCTTGCTTTTCTTTCCCCTTCCCTGGTGTATCTTCTCTCCATCAGGCGCTCATGACACATTGGTGTGACTTAGGTGTTTGGCTTGCGGGACCCAACAACTGGAGGCCAACAAAGCTAGACTATTATGTCTCACCCACCAATACCCACTTTATGGCCAAGATTATGTGCTATCAATCTTAATTCCAGCAATTCTTTTCTGATAGGGCACATTCTTCCATTTTCTAGTATAGTGGGAAGAGTGCAAACAGAGGCACACACACACCACTATAGATCTGGAGGCCTTGTATTTTGAGCACCCATGCCAAAATACCCCCCACCTTGTGTATGTATTTGTCTGGGTTTGTCTAAGATGGTGAGCGTGATGTGGAATTGTTCTTGGGTGTGCAGTATCTAGCTTGAGGAAATTGTGTTTAGTGAGCGTTTTGGAAAGCTGCTAGCTATGGAATTATCCAGCGTGATTCTTTGGAGAGAAAACTTATCTCAATCCCAGAATTTAGGATTTTTCTTGACAGAACATGCTCCATAGAGGCTGGTGCTTAGCAGTTTTAAAGCATGTCCTCAAATATAAAAGTATACAGCAGCAATTGAAAACTCTGTTGCAGGTTTTTCTCCATTCATTCACTGTCCACCTGATAAAGGTCATCTCTTGAAAGTAGGTGGAAGCATTTGCTTTCTGCCACTGACTGAATTCCATTCAGAGTTTCTATGCGTAGCTGTCCTCTAGGAAGGGAAATGGTTTAAATTCTTCTTAACCACGGTGACACTCAGAGAATAGTTAGCTTGAGCATTGCAGGTTTTAGATGTAAGATAAAAACTTCCTCAAAGCTCTTTTCTTTAGAATTTAAGCCCCTAGTCTAAAAAAAGGCTCAGCAAATCAACTGAATGAAATCCAAAT